>NW_006284349.1:2766370-2839531 GCF_000327345.1 Myotis davidii | reverse complement strand
TGTCTCCCACCCCTTGCTGGTCCTGGGCTTGTAGATGCATCGCTCCAATCTCTGCCTCGTCTTCATGTGGCCTTCTCCCTGTACCTCTGTGTCTTCACATGGCATCTTCCCTCCGTGTCTCCCTCTTCTTAGAAGGACAATAGTCTTATTGGATTAAGGGGACATCCTACTATAACATGACTATAGTTTAACTAATTACATCTGTACAAACCCTATTTCCAAATAAGGTCACATTCTGAGGTCCTGAGAGTTAGGACTTGGACACATGTTACTGGGGAGGAGGGGGTGCACGGAGGACTTGAGTCAGCTTCTCATCCCATTCTATCACAAACCAGCCATGTGACCTTGAATGAGGTACTGCCTCTGAACCTTAGTATCTTAGCTTATAAATGGAGATAACAATGCCTACCTTACAGAAATGCCCTAAGAATCAAGAGAAACTATAATGAGAGTGCTCTGTGAACTGTAGAGCATTATGTAACTTAAATTAACCATAAGCATTTCTGGGGTACCTTCTCTGGTGTATTTCTCTGGGTGCCTATTCTCGTTCCAGCCGTCAGCTCCCACAAGCTCCTGCAAACCTTTGGATGCACCCCAGTTCCTAGCTTGCCTTCAACAACCCCAAATAGGACATTTTATTAACCATTCATTCTCTTAACTCTACGTGAGCTAAATCCTGCCTGCAAATGATTGGACCGGGCAATTGAGTTAGCTGACAATTTCCATGTGAGCCCCAGCGCTAACCTAATGCAACCTGACAGCTCTTTCCTGTAACACATTCTCAAATGTGATTATTCTGAGTAAGGAGACATTCATCGGAAGGCTCATGTGGATTGCACAAGACCTGTTCAGTGTCCATGTGGAAAGATGAGGCCTCAGGAGTGAGAGCCCTGACGGTAGCCAGCCTGCCTGCCAATCATCTTCCTCGGGCTGCAAATGGAGCAAAATTGACACACACCTGGTCTTGTCACCTTCTTCAGAATGAGGGACGTCGCTAGCCCTTGAATAATGAAATCTACTATTAGCCACAAATTGGAGGAGGTTGTCTGTACTTTGGCTCCAAGAAAACAATTTAAAAGGAAATTAGGCTTCGACACTTTCCCAGACCAGGCACATTAGGGCATTCGGGGCAGCCTTCACTCAAGTTCTTCATTCCATTGCGATTGACTGCCTGTTGCCAGTCCTTTCAGTGGATGATTTAAAATGAAACACAGTCATGTGGTTTATTCGTGTTTACTTCTGTACTGAAAAAAAAATGTAACTTTTCCTTTTTTGTTTTCTATGTCTACAGGATGCTTCCCGTCATCAGTTATTACCCACCCCCTCCAGAATCCCCAAAGTTACCATTTGACTCAGCACTGCCACTCCTAGGTATATATGCAAGAGAAGTGAAACCCTATATCCACAGAAAACCTGTGCACAAATATTAATGGCAGCCGATGAGTGAAATAGCTGGGCCAAAGGGTGTGTTTCTTTCCTGGCTCGGGACAGTGTCGTCTCACTCGTGTGCAGCCTGGTACTCAGCCAAAGGCTCAAGGAGACTTCCCTGCAGATCTCTGGAGCTTCCTGTTTGCTTCCCTCCTCTCCAGATTCCAGCCACACCAGCATTCCCAAATTCTTGTCCCTGTCCTTCACTCAGAAACTGGCTGGCTGTATTTGGGCTCCTTCTTCCCGTACTGCAATTTGCAAACTGCATCCAAGCAGTGGACTGGATGTTCCCAGGCTCACCTCATTCATTTCCCTTCTCTCAGAGATCACAGGCCAGCGCTGCCTGGCTCCCGGTGTCACAAATCGTTAAATCATGTATTTGATCTGCTTCCTTTCGTTGCTTGAGGTGGCAGGGTCAATTCGACCTGCTATCCCATCATGACTGGAAGCGGGAGGCTAGCTTCGCATGCTTTTGAACTTGAGAAAAATGGATCCACAGGCCATGTGTTCTTTTGTCTCTGGCTTCTTTTGTTCAATATCATGTCTGTGAGAACCAGCCACGTGGTTTGAAGTGGCATTTGCTCCTTCATTTTCACTGCTGTTCTGTATTCACAATTCCACAAGTGCTCACTGATTTCTTGCCATGTGTGCCAAGTTCTAAGGATAGGAGTTTTATCAAGAGAGGTACCGTTTCCACTCTCAGGGACATATAACCTAGTGCAGGATTCAGCAAACTACAGCTCATCGCTAAACCCAGCCTACTGTCTGTTTTTTATATAAATTGTATTGGACACAGTCAGACCCATTGATTTGTATATTATCTATGGCTGCTTTCATGCCACAGTGACAGAGTCAAGCAGTTGTGACAGAAACCATATAGCCCACAAAGTCGAAGTTATCTACCATCTGGGTTTATATAGAAAAATTTTGCTGATTTCTTATCTAGTGGATAATATTAATAGCTTCTCACTATCACAGAGCACAAATGTGGGCACTGAGGCTCAAAGAGGCTAAATGATTTACCTAAACTAGTCATTTACATCCAGATCTGCCCAGTGGTGTATGGGTAAAACCTAAAGCCTGGCTGTCCTTCTTTCCCCCCGCCCCCCAAAAGAGAGGTATGAATATTATACATTTTACCTTTATTATAAAGGTTATGATACCCTATTTTACAAATAATAACAAAATGTATAATATTCTCTTTTTTTCAGCTGTATACAGCTCTGCATAAATTGTCACAGTTTATGTGTCTAGGGTGGAGGAAGTGGGGAGTGGGGATGGAGAATAGCTGCTAATAAGAATGGGGTTTCTTCTGAAGGCATTGAAAATGTTCTGAAATTAGATGTAGGTTATAATACTCTGTAAATATACTCAAAACACCACTGAACTGAAGAGCTTTTTACAGGCAATCTACTTTCTGTCTCCATGGATCTGCTTATTCTAGACATTTCACATCAGTGGAATCTAACATTATATGGCCTTTTGTGACAGGCAATATTCTTTATTGTGAATTCCATATGACCCATTGATTCTCAATGATTGCTTTGCTTGATTTTTGCTGAACTCTTCTAGCCATAGGTAAGCAACGTTGCAACTGATGATCAAATGCAGTTCCGACATGGTGTGATGATGTTTTCATTTATACTCAAGAGCAAAGCGAGAAACCAGAAAGACGTGTATCAGAACTTCAGTCACGCTTCAATGATGTGAGCAACTTCTTTGCTGACTCGCATACTAGTTTTTGAATACTGAAAGAATATTTTCTCAATATTTTATGCCATTCACAGCGTAACAGCCATCAACACAGCACCCTTTTAAGTTTCATCTTAATAACAATTTCTTCATCACTTTTCAAATCCAGACCAGGACTTCACAACCTTTTTCTTAAAGGAACCCACAGTAAAGATTTAAACTCGTGGGCCATACAGTTTCTGTTGCATCTGCTCAGCTCCCCCATTGCGGCATGAAAGCAACCATAAACATTATGTAAATAAATGGATGGGGCTGTATTCCTGGGAGACTTAATTTACAAAAACAGATTGCAGGCCCACAGGCTATAGTTTGCCAACCTCTGGTCTAGACAATCAACAAAATAAATAAAAGACCTGACTTATAGTGTTTATCAATTTCTAGGACATAAAAACTCCCACCAGGATTCAAGCTGCCAATAAGACATCAGTGAATGCAACGTTAGGAAGGGATGCACAGTAGGAGGGTGTGATAGTGCTCTATTACTAAAAGGAGATAGACTAATAAAGCGTTGGAAGCATAGTATTTAACATGAGACCCACAGCGTATGTAAGGCATCTTCTATCTTCCTGCATATCTTCCTGCATAAATACTGATGGGCTTTGCTCAGGCCATGTTCTCCAAAGATAAGGTACCAGTATAAAGGGAAGGGAAATTTTATATATCTTTATCAGGCTAATAAAGGTTTTGGTAATAGAATACAAATTAATATTTTAAGTGGCTGAAGATATTGTATTTTCTTATGAAATGATGAATATTGAATAGAATGGTCTAGATAGATTTCAAGGAAGGAAGGTAAGTTTCTAATAAATGCATGAACAAACCTTCTTCTAGCAACTCATTCCTTTCTACGATCCAGAGAGAAGTATTGTTCATAACAATAAAGCACACGTATTTCTCCAGTTTACCCAAGTTATATTGAAATTCAGTGACAACTAAAACATCCAGACCAAGTCTCCTCAATAATCCAACAATATAGTTTATCTTAAAACGGTAATCTGTAACACTAAAATATTATGATGGTTTACATCATCTCTTCCTACCTCCCATTAGCCGGAGCTCAGCCAATAGACCCACAGACCTAGCAAGGGGGGTTGGGACATGTAGTCTTCCTGTGTGCCAGGAGAAAGAAATGGAGAGGGGAACATCTAGCATTATGTCTGCCAAGTCTGCCCCATCTAACCACCTAACCACTGGAGCTAAAGCAATAATCTCCATTGGTTTTTACCCTCTTCGTCTGGAAATTTATGAAATAAGAACAAAAAACCATCAGTTGCATAAATACCAAAATATAAGAGTAGCTTAGAGACCAAAAGGACTTCTATCAAAAACGTTGAACAGCAAACCTGTAGCTATCACTGCTCTGTAGCAATTCTGAAACCTTGGGTACCGGGAGGGCTCCCAACCTTGGGGCAGGGAAAGTTCCTGGACTGGGCCCTGATTCTGCCTCTGGCTATTATTCTCTGTGGCCCTTTTCTCTTTAGGAACTTTGACCTTTCTTCCCCTTGGGCCCACCTGACCTGAGTGTTGGCAAGCATGTCCCTTTGGGAGGGAGGTTTCCAGAGCCTCTGGAACCTCTTTTCTGGTTGTGAAGATGAGGATGCAAGGGTTGTTTCCGTTAAACTGGTTGAGGTGTGTGTGTTTTTTTTAATCAATTTTTTTGGCAAAGCAATTCCTTCAGAAAGCTAAGGTTTTGATGTATTTGCTTTCAATCAATTGACAAAGGCATTGGTGAGGGTGAGCTGAGCTTCACACACATTGAAGGATCTGGCTTACTTCTTTGAACATGACTGCATGGTTACCTGGGCATCCAGCTGGCAGACGGGAGCGGGGGAAGGGACACAGGAGGAGCAGAGGATTACCCACGGATATTTTTATGGGCCGGGCCCAGAAGTGGCCCACATCACTTCTGCTCACATCCTATTAGCTCTGTTCTCAAGGGAGGTGGAGAAGTGGGGTCTAGCTGTGAGCACAGGAAGAGCAGGTTCTGGGTCTGGTTGTGTACATACATATTGATGCTCAAACATGAGGTCATTTGTAGGGACAGGCTGGACTCTGCACTCTAGAAGTCCTAGCAACAAGCTACTAAAAATAGAACTCCTCCTCCGTGTTAGTCAGAGAGAACCTCTCACTTCTTGGCTGTGGCTCTGTGTCATCTCCGCTCTGCCCTCTGCATGAACAGTTACTGACGACAAACGCAGTACAAATGGACATCAAAGAGAACAAAGCCACCCTTGTTCCAATAACCCTCAGCTGTCTGGATGCATCTCTAATTCTTCAAGCTCTGATCCCCATGTTTCTTGGAACTGATCCCTTTAAACCAAACCAAGCTGCAATGCATTTAGCATTCATCATCTCCTGCTTTTATGTTGCTCTGTAGTAAGAGCTCTGAGGCTTCTTGTCAGACCCTTTGCTGTTGTTGAATAAAACACATTAGTTTAGGGGGCGGGGGATAGAAGATGGCAACGTAGAAAAGAGAGCATGAGTCCATTGCAGCAAATAAAATGGGGCCGCTCTTCTTTGTGGGATGGGCTGTCATTATAGGCCAAATGTCCTCAACCATGGCCATTGTCTCTCCTATAGAGAGGCTAGTCTGACAATGGAGGGATTGTCATAGTCAAGATCCTGGAAAGATCACAGGCATTGATCCAAACCAACATTTCTTAGCCAGAGAACATATATGCATAACCCATAGACACAGACAGCAGTGTGGTGATGGCCAGAGGGATAGAGAGAGGGAGTGAAGGCCAGGTGAAGGTGGGCAAAGGGAGGGAAGGGGAGGAAATGGGGACATCTGTAACAATGTAAACAATGAAAATAAAACAAAGGAGCCCTAACTGGTTTGGCTCAGTGGACGGAGCATCGGCCTGCGGACTGAAGGGTCCCAGGTTCAATTCCGGTCAAGGGCACATCCCTAGTAAGGGGTGTGCAGGAGGCAGCTGATCAATGTTTCTAACTCTCTATCCCTCTCGCCTTCCTCTCTGTAAAAAAATCAATAAAATATATTTAAAAAAAAAAAACAAAGAAAGGAAAACATTTTCTAAGCTTAACAAAAGCACATGGAACACTTAGTCATTGCATAGTAATGTGACCCATCTTTATGCCATCAGTGAGGTTTACATGAAGTCTACGATGTAAACGTGCATGTCTTCCCAGCTGTTTTTTGAGGATAGTTCATCTGCAGAAACCATTGAATGGCAGCTTGTCATATATTCATACAAACCTGTTTCTATTTTGTAATATGTGAAATATAAAACGCACGGACTTTTGTGATTGCTTTGCAAGAGTGGTTACACAGAGTCTAGTTCCTTCCCCACTGTGAGTGTACGTCAGCCATAATGTTGTAGCTGTTGACCACAAGTGATGGTAACTAATTAGGATTCAGTAACTTTGGAGGCCTATGCCATTGCTCACACTGTATGTTGATTAGCAGTCATTGAGATGTGCCATTTTAAACCATTGAACCACAGAAAATGCAAGTTACCCATGTCAGGATGGATCAATAACGATAACTATGATAATAATCTTGATAAAGTCTAAAGACACTCTAAAAGAGCCAAAGGGCTAGAGAAAAAACCTCAAAGTTATGCAATATAATAATAATTTCATCAGGTAAAAGCAGAAGTTTGAAAGTACAAGTGCCTCACTTGGTCCTGGAACTGAGTGTCTTTCCATCAGTGGAGCTCACTCTATTCCTCTGGGCTTGTGGCTCCAAGCCTGGTCAGGCTGGGGAGGGGTGGGACTCCCAGCTGGGTGGTAAGATCAGTCTGAGGCTGGTTGTGCTCTAGCTACCAGGCAACCATTGGTTGGTACAGTGAGTAGACCCATCATATCCAAAATGAGAAAATTTTACCCCATCAGCAAGGTAGTCAAGCAGCTAAGGAGGAGCATGGACAGTATTTATTGAGCATCTGCTATATGTGAAACACCATACTGAATGCCTAGAAAATGGCACAAAGTGGCATGTCGGGAGGGGTAGGTGGGGGAAGACGTGGACCTGACCTTAGAAATCAGCAGATATGACTTGAATTATTTAATGTGAATATAGTGCAGTGATGGCGACCCTATGACACGCGTGTCAGAGGTGACACGTAAACTCATTTTTTTGGTTGATTTTTCTTTGTTAAATGGCATTTAAATATATAAAATAAATATCAAAAATATAAGTCTTTGTTTTACTATGGTTGCAAATATCAAAAAATTTCTATATGTGACACTGCACCAGAGTTAAGTTAGGGTTTTTCAAAATGCTGACATGCCGAGCTCAAAAGGTTCACCATCACTGGTATAGTGTCTCCTGCAAACTCCCACACTTGCCTCAGTAGACTGTGTATTCCTGAAGGACAGGAACTCCAGAGATGCAGCACAGTATGAGGGAAAACTCAGGATATGGGGAAAAGAGCTCAGCTTTCTGGTCAGATCAGCCTGCTCTGGTCCTGCTGCATTTCACCTCTTCTGAGCCCCATGTTTTCCCTCTATATAATAAGCATAAAAACAATGACCTCAAAGGGTTGTTTTCACACACATTAGATTCCCAAGGTTAGCTCCTCTTCCTCTGGGAGCTTGCTGATAATAGATGCTTGGTAGAGAAATGAATTAAGGACATTTTGTAGAATTGTGGAATATTTAAACTTGGAAAGCCTTTCAAAATCATCAAGTTCAACTATCACACTGAATTTAATTATATTTTTCCTTTTCTTTGAGTTATGAATTGATGGGAGAAGAGATGCTACCATCAAAACACAATGACATCTTGTCTACTAAATGGGAAAAGATAAAAATAGAATGAGATACCAAATATTGGTGAGGGTGTAGAGAGACTTTATTCACATGCCTAACAAGCCTACACAGGGTGTTCCAAAAACATGTATACACACTTTAACAGCTGATCGCTCAATTTTGAAAATGAAATGTATTTTCATAAACACTGCCTTTATAATTATTCAAAGTGTGTGTACACATTTTTGGGGGCACCCTATATAGATTGACTCCATTTTCCCAGGATGCAGTCTGGATGATTGACCAATTGCACAAAAATATGTATGCAAATGAATCTTTATTGTAGTGTTGCTCATATTAGCAAAATGCTAGGAACACTCTTAATGTTCTTAATTAGGGATTTTTAAAATAAATTATTGGTACATCTATGCAGTAGAGTGTATGATTAATCTATATTAATTGGTATAGAAAGTCTTCATGATGAATTGAATGGGAAAAGCAGATCACAAAACATGGTGCTGAGCAGCACTTCATTTCTATGCATTTAGTAAGGCACACATGTCTCTCCCTAATCACAGAGATATTTTCAATTTGAAAAAAGTCAGAAAAATAAAAATCCCTTTATGTTTCCCAATTTTATACTCTTCTAAAATGCCTAGATTAGCTACTTGACAAAGGAGGCAAGAGCATACAATGGGGTAAAAACAGTCTCTTCAATAAATGATGCAGGGAAATTGGACAGGTACATACAAAAAATGAAACTAGACCACCAACTTACACCATACACCAGAATAAACTCAAAGTGGATAAAAGGCTTAAATGTAAGTTGTGAAACCATAAAAATCCTAGAAGAAAACATAGGCAACAAAAACTCAGACATCTTTCCTAGCAACCATCAACAAAATGAAAAGGAAGCCCACCATACGGGAGAACATTATTTGCCAATGATATATCCAATAAGGGGTTAATATCAAAAAATATAAGGAACTCATACAACTAAAAAGGAAGACAACAATCCAATAAAAAAAAATGGGCAAAGGACCTAAATAGACACTTCTCCAAAGTAAATATATAGATGACCAAGAGACATATGGAAAAATGCTCAAAGTCACTAATCATCAGAGAGACACAAATTAGAAGTACAATGAGGTGCTGGAAAGGATCTGGAGAAAAGGGAACCCTACTACACTGCTGGTGGGAATGCAAACTGGTGCAGCCATTATAGAAAACTGTATGGAATTTCCTCAAAAATTAAATATGGAACTGCCATTTGACCCAGTTTCTAGGAATATACCCTAAGAAACTCGAAACACCAATCAGAAAGAATATATGCACCCCTATGTTCATAGCAACACAATTTACAATAGCTAAGATCTGGAAACAACCCAAGTGCCTACCAGTAAATGAGTGGATTAAAAAAGTTGTAGTACATTTATGCCATGGGATACTATGCAGCAGTAAAAAGGAAGGATCTCTTACCCTTTAAGACAACATGGAGGGACCTGGAGAGTATTATGCTAGTCAGAGGAAGACAAGTATCACATGATCTCACTCATATGTGGAATCTAAAGGCCAAAATAAACTGATAAACAAAATAGATCCAGAGACATAGAAACATGGAACAGACTGTAGAATCTCAGAGGGAAGGAGATGGGTGGATGAGAACAGATCAACCAAAGAACTTGCATGCATTTATGCAAAACCCATAGACACAGACAATAGTGTGGTGAAGGCCTAGGGCATGGGGTGGGGGGGGGGGGGCCAGCTAGAGAGGATCAATGGGGGAAAAGAGGAACATATGTAATACTTTTAACAATAAAGGTAAATTTTAAATGTATGCATTAGCTACTTGAGCGTGTATTCACTTTATAATCAGAAAAAATCCATAAAGATATTTTCAGTTTGAAAAAAAGTCAGAAAACTAAAAATCCCTTTATGTTTTCCAATTTAATACTGATACTTGGGCAGTGTTGCTGGACAGAATCCAATTTTATTTTTATTATTTAACCTGACTGCCAAACCAGTTGTTTACATGGTCATAACGGTACAAAGCCCACACTCCAATCATTCTCACTTTCTCCATCTCCTCTTTTTGGAGCTTCTGGGACTTACCACAGAACTCTTTTTGAATTAAGGCAATGAGTTAATAAACACATACATAAATAAATAAAATTATTCCTGTCTCTCCCTAATTGTACAGCTTATACTATCATAAGTCCATTTCTTCCCTAAATAAAAGCAGATGGTTGACCATCCTAGAGAGTAAATCTCTCCTTAAATGACAACCAAACCAAACAGATTTCCTGTCTTGTGATTAAAGAATGTTAAGGACTACCGGGCAAGATGCAGGATGTGCACTGTGTAGTGGTTGCCATGGTTTTGCCTGAGGATGTGCTATTTAAGCTCATCCTTAATTTGGACAGGCATGAGTCTCGGCTTTGCAGGCTTAAAAATGGTGCAAAGGGCATGGCTGTTTTTAGATTAAATGGGAGTTGAGCTATAGTAACAGTTAAAAATAGAGGTCTCTAGCTTTAATTAACCATTTGGCTACCAAGTTGGATAAATAAATTAATTGCAGTAGATTCTTCTTAGAAAACAAAGCTAGTATGACAGAGAGAACACTGGTGTCTTATTATATATCATTTAAAAACCAACATCCTGATGTATTTTTTAAAACCTGAAATATATGTATATATTTTAAAGGCTTGTTAAGCTTTAAAATCAGCTAGTGAGTTCCCATGGCAGCTTTACTCTACTGAAAAATTCCAGATTGCAATCAATTTCATGTTCTTTGCAAGTAATTTCTGTTTCCACGTGCAAATAGCACTTTGGAGCAAACAGGCAGTGGACTCCTTTATAGTTTATCCTTCGTTCTGTTAACCATATTATTTTATGTAGTGTGCCATGCATTATTTCTAAAAAATGCAGGTGGTCTCTGCCTCTAGGGCTTTAGCATGGAGGATAAGGGAACCTATAAAGGCTGTACTAGTATAAATAAGGTTATAGCCGTAGCTGGTTTTGCTCAGTGGATAGAGTGCCGGCCTGTGGATTGAAGGCTCCCTGGTTTGATTCCAGTCAAGGGCACATGCCCGGGTTGTAGGCTCGATCCCCAGTAGGGGGAGTGCAGGAGGCAGCCAATCAATGATTCTCATCATTGATGTTTTTATCTTTCCTTCCCTTCCTCTCTGAAATCAATAAAAATATTTTTAAATAAATAAATAAAGAAGGTTATAATAGTTTCAGCTCAAGACTTCGACCCTCTCTTTTTGGAAACTTCATAGGCTCCATGATGGGCATCTGGTGGTCTGGAAAGCCCCTCCAAATCAGAATCCAGAAACAAAAGCTCCAGTTGGAGTCTTGCCCTGAAAGGGCGAGGGCTACGCCCTCCATCTTACCCTGGATCCTCCAATTTTGGGCAGCAGCCTTAGCCATGTGCTCGGCAAGGAGCTTCTTCCCGGAAGCCCAAGCCTCTGCTAGCCACACCTAGGATTTCTTTAAACTAACCACTTGTTGCTGCGTCGGTGAGTGTAGCTGACGGAGGGGGGGGGCGGCTCAAGCTAGCTTGAATAAAGACTCTCTGCTTTTGCATCGGACTCGACGCTCCCTGGTCGTCTTTTGGGGATCCTGAAATCTGGGCTTAACAGCCCCAGGCTAGCGCTGAGGTTTGGGGCAAGTCCCTTAACCTGCTTGGAACCCAGTTTCCTTGATCGTCAACTCTTACGTTTTGAGGATTCTTGGACCAGATGAGTTAGTCTACTTTAAAAACATTATTAAAGAACATATATACATACCCCATGGACACGGACAAGGGAGGGGGACTGGGGGGGATGGATGGCAGCAAAGGGTAGGGGGGAAGGGGGACACTGGCAATCATGCCAACATCAAAAATTTTTAATAACAAATTCTTATTTCTTATTTTTTTAATGCTTTCTTCAAACAAAAACATGTGAAAGCCCCTTATGAAGAAAAAAGAAGTGGAGTTCCACTTGTTAATGCTAGTCTGGGGTTGGGGAGGGTTTTGGGTCTTGCTCTCTTGGTCCTTCTCTGACCAATCCCTGCACCCCCCACCCCCAGGATACACCAAGTAGGAGTCCCCAGGGCTCCCTGGAGCACAATCTAAGGACCATTGGTTTCAATCAACTTTAATGTCTCATTTAATTTTAAAAGCCAGTCGATGGTTCTGAGAAATCTCAAAATATAATGCCATAAGAAAATTTTAGAAGCTTGAAGCCTCCATATTATACCAACAAAAATAAACTATAACAGCTTCCAAAAGATAGAAGTTATCCTTTTCAATATTAGGGGTTAGGAAAACGGTGGCTTTGGTTTTCCGGGTATTTGACATCAGGGGACATTGTGTGAGCCGTCTGAGAATAAAATGATTTACTGCCTGGTGCATCCCCTTTGCTATTTTGTCTGTTTACAAATGTCTACGCATTAACTCATCATTTCATAATACAAAGATTTTTATGTTCTTTTGGATTTTTTATGGCTGTGCATGGTCCATAAACTCTATTATTCTGAATAACAGGATGCTGCTCATAAGGATAACTTGTTTATTCTCAATGTTAGTCCAGCTTCTATCTGTATTTACCTATTAATTACCTCTTTCACTTTTATTTACAGAGGAAGTTGCAACACTTAGAAGAGCTCTGGTTGGATCAAAGGCTGGTGGGCTCATGTGGAGGAAGCTGAATGAGCTCCAAAACAGAGATTTTTTTTTTTTATTAAAACCTGGTTATGCTATATCGGCTACATATAGGCTACTAATGGGAAATAGCAGTAATATGAAAAAGGATAGAAAATCTTCTCAGATTTTCTTCATTATTTCAAACAAGCTCTCAGGATCAACAGTGAAGGCTTTAGCTGATGCTTGCTTTCATTTAATGTCCCTTGTAGCTGTGGTCTTCATGGGAATCAATGGTTCTATAATCCACAGCTGGAAATCAGGAGGGCTTCTGGGGGTAGCGCTCACAGATAAAGTATAACACTGAGTGAAAGTACTATGACTTCATAATGCGATCCCTGTGAGAAAAATACTGCACACACCCCCTCAGGCTTAAAACTAGCATTTATAGTACGCTTCCCAAACCGCTCGACAAGCTATTTATAGAGCAATCACATCAACCGCCCACCCCTTGTTAAAACAGAGCAAGTATTTTAACACTGAAAGGCAACCTTATAAAACAGCAAGGGAATTGGTAATGGGAGGAAATGACAGGCTGGAAGTGACAGGTTGATTCCTTCCTTTTTATTTTTAACCTTTAAAGTATAATATGTATTCAGAGAAATGCATATAAATGTCAGCTCACTGAATTTTCACAAACTAAACGCGCTTGTTGCATTGGCGCTCGTATGAAGAGACAGAACCTTACCCAAACTCCCCAAATCTTCCAGTCCCTGACCTTCCAAGGCCGCCTGGTGTCTTGTCTACTAATTGCATAGATTGGTTTAGTCTGTCTTTCATTTCACATCAATGAGATGATGCAATAGGTCAGTGGTTCTCAACGTTGGCTGCACATTAGAATCACCTGGGAATCATTTTAAAATCCTGATTTCTGGGCCTCATCCTCCAGAAAGTCTGTTTCTTTGTTATGGGGTGGGGCCACAACATTAGTAACAAAGAAACAGAATTTCCAGAGCATGAGGCCCAGAAATCAGGATTTTAAAAAGATTCCGGGTGATTCTAATGTGCAGCCAGGGTTGAGAACCACTGCAATAGGTGTTCTTTTTTGGTTGGTTTCTTTCATTTAACTTTATTTTTGTGAAGCTCATCCTCATCCTTTTTGTTTTTTGTAACTGTTGTTTGTTCATTTAGCTGCAGAGTACTAGACTGTGCAACATGGATCCATTCCACTACTGAGGGGCATTTTGGTAGTTTTTTGGTTTTGACTGCTACAAATTGTGCTTCTAATGAATGTTCTTGGTCATGTTTTTTGGATATATATTTAAGAGTGAAATTACTATGTCATAAAATAAGCACATGTCCACATTGATAGGTACTGTCAAATGGTAGTACCAATTTACACTCTCAACAGTAGTGGATAAGATCACTGTATATACCTGCCAACACTTGTTATTTGCTTGTGGGCAAGAGGGTGGGGAAGTGGTATCATATTTTGCTTTTAAGTTGCATTTCCTAGATGACTAAGGAAGTTGAGCACCTTTTCACATGTGTATTGGTCATTTGCATAGCTTCTTTTGTGAAGTGTCTTTTCAGCGATTGTGCCCACTTTTCTCTTGAATGTCTATCTTTTTCTTATTGGGTTCTAGGAGTTTTTTATATATGATGGATATTGTCTTCATTTTCTTTTGCACAATGTGATTTTAAGTGTTCAAATTTATGCTAGGTATGTTTTATGTTTTTAGTTATTCTATTTACTATGCACCTTAGGCTACTGTACATTCAGGTCTGAAAAGTTTCTAACAACATTTAGAAAGAAAAAGTAACTGTATTCCAGAATCAGAGTGCTGCCTGCAATAAGCTACCATAAAATACATCATCACTATTCAATGACTTTACACGCACAATCTTTCGGAATTTTCACATTGTTTGATCCAGTGCCTAAAATTGAGTATATATTGAAGAAAGGGACAAAGAAATCAATGGGAGGGAATAATGATCTCCTTTAAACTTGTTAAAATAGATCATGAAGTCTCTCATTTTGGGAAGTATCTATTGTGAAATTCATAAAAAGTTAAAAATACTGGTTTGGATTTCAGTTTTGCAGCTTATCAGTACTTCTTGGTCAAAATACACTTGAGATCATGCCACTTTTGTCTGTCCAGTCTGTTCCGTTTGGTAATACAGTGGGGCCTTGACTTACGAGTTTAATTCGTTCTGAGACCGAGCTCGTTAAGTCAAATTACTCTATCAACTCAATGTAAAAAATCCACGGAGAGACAGCTGATATCTCAAAAAACTCGTCAGTCGGGACATTCGTAAGTCAAGGTCCCACTGTAGTATCCTGTATCTTTTTGAGAGCCACCCTGATCACAGCTGGTCCCTATGTGTGGAATCTACCATCAGCTCCAGCAGAGAGCAGCTGCCACTTATTCAGACCTGGACAATTAAGCATCATCCCTTGGGTCACAGTCATTGGTTCAAGGATGGCCATGTGACCAGTGAGAACCAATGACATGTAACAACACTTGTGCTGGAAATCCAGAGGGAGAGGAAGCCTCCCTGATTGGACTTGACTTGAGGAGAATGTAATGTGGAACTCCTGGGACTGCTTTGCACACTCTAGAGGAAATTCTGTTGTCAACAGAGCCAGCCCAGAAGAAGCGAAGCTGAGACGCAGACAGAGAGAAATGGAATTGGAATAACATTTTGAGGCCTGTGGATCAAGCCATGATTGAAGCTAGTACTATCTGGACTTTTCAGGAATGTGAGCCAGCAAATTCCTTGGATTGATTTTCCTGACACTTGAGACCTAAAGTGCCTTAGTCGATGCAAGGCACTGGCCCAGGTGGGGTTCTCAACATTACGTGTGATAAACAAAGTAAGGAATGATATGATTGTAAGCAAAGCCTTCTCTCTGTAAGGCTAGCACTGCTTGAAATAATGGCTTTAAGATTTGAAGTTTCTTAAGGACTTGTTTATGGAGTGAAATGTTTCCTATCGTGATAGCATTTGATTAGAGTTCATTTGGTGGGGGTAGATGGGAAGAGAGAAATGTGTGCCCATCTCTATGGTCATGAAAAATCACTGTGCTTCATGAGAGTGGTTCCCAGACACCTGTCCTAGACCTGTTCTATCAGAATTCCTTGGGAAGCTTGTTACAAATACACATCTCAGGGACCCGCACCTTAAGATCAGAATCACTAACTGTGGGATAGTGTCTAGAATCTGCAGTAGCAAACAAACTCCAAGACTGGGGAACCAGTACTTGATTCCAGGATTGACCCACACCCACCCAGCCCTGGGACACTGATACTAGTACCTCCTATGTACCTTCCTCCGGGAATTCTGAGCCAGGCAAGGGAAGAAACTGGGTAGGAGAGAAAGCTTAGAGAAGGGAGAATGAGATGCAGACAGGCCATTCAAGCAGTATAACTGCTAAAAGACTGAAGACTGCTGAGGTGTGGGCAGGGAAAAGAGACTTTATATTAATATTATGTTTAAGGAATCAGAGCTTTCTATACATAAAAATAAACTTATTTGTGAAGGCTCAGGTGTATTCCTGTCCCCTTCCTGGATGCTTTAATTATGAGGAAGTAAATGAAAAGAAGGTGGTCCCAGAGTTCTCTGGAGATGTTATCATAGTTCACACACGCTGGTTTTCATAGGGAACCAGAAAGAGGATATCAGCTCCATTGTATAGCTAGCTGTTGGTACAATAGATGGGGAAAAAACTAGCAATTATTCATCTTCTTCAAGTTAAAATTTTCTAGTTCCTTCAACTCTATTACCATTCACACCATATACACTAAAACATAAAGATTTCATTTAAGGACATATGTTGACTTTGATACAGTTTCATATGTGAAAAGCCTCCAGGCTCAGTTATTAAATGAGAGAACAGATACCAATAAATAATTATTAAAATCACTTACTTGATGAATCTAGTACCAGGAAGAAGAGCTAGTCCTTCCCTTGCAGCTCCAGGAGTATTACATTGCACTTGACCATCACCAGTTATATTTGAGGAGGGAGGGGCACATAATTGGAGCCCTGTTCTATTGGAATCCATGGACTAAAGAGCTGTGAATCTGAAACTTAAGGCTCACATATCATATTGTATTTAATACTGAAATATTATTTTTAAAAACTAAAATAGCATTAAATTAAAACAAAGCTGGGGAGAACCAAGTGTGGGAACTGTCTAACTTTGCTGTTTCGTGTTCTGCTTTAAAATGCAAGCAAAGCAGATTCTTCTCAGTATCAACAGAGAAAAAAAGCTTTTCTCTTAACCAAACTCGAGCACTTTGATTTCACAATTGACTCAAATCCCACCCCACCCCCCCTTTTTTGTGCACAAATTGCCATTTACTGACCTTCTTGACAAACCACAAGATGCTCAAATTTTACTTCCTGTTTGCCAAATGTATGTGTCGACTATGTAATTATTGTGATTCCTCTGCATCTGGCAGAGCAATATTCCCCAACCTAAATAGCTAAGCTCTCTTATTTACCTTCCAGTGGGAAAGCATGGGCCTCAATCTCACCTGCATCCTGCTACTAACCAGGTGAGTTCTTTGGCATATTGCCAGGACACCTGGCCCTCCGTTTAACCAAGGATGCATATGGAGAAATGGGTGAGTGGGTCTAGGATTCGCTTATAAGCAGTGGCTGCCCGGAGGCATAGCCAAGGAGATAGTGCACTTGTGGCTTCTGACCAGAACCCCCCCAAATAAGAAATAAAATAACAAGAAAAGTAAAATTCATGATTTCCTAATAACAAAAAACAGACAAACAAAAAAACCACCACCCTCATTTATTTGTCAGCTTTGGAGGAGGCTAGGGAACCAACTCCTTATTCTGAAAACTGGTACCTATAGAGATAGAATTGGGCATCTATCCTGTCTTTTCTGTATGGACTGTACATCAAGGTAATCAAACTATCTATGAAGGGCCATGGCCGGGTGGCTCAAGTGGTTGGAGCACCATCTGTACACCAAAAATGTTTGCAGGTTTAAGTCCTGTTTGGGGCATGTATGGGAGGCAACTGATTGACATCAATGTTTCTCTCTCTCTCTTTCCCATCCTCTCTCTAAACATATCCTTGGGTGAGAATTTTTTTAAAAAATGACTTATTATGGAAAGTTTTTCTTTAATAACAGACCCAGCTACTAAATGCAAAAGGGGTGGTAGAATATTATCATTTTTCAGCCCCAAATAATGGCTCTAGGTAATGAGCACAAAATGAATGTAAAACAATTAGGGTTTTGATAATGCATGGGTTAGGCAGACAACACCTGAAACCACTCATCAGTCTTAGCATCGCACAAAAAGAGACCCAGGCATGAATGTGATGCAATGCAAGCACAACACCCCTCCCCCACCCCCGTGAAGTATTCTCTCCAAAACTATTGAAGGTGGATTTGCTCAAGATCCAATTTCTAGTGTACAGGAAACACAGGAGATAGGAAATGCTGAAGAGACTCAGATGGATTAAAATCCAGGGACTTGTACTGTGCCAATGGCCTGACCTGGTTTCTTCAAGGAATGAATTAGAAGGAAAAAGAAAAGACAGAGAGGAGAGGAACTCCTAGATTAAGAGACTTACAGTAAGATGCACATGAGCCAAACACAGAATGTCACTCTCCTTTGGGTCCTATTTCAAACAAACCAACTGAGAAAGAAACCACATTGGCCATATTTGGGAAATTTTGAATACTGAATAGAAGTATCTGATATTATTAAAAACATTTTGATAATTTTAGGTAATCTATCACATTTTTATTGTGTTAAAAAGGAGTCATTATCTTTTAGAGATATCTCCTAAGGTATTTTTAGATTGAATAATAATGTGTGACAGGGTATATGGAAGTATAGAGGAGACTAGGTTGGCAGTGTATTGATTGCCGAAGCTGGGTTTGGGGAACATAAAGGTTCATTGTATTACTTAGAGTTATCCCTAATTTCAGTTTTTATACATGTTTGAAAATTTCCACAATGAAGTAGTGTGTTTTCATGGGAACTAACTGAGTTGAAAGAGTAATAAACAATTTGCGATCATTAAACCACACGCTTAACGGTTTGTTTGTACAGGTTTTTTGTATCTATGTCTTCATTAGTTTCTTGTGGCTGCCATAACAAATTACCAGGAACTGAGTGGATGAAAACAGAAATGTATTCTCTCACAGTTCTGGGGTCTAGAAGTCCAAACTTCAGCGGGGCTGTGCTCCCTCCAGGAGCTCTGGGGGAAAATCCATTCTGGACACTTCCAGCTTTCATTGGCTGCTGCATTGATGAACCTGTAGCTGCCTCACCCCCATCTTTTGTCTCGGGGGTCCCATTACTCTTGTGTCTATAATCTCCCTCCACCTCACTCATTAGAGTTAGGGCCCACCAGATAATCTTGGATAATCTCATTTTAAAACCCTTAATTGAAATTATATCTGCAGCACCCCTTTTCCAAATAAGGTAACTTTCACAAGTTCCTAGAATTAAGACATAGACATATCATTTTGGGGGCCACCATTCAACCCACTGCAATGACATACTTCATTAAAAAGATTTGAACACTAATATAATAAAGGAGTAATTTAGCCTTTCTAAATTTGATACTAAGGAATAACTTAGAGTTATCCCTAATTTCAATGCGTGAGATATCCTTGATTTCTTCTCTTCTACCTATGAGCATAGGCAAGCTCCATCATTTTAACTTCTACAATAGAAATCAAATCTTTGTTTCTTTCCATCCATACTCTCAGTGCCTTAATTTCATCTACCATATTCTACAATGGTCATCTCACCAATCTTCCTGGCTTCTAATCTTGCTTCACTCCCTACCATTCTCCACACAGAAGCCAGAGTAATTAAAAGCAAAAGAAACCAACAAAAAAATTACAAATCTAATCATTGCTTTTTTCTCGTGCTGTCCCTGAAACAGTGGTCCATTGCTTTCAAATAAAATCCAAACTCTTTGCCATGATCAAGGCCAGGCATAATTCATTCCTTAGCTATTTGACTATTATTTGGGGCCATCACCTTGCCTAACTTTAACTGTCCAGCCCATTGGCTTCCCTGTAGCATCTTAAACATGCCAAATCCAATTCTACCAAATGTAGATTTCCCCCTACCCCGAAAAAGAAACCAGTCAGTTATTACCATTAGAATCCTACTGATAGTTGTATAAATTGTTGTTTTTAAAGTGTAAACAGCAATTCATGTTGAATACAGACACATTAAAAAACATGTAAACAAATGAAATATTCTCCCCTGCCTCCCAACCATCTTATCCTCTAGTACAGTGATGGCGAACCTATGACACGTGTGTCAGAGGTGACACGCGAGCTCATTTTTTTGGTTGATTTTTCTTTGTTAAATGACATTTAAATATATAAAATAAATATCAAAAATATAAGTCTTTGTTTTACTATGGTTTCAAATATCAAAAAATTTCTATATTTGACACGGTACCAGAGTTAAGGTTTTTCAAAATGCTGACACGCCGAGCTCAAGAGGTTCGCCATCACTGCTCTAGTATGATGCCATTTTGGTTGATGTCCTTTCAGAATGTATGTCTAAATAACATAAATACATGATTATAGAACTTGGTAAGCTACCTTTCCTACTTAACAATGAACTGAGGATCTGTTCTCATGTTATTGCATATATAGCTCCGTCATTATTGTTCAGGCTTTTGATCCACATTTCATAACCACCCTGTCCCCAGACTTGCACCAATTTGCATTCCCACCAGCAGGGCATGACTGCGCTCATTTCCCTGCATCCCTGGGAACCTGTTTAATCTTTGCCAATCTGAGAGATGAAGAACGGCATCCCATTGTTCCTTCAATTTGCATCTCTTGGATGGTAGTCAGGTAGCCCTTTCTCTGCTTCTGATACTGCTCACCTATAGTTCTTATGATTGTGTATTCAAAAGTGTTAGCTTACGTTTTATTTATTTTTTATTTTTTAATATTTTTTATTGATTTCAGAGAGGAAAGAAGAGGGAGGGAGACAAAGAGATAGAAACATCAATGATGAGAGAGAATCATTGATCAGCTGCCTCCTACACACCTCCTACTGAGGATCAAACCTGCAACCCAGGCATGTGCTCTAATGGGAATCGAACCATGACCTCTTGGTTCATAGGTTGATGCTCAACCACTGAGCCATGCCGGCCGGGCTACATTTTAAAAAGAAACAGCAAACCAGCTAAGGAAGAGTGTGCACACTGCTCAGCACAGCCTTGTATCGACCCTGCCACCTCTCCCTCCACAGATTGCATCAATGCCTTGAGCTGTTTACCCGCTGTATCTGAGCTATAGCCTCCGCTTCATATCCCTGATTGGTGAAGTCTTTATTCTCTCCTTGTAAGATGTGGACCATAGAGAATTGTCCACAATCCATTTAAAACCTTCTTGATTATATTTTCTGGAAATCCACATGGGGAAACAAACAAGAATTATAGCTTTAGAAGCTGAGCTTCAGCCTGTGGGCCAACAATTTGGACTTGCCACTGTCTGGCATTTGATCATCTTCAGGATTCAATCCAGAGTTCAAATAATATTCTGTGTCAGAATATTCAGTACTGATTTATCCTGTTGTATTAATTTTAGGAAGCAGTTCAGAGAAAAGTGTTAGGAAACAGTACCTAATACTGGAATTCATTCATTTATGCTGCTTCATCTGAAAGAAAAAGAAGACAGCAAGATATTTTAAGGTATCATATCCCTATAGATTTTCAAATGTACCACAAACTTGCTTATGTGGTTTTACCAGGGATTACAGCAAGTACTTTAACTGTCCAAGGTCCTGAAAGCTTGTACATTTTAATTCTACAGTGTTTAGTATTATTTTGAACTTTGAGTGACTTCCTATCAGTCCATACTTTTTATGTTCTCTTTATTGTATGTTTATTTAAAGTTAGTGCATTTAAGTGTGGATTAACTGGGTGAATATAGCAATTTTATATGTTATAGTGTGCCACATGTTTTAAGAGCTACTTAAAAAAAAAAAAACAAATAAAGGTGCTTATGGTTGTGATTGTGAGACCAAGTATCTTCTAAAAAAAAAAATGTAAAACTGTAAACCAACATGAACCAAACCAGAAAGCTAATTGCAAATAAAAATTCTAAAGAAAGAAATTAATAGACCAGGTCATCAGGGATATGAGTAAATAATATGATATACCCCCAAATTAGAAATGCTATAATCAAAATTAAAAAGAACCTGTCAGATAAAAGCGACATGAGGAAATAATGTTTGATTTTAATGGCAAATGTGGAGGCCTAAGGAATAGGACATGCAGTTTCATGGGCAAGGATAATGCCACTGGAAAGACACACATTTAGTACTATTTTAGTCTTTACCAAAACAAAGGTCAGCTGTAATCAGTTATGTGTGGCTCATACACCATCTGTGATAGAAGGAAAGTCAAATTATCCAATGATGGACGTGTCAGCATTTACTGAGTGAGCACTAGAGGTAGCTTTATGAAATAGGCTCCGTGTGAAAAGAAAAATAAATTAGAAAAGATGGTCCCTCCCTCTTCGTCTTCCTTTTTTTAAAATTTAAAAGCAGTCTAGTGTTTATTCCTTTGAAGGTAATCCTTTTTTCCTTTTAAGTGAATTTACTGGGGTGACACTGGCTCCCTCTCTCCTTTCCTTCCTTCCTTGAAGAGATAAGGCAGACCTATAGAAAGAAAGGACTCAAAACCTCAGAGGCTCAGAAAAGCTAAGTGACTTGTTTAGAGTCACACAGTTTATTAGTGACAGAGTTGGGACAAGGAATTAGTAGTTCCAATCTCTGTCATGGTGGTCTTTCCATTCTATAACACCTGTCTCATATTCAAACACTTAGCATTCATATAAACAAGAATGAATTAAAGTTAGACACACAGGATTAGAGAAATAGAGCAATAAAATGAAAATGTCTTCAGAGGGAGATAAGTATCCCATGATCTCACTTATATGTGGAATCTAATGAACAAAATAAACTGATGAATAAAATAGATCCAGAGACACAGAAGTATGGGACAGACTGAGGAATTTCAGAGGGAAGGGGGTGAGGGGGGAGGGAGAGATTAACCAAAGACTTTAAATGCATATATGCATAATCCATGGACCCAGACAATAGTGTGGTGAAGGCCTGGGGAGGGTGCAGGGTGGAGGAAGTCAATGAGGGGGAAATGGGGACATCCATGAAACTTTCAACAACAAAGATACATTTTTTAAAATGAAAGAATGATAAATTGAATGGTGTGGGAAGTAACTGTGTCATATAAGCCAACAAGGGAGACATGTCTTGTTTGATACAAGTTTTAAGAAGAAAAGTACTGATCAAGGGACATGAATGATTCAGGCAATTATTGGCTCAAAGTTACCAAGGGAGACCCATAAACCATAGTCAAGCGCAAGGGACCAATCAGAGAAAAGGTTGGAGGAATGTGCTCAGCAAAGAAAGGACAAAGGTGTCATAAATGCTTATTTAACCGTAATGCATCTGAAACAAGGAGTTTCAGATAACTAAAGTTTCTGGTTATATAACTGTTTTATTCACAGATGAGTGGGGATCTGGTTTGATTTCTACTTCCATCCCTAATTATCTATGTTTACTTGGAGGAGTCACTAGCCTCTCCTAGCTCCAATTCCCTCCTCCATATGTATATGCCTAAAACATGCCAGGCATTGTTTCACATAAAATCATGTTGATAAGAGTACCCATATTCTAGGATTGTTATGAGAAATAAATGGGGTAATCTTAATATGCTTGCTCTGCACCTGACACAGAATAAGAAAGATCTTATGAAGCAAGTAATTATAAGAATGATCCTTTAAATGTTAAAGTTTAAACGTACTTTCACATCTATTATCTTCTTAGGCAACCCTGTAGGTAGCACTAGCCAGGTATATAGTGTCTCATTTTATAGATGAAGAAACTGAGTGAGGCGTGGCACAATTCGCTTACTTGCTTGTACTTCCTACTGAAGCGGATGGCTGGCTAACATGTGGGTAAGTTAGCCAAATACTTTGTACTTATTACTTCTCCCTGTTTTATAGATAGAGAAACTCAGTAAGGCTTAGAGAGATTTTTATTTTTTATTTTCTGAAACTTTCAGCAAAAATATGCTTTTTTAAAAAGTATGTTTTGCCCAGCCGGCATGGTTTAGTGGTTGAGCATCAACCTGTGAATCAGGAGGTCACAGTTTAATTCCCAGTCAGGGCACATGCCCTGGTTGCGGGCTTGATCGCCCAGGTGGGGTGTGCAGGAGGCAGTCCATCAATAATTCTCTCTCATCATTGATGTTTCTACTCTCTCTCCCTCTCCCTTAATCTCTGAAATCAATAACAAAAAAAATTTTTAAAAGAAAAGTATGTTGACAAAATGCTTGTATATTTTGGAAAAGGGGTGAAAAGAGTTACTTGTCATGAAGAAGAGGATGTTGGACAACTTGATCTCGAACAGATAAAAGTTACTACAAGGGTCTTGTTAGTCTTTATCTTCCCTTAGGTGGGAAAATTAAAGAAGGACGATGTAGACTGGAAATAATATTTGACCTAATCAAAGTTCCTCAAAATTTGGAAAGCCTATCAATACCAAGTTTGGGATCTCTTTCACTAGATATATTTAGAAATAATGGATGGTCATATAAATTGGAATGCAATTTAGAGATCAGAAGCTGAGCTAGAAAGTATCTTGACATGGCTTTCCAAATCTGGTTGCATGATTCAGCAGACTTTTAGATGACTTAGTGGTAGGAAAGGAAGCTGTAATGTTACACTTGGTCCAATCATTTTCAACCAAACACATATTTGCTTCAAAAGCAGCAAAAATGAAATTAATTTATTTCAAACATTCCCATTGGACACTGAGATTATGTCCCACCTCTTCCTGAACAAAACCTCTTCCATTGGTCAGACTATCCCAAGTCTTTCATTGGCTGACTGGGAGGAGCATTTGTCAATATGACAGGATAGTAGGTGCCTTCAAAAGGATTCTCTACTCTTTGCCAGAAGAGTCTGGGACTAAGGGTTGCTCATAAATAAATAGGTGGTTGAAAACATGAATGCCTTCTACAAGCCTTAAAATTTTGGTTCAAATTAAAACCTTCCTAGAATGACATGAAAATCAGAGCTCACTCATTATGGTGTGTAACCTTGCTGAATTCTTGTTTTTAAATTCAGTAAAATACCATATGTCCCTGTCAACTTGATGTGTATGTGTGAAAATGCTCTCCCATCCCTGAAGCAGGGCCGTTTGATGAATAAGAAACAAAGGTAACTACTCTGACTAAGGCTGGGCTAATTCCGGGGAGAAGCTTGAATGAGCAGGAATACCACTAACTACTTTCTGTTTCATGGATACTGGCATGCACACATTTATAGAAGGCCTTGAGTTATTTTAATGTCCTGCTATGGTCAGGAAATCATGTGTTTTCCCAATCTTTGACTCAACTGATCTTTAACTACATCATGACATTAAACATTAGCAGACAGCAAATGAATTTGGACTCTTAAAAAAAATCAATATCATTAAAAAATAAAAAGAGCGAGGCCCTGGCCGGTGTGCTCCAGTGGTTAGAGTGTTGGCATGCACTAAAGGTAACGGTTCATCCCGGTGAAGGGCACATACCTGGGTTAAAAATTTGCCCAAGATCTCGGTGTGTTTGGGAGGCATCCAATTGATGTGTTTCTCCCCTCTCTCTGTCTTAGGTTTGACTCCCTTGCAAGGGTACGTTCCTGGCTTGTGGGTTTGCTCCCCACCCCCGTCAGGGCACATGTGGGAGGCAACCAGTTGATGTGTCTCTCTCACTTCAATTTTTCTTTCTCTGTCCCCCTCCCTCTCTCCCTTCTTCCTTCCACTCTCTCTGAAAAGCAATGGAAAGGGGGAAAAATCCTCTAGTGAGGATTAACAAACAAACAAAAAAAGACTGAGGAAATTTTCTAGGCTAAAATACACTAAATATATAGAACAGATTCAACCTTTGGTTGGATCCTGTTTTTTTACTAAGTGAACATAACATTCTTGCGTGTTTGAAATTTTTTCAAAATAAAAAAATTGAGGGGAAAACCAAAACAATTCCAGCTCCAGCTCTCAAAATTTTTTTTTTACCTGGGATTATGTTTTGCTAATAACTCGGAGAGAGGGAATCACCTTAAAACTTTTTTATAAGGAACTCTGCACATTTTGGTTAAATGCTTGGCACAATGCTTTATGGGTGCATAAATTATATTTTCTCAAGGGCTAAAATTTAAAACAAAGAAACTCACAGAGGGAGAGGATATGGTTCCTGGTTATGAAACACGTTCATCAACCCGATGTTCTAATTACAACTTCTTTGGACTTCAGAGTATGTTGTCCTCATTAACCCCCAATCAGAGGTCTGAGTCAAGGCAATAAAGCTGCAGGATTTATACACAGGGGGTCACACCCTCTGCCCTGTAGCTGCCCCTATGCCTCTAGCCTTTCCCAAAACAGCAGAGCCCAAGATTAGAGCAACATATATTTAAGGATGTGCTTCTGCAGATCTGGTTGGGACACGGAGATAAATGTTCGCAGCTTAAATGCTGAGAACACAGTGGCAACTTCACTAGGGAAATAAAACATTTCTGGTAGAAGAAGTTCGAGTTCACTTTCGTGCAGAATGGCCCCATCAGTTTTATGCCAGTGACTCTACCCGGGGTTTGTATGGGTTTCTCTTCACAAAATGACGTGGTTCTTTTTGGGAAGAGGGCTGGGAGGTGTCTTGGGAATGGGGGAGATCTTGGAAGATTGGGGTTTCTTCTGGACCTCCAGGGGAAACAACCCAAGGCAGATGAATGAATGCATCCTGATATTCGTGAATTAAAGTTGATTCTAATCAGATCTGTTCCCCTTCTCCTTCCGTTTGTAGAACCAGCACTAAGCAAGATTCCCCAAGCTGCTTCATCTCTCCCTGTCCGGACTCTTCTCCTGCTGCGCCCCGGAATCCCTGTTCAGCAAGGACTCTTTCCTGCTGCACCCCGCGATCCGCGTTCAGCAGTCCTCAGATTGAGCGGTGCCTGGGCAGCCACTCCGAGACCCCACAGGAAGCAGTCAGCTCCCTCCGCTCTCACAGGGGTCCGGGGTTGCGCAGTGGGGAGGAAGTATAGGAGCCAACTCGCGGAAAACTTCCTGGGGAGATGACTGGGCCACCGGGCGCTCATTGAAGTGGTGCCGCCAGGATTGCAGGTTCTGAGCTGCGGAGACCCGGGGACCTGCAGCCACGCCTCCCGGCCAGGGCCTGCGTCCCCCCAAAGCGAAGGGGAGGCCGCTGCCCGCAGGCGGGAAGCTGAGCCACTTGGCATCACGATGCTTTGTGGTCCTGCCGCAGGAGCCCGAGGCGGCCGCTTCCCACCGGCCCGCAGCCGGCAGCAATAGCCATGGAAGTTGGGGCGGCGCAGAGCGAGAGGGAACCGCTTGGCGCGGCATCTCTTCTGGATGCTTTTCCTCCTCACAGACCCCTTCTTCCCTCCTGTCTGGGGTAAGTGGGATCCAGTTTGCAATAACGAAGGCAGAGAATGGAAGCTGATGGGAGGGCATGGCAGTAGCGCAAAGGGTTAATGTGCTAAGTTGTTTTACTTGGGGCTGGGGGGGGGGGCTTATCCCTTACACCCCCCCCTCCTCAGCTGTCCATTCCAAATACTAAGCAGGTTAGGAGTTGGACTTGATTTAGGCCAGTTAGGGGAGGGGGTGCTGGGGTTAATTAATTAATTGGTTAATTTTTGCTGAACTTGCCCCCCCCCCACACACACACACACCCTCTGAGAAAGCAGAATGAAAGCAGAGATGAAAAAAAGCCCCAGAGGTTGTTCTTGGTGGTGGTGGTGGTGGTAGTTGTGGTGAGGGTGGTGGGGGTGATGGTGGGGAGGCACTGAGTGATTTAGCAGAGAGATGATCATAAGGGCCAAAGACTAGTGCACGTCTTTAACAGCAAGAGGACTCCGCAGCCCTGGTCCTGCTCCTGCTCCCTCACCCCCGTGGGTCGGTCCCAACCCTCCCAGCCTCCAAACAGTCCTTCCATCGTCCTGCTGATGCTTTTCTGGGGAAGGCTCTCCAGGCCCCAATATAACTTTTAAGAAAAACTGCAAACTATCTTGTACACTGGGGATGCTCCCTATTTGTTCTTTGATTGGCTGAATGATGCACCCTAAGGCTGTATATTGTGCCTCAGGAATTTGCCTTGGACGGTGAACTAATTCCCTGATGTAGACCCCAGGGCACGAGGTTAGTCCAACTCATTTTGCAATGGAGGGGCTGGGACCAGATGAGCTCACTTAGGTTTGAATCTCTGTGTTGTGACCTTGGGAGTGTTTGGGGTGTGTGGTTTTTTTTTTGGGGGGGGGAAGGGGTTGTGTTTTTTTTGTTTTGTTTTATCTTTCTGTGCTCTGATCTCACCTCAGAGGAAAGATGTAGGGAAGCTGGATGGAGAGAAGTGTGAGGAGGTCAGGGATGCATTTGATAAATGTTAGTTTGACATCCCGTCCTCAGGGGATTCAGGCGAGAGGGTATCTTTCTCTGTGGACACCTCTCTGACTCGGATGCAGGGGGGAACATGGCACTGTGGTGACTGGCCTGGAGCCCTCCTGGCCGTGAGCACTTGAGAGGGCAGAGGGAGGCTCTGCAGGCTTCCCCGGGAACTCACCAGCTGTTCCCTTTGGGCTTGGGAGCAGGATCCACATGCATACTGATGTCACTGGTGGCATGGCGGCGGGAGAAGCAGAAATTCCTTGCTTGTCTCATTTCCATCTCATCCATCCTCTCAAGCCTTCTAGTGGAAGGAAGCAAAGTGCGGGAACAGTCCCAGAGAAGCTGGCTCTGACGAGCCCGGGGAACCTGCCCGAGGACCTGTGCGCTCACTCGGGTGGCACTGTCAGATGGGTACCAGTTTTTTCTGAACAAGGTTTGCAGAGAACTCTGGCTCCAGCCGTGGCGGCCTGAAGGGTCAGTGACCAAGCACTTACCAACCCCTGCCACGGATGACAGTGGCCCTCTGTGGATCTTGCCC
Source organism: Myotis davidii (assembly GCF_000327345.1). Taxonomy (NCBI): domain Eukaryota; kingdom Metazoa; phylum Chordata; class Mammalia; order Chiroptera; family Vespertilionidae; genus Myotis; species Myotis davidii. The sequence goes on along the minus strand of NW_006284349.1, from coordinate 2,810,990 downwards.
TGGAACTCAGAGCCTGGATGTGACTGTGGAGAATCGATGAAGAAAAGGATGCTGCTGACACAAGGCTCCTCAGAAGCCTCAAGCAGTTCAGAGAGCAAAACTCCGCAGAGTGTTTAGGGCCCTGGCTGGCAGGCAGGAAGTCACGTTCTCCTACTTAAAGTGAAGGCAGTGACCATCTAACCCAGGGGTGGGCAAACTTTTTGACTCGAGGGCCACAATGGGTTCTTAAACTGGACCGGAGGGCCGGAACAAAAGCATGGATGGAGTGTTTGTGTGAACTAATAGAAAGTCAAAGTAAACATCATTACATAAAAGGGTACGGTCTTTTTTCTTTTTTTAGTTTTATTCATTTCAAACGGGCCGGATCCAGCCCACGGGCCATAGTTTGCCCACGGCTGGACCCCACCTCATGGCATAGACAGCAAGGTCCATGCCTATCTTGTGCTTTGCCGTATCATCAGCACCTAGTGCAATGATGGCACATCGAAGGGGTTCAAGATATGCGTGGCATGGACAGTGAACGGACAGTAACTTAAAGTACTTCCTCTCCAACACGCTGTATGCAATTCATGCCTTCCTTTAGCAAGTATTTCTCCAGCATGGACTAGTGCACGGCTCCCGTGCTGGGCACCCAGAGTCATTTCTAAACGTTGTCCAGATTGGTACGTCCAGTGTCCCATTCAGGACCATCTCAGCCCACTAGGTTCTCTTGGAGACTGAGGTCCCACCACAAGCTCTTGTGTAGTTTCAGGCGGAAGCGGGGGAGGGGGAGGGCTGAACGTGTCTGGAGCCCCGCGCACCTGTACCCACTGGGCCCTGGGACTCCTGGGGCCCCCGCTTCCAGGAGTTGCCAGGTCTTGGCAACTCTGCTTTCCTCTGGGGCCGCCGCGTCTCTCTCCACCCTCTTCCCCGGCCTCCAACCAGTGGCCTCAGCCGCCCGCAGGTAGCAGGAGAAGAACCGGGGCTGTGCCTGGGGAGCAAACTTCCCCCTTCCCCGGGCGGGAGAGCAGAGCGGATGCTGAACGGTCCCAGAACAAAAGGCTCATGGCTGGCACCTGCGTCCTCCGAGCGCGCCGGGGATGTGGGTTCGGGGCGCAGGCGGGAGCACCTGCGGGAGGACACCGGAGTGAAAAATGAAGTGAGAAAAGAAGCGGGGTGCGACCAGGGTGGGAGCGGTGACAAGAGGTGACCCCTGAAGCACAGGTCTGCGGCAGGGCCACCTCGGCTCTCCTTCCACCTCCTGCAGCGCCTTCCAGGCAGCCAAGCGTGTCTCCGGCGGCAACTCCACCAAGAGCCGCGGCTGCCTCCACGCCCGCCCGCCCGCGGAACCAGTAAGTAGCTGTGCGCCCGCCGCCTGCACCCGCCCCACCGCGGCTTCCGAACCCGCAGCTTCCCGCAGCCCGACCCGCACGCACCCGGCGGGGCAAGTCCGCAGCTGCCGCTGCCTCAGGCCAGGCCCCGGGGGCAGAGCCCTGGCCAGGCATCTCCACCCGCCGCGATCTCTCCGGTCTTGGCGTGGCTTCTGCAGAGCAAAGCGCAAGCGGGGAGGGTCGCCCGCCCTCGCTGCGAGCTCCCTGCGCGCCGCGCCACCCCTCTGTCCAATGGCTTTTCGGGGGTGGAGAGTGGGGGGCGTCGCCTGCAGGCGAGGAGCCACTGGTGGGGTGGGGCGTGCGCTCTGCACCACCGAACCAGGCTGACGTGCCCGCCGCCGGAGCGAGCGCCGGGCCAGTGTGTGTGCGGAGTGTGTGCACACGCCTTGGGGGCTGGAGTGACACTGCAGTGGGCTTCTCCCTCCGCAGCCCTCCAGCGGCTCAGCCCCGACCTGCCCGCACGCGCTTGCGAAGCTCGGCGTTTTCATCTTCCCGAGCCTCCTCCATCCTCCCCTCGCGGACCTCACTTTTCTTTGTACCCAGGGGGTTGCTCCCCGGCACCCCTCAACCGGTGCAAACATCCCAGCCGCCTCCAGTTCTCTCCTAAGCCACTATTTTCCATTTGTCTTTCTCTGGGGTTCCTCCGTGAGCCGGTCCAGGGCTCCCCCATCCTTGGAAATTGTTTTTGTTGGACTGCTGTGCCGAGGTGTTGAAAGCTTGAGGACTTTATCATTTTGATTCTTTCCCTTTCCTCCCCATCTGGGCAACGGAGCAATGAAATTTCCAATCGAGACTCCAAGAAAACAGGTTAACTGGGATCCTAAAGGTTGGTATCTCCTACTTTTGGCCGCCCTCGCCCTGCCTCCACCTCCGGGCGTGTGCGCGCCTCCGCGAGTGGAAGCACTCTTGCTCCTGGCAGCGTGTGTCCTGAGGCAGAAAAATGCGCCTGGGAACAGCAGTAAGGGTGGGAGGAGGGTGGAGGCAGCGTGGGTTCCAAACCCAGATAGTGCCTGTCATTATCATAGAGTCATTGTCCCTCCTGGATTGTTGCAAAATCTATTTAAAGATACATCAAGCTGGCTGTTTGGCTTGAAATTGCACCAAGTGTCGGTATTTGCTTTGACTTTGTGTGTGTGCCGGTCTGTGTGTGTCCTTTGTTTCTGGTGATCTTTGTCTCTCTGGCAGATGGGTGGGGTGCCTCCCCCTGGACCTGGGGCTGCTGCGCTGCCTGCTCAGGGTGTCCTCAATGGGAAAGGTTTCCTGGCAGCAAGTGGAGCTCAGATCAGCAGCAACAGTCCCTGGAGGTGGCCCTTCTTGTAGGGCGTGCGTAGTAATGGAGCCCAGGGGGCCTTCTGAGTCTTCCCTCAATCTTATTACTAAACCAGGCAGCTAGTTTGGCTCTGACCTGAGTAGAAGGAGGAGGGGGCAGTGGTTTGTGAGCAGGGTGGGGCTGGAAAGGGCTGGGGAGGGGGCAGCCCAAGCAGTAGTGTCATTTACAAGCTAAGAATGTTGGACAATGTTTCCTCCAGGCAAGCGACTAAGTCAGATTTGCTGTGCCTAGCGCTGGCCACCGTGTCTGTAATTAGCATACAGATGCTAAGGCTCCTCTTGAGAGCATATGGGAGTGGGACAAGTTGGAAGCTAGTGTCCAGTTTTGACAAGAATGCTGTATTTAACATTTCTCTTATCTAAAGGCTGATTCTGGCCTGGACACACCTCTGCATATATTGGGGTTGAAATTTCTTTTTTAGATGTGTGTGTGCGTGTGTGTGTGAGAGTGTGTTTAGTGTTCTCTGCGAGTACTTTTTCTTTTCTTTTCTCCAGACTGGAAAGGAGGAAACCCACTCACTCCTTAAGTAAATGTCTTATGGATTGACTGGCTACTGAAGAGTGGAGAGATTGTGCTAATTTTTAACCCTGAGGCTGTTACACCTTAAATATGACCTACATCTTCTCTTTTGTCTCTAGATCTTTGGGAATATGGAAGTGTGTCTTGGTTTTTGTTTTGTTTTTGTTTGTGTTTTTTTTTCTAATTCCCTGCAAAACATATTCATTGAATACCTGCTACATAACAACTGCTGTCCCAGGTACTGGAAATACAGTTAGAATAACACAGACAACAGCTCTGCCTTCTTAGAGTTTATAGTGAGGGAGACCGACCTAAACCAATCATTGCACTGAGTAATGCATAATTATAAGCTTACTAGTGGTCCGGTGCACAAAATCCATGCATAGGTGGGGGGGGGGTGTCCCTCAGTCTGGCCTACACACTCTCCAATCTGGGACCCTTCAGGGGATGTCCTGCCAACCTGATAGCCCCCCAATTTCCCCCCCTGCCAGCCTGTTCACCTCTTACTCCCCCCGACCCCGCTGGCCTGATCGCCCCTAACTACTCTGCCTGCCGGCCTACTTGCCCCTAACTGTCCCCCCACCAACCTTCTCACCCCCAACTGCCCCCCTGCCAACCTGATAGCCCCCCAATTTCCCCCCCTGCCAGCCTGTTCACCTCTTACTCCCCCCGACCCCGCTGGCCTGATCGCCCCTAACTGCCTCTGCCTTGGCCCCACCACCATGGCTTTGTCCGGAAGGACATCCAGAAGGTCTCCTGGTCTAATTAGCATATTATCCTTTTATTAGTATAGATGTATGTTCCATGAAGGAGAGCAGCAGTGTTTTAAGAAAGTATCTGATAGAAAAGATTGATAAGAATCAGGGGAGGTGGGTGGTCAGGGAATGCATTCAGACACTTGTATTGAGACCTGGAGGATATGTAGGGATTAAATGACTAATGAGGAGGACTGTTGCAGAAAAGGAAACAGCAAGTGCAATGGCCCCGAGCAGATGTGTATTTGAGGAACTGAAAGGAAGTTTCTATGGCTTGAGCAGAAAGCAAGGGAGTGTGTGTTTTGAGGTATGGCTCGGGGGGTCTGCGGGATCAGACCCCAAAGCCACCTGTTCTTGCAGGTAGGGTGTGACTGTGGCATGCAGGAGGACCATAGTCATTATCTTAAGTCACTGAAGGGTTTCAAGTTTCAAAACAAGTGCTGTGTAGCTCTTGTGGATGTGAGGGACCAGATACCATGGTGTCAAGGGCGAGGGAAGGAGAAGTGGATGGAGTAGGGGGCTACCGAGGACATGAAATCTACAGGCTTTGAGTGAAGAATATGTGGAAGTGGAGGAATTGGAATGACTGAGATAGCAGCCAGGGCAGGACCAGTCTTGAGGGAAAGCTCGTGAGTTCAGTCCAGGACCTGCTGAGTGAGAGATGTCCCTGTGTCCATCAAGAGGTATGTCAAGTGGGCAGTTGTCTAAAGAGTCAGGTTGGGATCTTCAAGGAGCTTTGATAGGGAGGACTGTGGGGCTGCCTCCGTGAAGCTTGCCTTGGCTCTTAAACTACATTTCTATATGACTATCATTCTCTAGATATTTATGCCACAGTGATAAACACAGATGAATCCCACATGTTAGAGCCTGACACAGTGAAGAAGTAAGCAAGTAGCATCTACAATCACAACCATTGATGCTAAAAGTGAAAAGACCCTAATAAAAATAACAGCATTTGATTGTAGATCAAATGCCAGATGTGTTCTGTACATTATTTCATACTAGAGGCCTGGTGCACGAATTCGTGCATGGATGGGGTCCAGCCACCCCACCCCAATCTGGCCGATCAGCTAGCTGGGGGGAGGGGCTGTGGGCAGTTGGTCGGCTGGCCCTACCCCCTGGTTAAACTCCCCTGGTCAGACTCTGGGTCGAACTCCCAGTCGAGGGGACAATTTGCATATTAGCCTTTTATTATATAGGATAAACATTTTCATAATGCTTATCTGATGGTATAAGTATGATTGTCCCCATTTGACACTGGATTGCCATTAGGACACCCCTGAGCTCCTACCAGTAAGGTGCTCGGCTGTCATGCACGACTGTTCCTGAAGCTAGGGTGACAATAGTTTTCCCTAGCCAAAAGGGTGGAGGCAGAAGAAGAGTGGAAGTGATGGTGACATATCTCACACCTGTATAGAACTATGTGCCAGGCGTCATATCATTTTACATGCATTAAATATATATATTACTAAAATTAATTATACAATAGAAGATTAATTTATTTCATCTTCTTTATTTAATCTCAGGCGGAAGATACTGTCCTTATTTTACAGTTGAGGGAACTGAGGAACAGAGAGGTTGAGTAACTTGCCCAAAGTTATAGAGATAATAGGTGGTGGGGATGGATTATACTATAGGCCCTTAAGCACTCTTTAAGTCTATCTCTTAAATTGTTGGGACCTCTGGCCCTTGCCTTGTGAGGCTCCCAGAGTTCAGGGACTGGAGAAGCTTGTTTCAAGGAGAAAAAGAAAAAGAAAAAGAGGGGAGGAAGAGGGGGAGGAGGAGATACTGGAGGAGGGGAATGAGAAAGTAGAGGAGAAGGAGGAGGGAGGCAGGTGGTGAATGGGCCTTTCCCACTAACCCCTCCAGCCAGATAGCATCTCTGCATCTTCCTCTGGTGGACCAGTCACTGGTAACTGGACAGACTTTGGGTCTGTTCTTTGGAGGTTTGCATCTACACAGGCCAAGTGTGTTTAGCGGGACAAAGATAAAGGGGAACCTAGAATTATACCAGAAAAGTGAAGGGACAATTCACATTAAACACGACTGTAGGATGTGGGTATTCACAGATTTGAACCTTCAGGTGGAGGCGCTCACAGATTGTGGAGGAAAGTTGTAATTATGATGTTTTGCTTACAGCACCGTTACCTGACAATTTAATCGTTCAAAATGAAGGCGGATTGAGAACAGATTGGTTTTGATTGCACTTGGGTGAATTACGCAAAGCACCGTCAAGAGGTTTAGGTGTCAAATTAAGACCTAAAGGTGAAATGATTATTCTCTGGTGAGCTCTGGCCTCCCTCCTATTTGTAAAGCTAAACCTTTAACCAATGGCTCCTGTTTGTGTAGGACCCAACAAAAGTAGATTGACACCGAGTTCCAGCTTCCATAACAGAACTTATGTGTATTTTAAATTGCTGGGATCGCTTGATAATTTTTCTGCTGAAGATTGGGATTGGTCTGCTGGCTTTCTGTATGTTAAGGGCTTTAAAAAACACACAATAAAAATAGCAAACAATATTCCCACAGTTTGAGAGAAGTTGATAAATATGGCTTTAAAAACTCTTGTTTTGGGGACAGAAGAACGAGTTGCTAGAAGTAGCTTCGCAGTAAGCTGTTAGACTTCGGGCTGCTCATTGAGCCCCTTTGGGCTTCACTCTCCTGCCATGCGCAAGGGGGACATCGGCCCTATTGGCCTCTTTGACCCACCTCTTCAACGTGCCCCCTGCATCTGACCTTTGGGCCACTTGGCTTCCTTTGTTCCTCAAATAGAGGACACTTGTTCCTGTCTCAGGGCCTGGCACCTGCACTCCCCATAGCTTACAATGCACGTTTGCATGACTGACTGCTTTCCGCCCTTTGAATCTCAGCTCAAATGCCAGCTCATTAGCAAAGGACTTCCCTGTCCCCTCTGAAGACCTCTCCTCTCCTTCCCCAGCCCTGTCACTTATGCCAGCTGTTCACTTGTCTTCCTGGCACTTATCCTGATCTGAAGCCATCCTGCTTACTCATGTGCCCTCACTAGCATGTGAGCTCCAAGGGCAGGAACTTTCCCTGTCATAACCCCAGTGCCCAGGGAAGTGCCTGACACACAGTAGTCACTAACTCAGTTGCCTTTTGCTGAATGGATGGATGCATGGAAGAATGGATTGGAGAGGATCTCTCAGGCTCCATGCAGGATGGAAATTCCAGGCCTTCTCCAAGCTACAAAAGGCAAAGTACACAAAGGAGAAGGGAAGGATATCTCTAAATAACGGAGTATCAGAAAGGACAGCAATATCACCTCTTCCTTGCAGGCTCTCAGCTCTCTCACACCTCTAGCAGGCTGTTGTCCTGTTCTTCGGTTCACCAGGAGTGAAAGGCGCGCTAGACATGAGGTGGGGACGGCTAAGTGAGCTGACACAGATCTCTTTGGTGTCCAGTGAATAATTTGGCTCATATTGGCCATTGGTGTGTAACTTTTTTTTGAGGTATTTAAATCAAAGCTGCAGAGCTGAAGATGTTTTTTTAAAAAAAAAAAAAACACCTGCGTTTTTAGTGCATATTTTAATGCAAAATTCCAGAGAAGCCTGTATTGTATGTGTGTAGCATCTTTCAGTTTACAGAACACTTTTTACAAATTATCTCACTTGTTCTTTAAGCAGCCCTCTTTTTGTCAATATTGGATCTAAATTTACTATTGGCAGTAGAAAGAGTAACAACTTGTTTGAGGGGGCGGGCAGGACTGCAAATAGGTAAAGCTGGGTCCAATCCAGGCCTTTTGGTGTTTATGTCAGGGCAATTTCTCTCAAGCTTTCCTCCCTTCTACACTTTCCTGTTCTTTCTTATCCAAAAATGTATTCAGAGGCTGCTCTGAAGGATTCAGAGAAAAAAAGGCTCTCGATTGATGAGCGAATTCTCAGTCGATGGCTGTTTTTTGCAGGTTGGGTTTGCACTGGTCGCACTTCATCCCAAGAATCCAGTTCAAGTCTCTGGGATCCCACTTCTCTCCTGGCTAAAAAGAGATTCTGGTCTCTTGGGAATGTGAGCCATGCTCAACTTGCAATGCCACTCGGCTGCCATCTTCATTAATGTGTTTCCAAACTCATTTGTGTAGCTTAGATTTTTCTGGAAAGAAAATAATCTGTTTTGATTTAATATCCAACTTTCAAGAGATCAGCTTTCCAAATGGGCTTAATAATGTGCCAAAATCACCACAATTATCCTAGAAAGTAGAGAGGAAAGATGTTCCAAGGACTGTCTGAGCCAAGGTTTCGTCCAGGTTTCTATTCCAGGGGTGTCTAAGGGAGCTTCGTCTTCCTTTGCCAATCCCAGCGATTTTTTGGTTGAATGAAGACTAGCTAGATTGACTTTGTTACTTCTCCCATTTCCAAAACATCTGTGTTTTGGCTCTGTATTCATCTGCTCAGACTGTCATAACAAAATACAATAGACAGGGAGGCTTAAACAATAGAAATTTCTTTTCTCACAGTTCTGGAAACTGGAAGTCCAAGATCAAGGGCTAGCAGGGTTGATGTCTGGTGAGGGCTCTCCTCATGGGTTACAGATGGCCACCTTCTCACTGTGCCCTCACATGGTGGAAAGAGATAGCTCTGGTGTCTCTTTCCTCTTCTTAAAGGGCACAAGTCCTATGAATTACATCCCCACCCTCATGACCTCATTTAACCTTAATTACCTCCTAAAGGCCTCATTTCTATTACAGTCACATTGGGGTTACGTTTTCAACACTAGTTTTTTGGGAGACATGATTCAGTCCATAGCAGTCTCTATATGAGTATCATCTTAAATCAGATACAATTAAAAAACAATCCACATCTTACCCCAAATTTGGGAGACTTCAAACACAACTGAGATGTGGAATAAAATGTATCTGATAGAGGCACAGAACCGGGGACCCACTGTCAGCAAGAAACATGTTCTTCTTGGAGAGTGGATTCCTTTTACTTTCTACTTTCCATAGGGAATTAAAGTGTGTTTAATGATGAACAGAATGAAGCGATTGTATTGATAGTCAATTAGGAGGTTTGCACAGCTCGCTTGGCAGAAGCAGGAGGGTACGTACAAGGGATGAATTTTGCTGCACTCAAATTCTGTTCTAAAGGACACTGACTGGATGACCAGACAGGGTTAGTGTTGGTTAGGGACTCAGACTTGGTTACCGAATCTCCCTAAACATGGCACCAGCACCATGTTGGTGACACCCACATGGCAGATTTCTTCTGGAGGAAAGATGTTCACAGTCAGCCTGCCCAATCGCAAGTCTACCCTGCAACCACTGCGATTGCAGAAGGATGATGACACTCCCCTGACACCGCTGGGAAAGAAGACTAAACCAAATCATGGCTCAGACAATCTTTGGAACATCCTTTTTCTTTAAGGAGGTCAAAGGGACCTTCCTCTTTTTGGCTCTGGTCTGAGTGGTCCTCTCAGTGGAAGCTACTGTTGTTGTTTTTTTGACATCAAGTTCATGACTGTTACCCAGAATGGAGAAACAGAAACCTCATGTTTACTTAAAAACATTTATTTGTGGTTTGCGAAGTGTGAGATTCATTTTCCCTCGCAAGTGTCTAAAACTGACTAGTATGAATTGAAAATGAAGTCTGATTTTCTAAACCTCTCTTTAATGTTTCTACCACCTTCACCCATTTTACCCACCCCCAACCCCCTGCCTCTGGTAACCACCAATCTGTTCTCTGTCCCTATGAATTTGATTGTTTTGGAATCCACATATAAGTGAAATCATATGGTATTTTCCTTTCTCTGTCTGACTTATTTCACTTAGCATAATGCCCTCAAGGTCCATCCATGTTGTTGCAAATGGATTTACCACCACATTCTTTTCATTAGATGAGAGTCCCTAAGTGTAGTTCACGCTTGGGGAAGGGAGGTGGGGTAGGTCACGCTGGAAGGGAGGAAATGATTTGAGCACATTTTAAAATCACCATAAGCATTTCCCCCTATTATTGAATACGTACAAAGTGCCTGACACAGTGATAAGAGCTCTATAGTCATGATCTCCTATACTTCTCTTTCTAGGCCAAGGAAGCAAGCGAAATTATTATCCCAGAGCTGAAGCAACATGTCCCAAGTCACCTTGTAGCTCTGTGACTTGAACCTGGGTGTCGGCTAATGCTGTCACTCTCACCTCTAACTTGTACCCCTCCCCTGACAATCCTACAGAAAAGAAACCTGGTTGATTTCATTTAATCCTGCCTTTCCCAGTTTCCCACAGAGCCATGGTTCATTGAACTCCATTTACCCCTCCAATTGCTCATTGCCCGAGGTGGTATATTTGAAAGATGGTGAGTAGAAAGAGAATTTATGTAAAATGTAAATATACAGTCTTATAACAGCATACCTCCCATTCTAAGCAGATTATTCAAATACAGAAAGCACCCATTAAGTCTGTCTTGTGTGGGCACCATGCTATGTGTAGATCTGTAAAACATTCACCCAAAAATGACCACACAAAGTAATGTTTCTTCTCACTGTGAATCGAGAGGTTGAGAGTGGCGCCTCATGCACCTGAGGTGTCCCAGAGTCAACCCCCTTCCTTTACATATTCGTGACTGAAAACCCAGCCTCCATGGATAAAACCAGAAGAGCAGGACATCCTTCAGGCTGAGCAGCAGAAAGGTCAGGGGTGGGTGTCTGCTGTGTGTCTGCAGCAGCCCTCCTGTCCATGTGGTGTGATCTAAGCACAAGTCAGGGTGTAGCCAAGATGACAGGGACAGTGTGCCTGGGAGTGACGTCACATACACAAGCAGAAGCCATTGGTAAGGACTGTCAGCCCTCCCTGTCCTATTTGCAGTAAATATATGTATATTTAATCCTCACCTGAGGATATGCTTATTGGTTTGAGAGAGAGAGAGAGGAAGGAGAGAGAGAGAAACATCGGTGGGTGAGAGGACATCAGTGAGTTGCTTTCCCTGCCTGCCCCCACCAGGGATGGAACCAGCAACCTAAGTATGTGCCCCACCTGGGAATCAAACCCACAGCCCTTCGGCATATGAAACAATGCTCCAACCAACTGAGTGACGCCAGCCAGGGCCCAGTAAACATCTTTTTACTACCTTGTTGCTTTTTTTTTTTTTTTTTTTTTTTTTTTTTTGCTTTGCATTCTGAAAGAGAAAATGATTTCCAGGAAGTAAGATGCATTTGATAGCTTCAAGGTCCCCATGCTGCCAAACATTGAATGCCTAGCTTATTTCTGAGGCAGTTTCATATTCTGCGGACAGTGTTGGAGCTTCGGTGTCTAGGCAGAGGAGAATGAAGACAGTTTTTTTTACTGCCACCATGGGCTTTGTTGACTATGTCACTGTCCATGCACAAAATGGCAAAGAGAGGCGAGCCCCAGGGCACGGGGAGAGTGGGTTGAATGAGGCTTCCTGGGCCAATTCTCATGGCATCTGTAACCATAGTAACCATTGGCTGAAAAATTGTCCGGATGTGGCTAAGCCATTGTACCCCCCTCTGGTTCTGTTGTTTTCCCCTCATTTCCTTTATCCAGAAACTATCCTCACTCGCTGCACCTTTCCTCCCTACCCCGACCCCTGACCCCATACAGTGACTGACTTTCAGGGTGGTTTCTACACTGGTGATTGAACTTCCCATTGATTCTTCATTTTCAATTCTTGGACCTACAACTGGTTTATTATGACCCAGTCTAAGCCACATGCATGTGATTCCTTAGTGTTTCAATTTCTACTGTGAAAAATTGATCTTAAGTCATGTAGTGTACACACTTCAGATTTAAATGTAGCTGTGCATAATGATGGTGGCTTGTGGCACTCCTTGCTTCAAATAATGCTCCTACACTTACAATCTGGTTTAGATGTCTGGAGTTTCAGATGTGTTATAAAAGAACAAAGAATGGCAATGAGGTATATAGTAAGGAGAGCTCAGGTCTCTGGCCAAGAGATCTGGAGTTTGGTACTGGCTGGAGACTGAGGTGTGTCATGGTGACATGAGAATGGCGAGGTGGCCAGGTATAGTAGGCATTGTAAAGGAATTTTTTTTTTTTTCTGAGAATAGTGGGAAGGCACCAAATGGTTTGAGGCAGGGAGATGACACAATCAGATTTATATTTTAAACTAGAGGCCCAGTGCACAAAAATTTGTGCACTCAGGGGTGGAGGGACCCTCAGTGTAACAGGGTCCTTAACAAAGCTAAAGGTTTTAATTTGATAAAGTCTAGTTTATCAAATCTATTTATGTATTGTGCTATTGATGTTGTATCTAAATTCTAGGTCCTAAAGACTTCTTCCTATGTTATTTTTCTAAGAATTGCATAGTTTTATGTTTTATATTTAAACTAGAGGCCCAGTGCACAAAAATTTGTGCACTCAGGGGTGGAGGGACCCTCAGTGTAACAGGGTCCTTAACAAAGCTAAAGGTTTTAATTTGATAAAGTCTAGTTTATCAAATCTATTTATGTATTGTGCTATTGATGTTGTATCTAAATTCTAGGTCCTAAAGACTTCTTCCTATGTTATTTTTCTAAGAATTGCATAGTTTTATGTTTTATATTTAAACTAGAGGCCCAGTGCACAAAAATTTGTGCACTCAGGGGTGGAGGGACCCTCAGTGTAACAGGGTCCTTAACAAAGCTAAAGGTTTTAATTTGATAAAGTCTAGTTTATCAAATCTATTTATGTATTGTGCTATTGATGTTGTATCTAAATTCTAGGTCCTAAAGACTTCTTCCTATGTTATTTTTCTAAGAATTGCATAGTTTTATGTTTTATATTTAAACTAGAGGCCCAGTGCACAAAAATTTGTGCACTCAGGGGAGCAAGCAAGCCTCCTGCTCGCTTCAGCTGCGTGGCTGCCGGCTGCCATCTTGGTTGGGTTAATTTGCATATCCTGCTGATTAGCCAATGGGAAGCGTAACAGAGGTATGGTCAATTACCATATTTGTCTATTATTAGATTAGAAATTATTTACATGGCCCAGCCAGCATGGCTCAGTGGTTGAGCATCAATCTATGAACCAAGAGGTCACAGTTCAATTCCTGGTCAGGGCACATGTACAAGTTGTGGGCTCAAGCCCCAGTAGGAGTTGTGCAGGAAGCAGCCAATCAATGATTCTCTCTCATCATTGATGATTCTATCTCTCTCTCCCTCTTCCTTCCTCTCTGAAATCAATAAAAATATATTTCAAAAAATGTACTTACACCACTCATAAATCAAATGATTGTTTCAGCAGCTGTTTATGGAGGACCTACTATGTGTCAGGCATGGTGCTGGGGGCAGGGTTCATCTGGGGGATTCCGTTTTCTTATAAGAAATCATAGGAATTTTTGAAAAATATTTGGACAGGAAAATAGCTTTTCTTGACATCTTTGGTTGCAAACTACTGGCTGCAAATGGGAGGTGTATCTTAAAGCAATGGGCCCCCACGTTTTCAGTTTCTGTTCATTAAAATTACTTTTTCCCTGGCTTTGTTGCATGGCCTTTGATTTTGTGATACTTTACATATCTGCAGTCAACCAGCAATAACCCAAAAACCATGGTGGACCCATATTTTATTGTACTTCAAACGCCTTTTGGAAGGACTCAGCATAATGGCCCTCATAGAAATTGCCAGCATCCCCTCCATACCCTCTGTCACTTTGTTACTGGTGTGTCGGGAGGCACTGTGACATTGGGGTATTTCTCCTTTGACTACAATGGGGCCCCCTGCTAGTTGAGTCCTTGTGGCCTCAGCTCAGAAGCCACCCCTGAAGCCTGAATTAATGAGAGGCTTAGGCGGGCTGGTCCCTTTCTCTGGCGGAGTGAGAACACAGCTTCTATAGCAGCATGAATGCCTGCTCAGCAGGCAATGCTCTGCATTCAGACTCAGTCTAAAGACAGGTCAAGCCGACCGCCACAGGGGGTGGGATTAATGCATATCAGTCCCTGTCTACAAGTGACCCACGTCACTCTGTCCCATGACTATCAGATTGCCTAAAATCCATCAGCGGCTCTATTCATCAATCTTTCATTCATCCATGTGGTTATTCCATAAACATTTATTGAGTGAGTGCCCACAGAAATCGAGCTAGGCACTAAACAGAGAAAGATGAAAAGGAACTGAGGTTTCATACCCAGAAAAGCGACAGTTAGCCACCAAGGCAGGTGCATAAACAAGTATGACCATATACCACGATCAATGCACTGATAGATATGTAGATTAAAACATCATCTCCAGAACGCATCTGGTTAAAATGCAAATACATTTCCTCTGGATAACATATGAGCTCTCCATTACCCATGGGTATAGTCGTGTTAATCAAATTTCTATGAGAGCGCAGGGCCAAGAGGGGATGGAACCCAGGGCTAAAAAGATATTGATGGGTTGGGATAAAGTGGGAAGGGAGAAGTCAGGAGCATGGAAGACCGGCTTTGGGAAGTGCTGTGTAGGGAGCAGAGCGAGGGCCCTGGCTGCTTGTACGGTTGTGTGATGGGGGCAGGTGGGATGGAGGCAAGCAGAGGCAGAGGTTGCGTGATAGAGGAGAAGGGCACAGACAGCAACCTGTCACTCATGTAAATGTCGCCCAGTTTACACTGAACTCCCTTCAGAAACTGGAAGGGACTTTGAAACACCTAAACCCTCTGAGGCTTCTCAAAGGATCACATTGAAGTCTAGAAAGGTCAAGTGGCCAGCCCCTGCCCAGGCGGCAGAGGGGACAGAGCACATCTTTGAGCCCTTATCTGCTAACCTCCATTATTCAACATCACCTCTCGCGGTAAAGCTGACAGCTCCCGGGGTCTGTTTGTCCCGCCCCCTTCCTTTGGGAAGAATTAACAAAGAGCTACAGCTGTACTAGAGCCTACAGCAGTGGTTCTCAACCTTCCTAATGCCACGACCCTTTAATACAGTTCCTCATGTTGTGGTGACCCCCAAGTTCATTGTTACAAATTGAACATAGTTAAAGTATAGTGATTAATCACAAAAACAATATGTAATTATATATGTGTTTTCTGATGGTTTTAGGCAACCCCTGTGAAAGGGTCATTCGACCCCCAAAGGGGTCGGGACCCACAGGTTGAGAACCCCTGGCCTACAGCATATGGGCTCTGAGATTGTTCTTGCTCTCCATAAGTCTACCACAAGTATGGATGTGAGTATACATTCAGCCTCTTGGAGAAGATGTCCATTCACCTACTTAGTGAATATTTTTAAATATATTTTTATTGATTTTAGAGAGGGAGGGAGAGACAGAAACATCAGTGATGAGTTGCTTCCTGCACACCCCCTACTGGGGATTGAGCCCATAACTTGTGCATGTGCCCTGATCGGGAATTAAGCCATGACCTCCTGGCTCATAGGTTGATGCTCAATCACTGAGCCACACTACCTGGGCATCAGTGGATATTTACTGAGCGCCTGCCTTGTGCCCAGCGCTGCCCCAGGCCCGGTGACACAGGGATGGACAGCACAGTCTCTGCCTCCTGAAACTTGCCACCTGGCCAGAGCTCAGCTGCTCTCACAGACACTCAGCCCACTTTCTCTGCATTCAAAAAATCTGTCAGGCATGAGTAAAGGGGTTGAAAAAATGTAATAGCGAGGATGAAAATAAGGCCATTCTGATGTTATATTGCTCTGCAAAAAAAAAAAAAATTCATTTGATAATTGAGTAGGAAAGAAAGGTTGATCCTGATGAAGGCAGCAGTATTCTGTTAGAAAATTCAGTGATTTCAGAGGCCTCAGAACTGCCTCGATTGTGTTGACATTTTATTAAGAACCTTTGTTAATTAGGACCATGTGGCTTGTGCATACATCGCTGGGATGTGACGAGTTTGAGTCTCCCCAGAATTATGACATGGAAATTAATCTCCGAGGAATTGCAGGAGGCCCAAATGTTAGCTACTTAAAAGCTGTCTCCATCTCTCTCTCTCTCTCTCTCTCTCTCTCTCTCTCTCTCTGGCAGATGGGTACTTTCTGGTACACGTGGCTTCCAAAGTGTCTAAATTGACACATCTTCTGAACAGGGGGAAATTGGGGCACCTGTTGGTTATGAGCCTGGTGGTCTCCTTGCTACATTTGGAGTACTGGGGCAGCCAGCTTTTAGGGGAACCCACATTAAGACCTAGGATAAAGGTCTTTATTTTTCCCCTGGCGTCTCTGCCTGATTCCCCAGCCAGCTTCCAGTGAGCGGAGAGGGTACGGTGCCCCAGATGCTGCCCAGGCTAATGGCTCTCAGCAGTGACTCCAACATGCAGCCTGGGTCATGAGGGCTTAAAGAGGCAGCAGCTGGTTGGAGTGTCCACTACCAATCCAGGGAGGGACTGGCTGTGGTGTCCACTGTGAATCCAGGGAGCTGTGAGAGTATTGCCAGGAGTTTGCGGCACTGCGGGGGTGAGGGCACACTTCACTGCTAGGATTCTCATCTGAGTGGCTGGGAGAGACCTGTAGGAGCCATCCAGCCAGCAGCTACTAGAGGTTTCTGCTCTATTTTAAACTGGTCCTAGCAAGGGGGGGAACCCTGCCTGGTGGTGCTGATGGTGGTAACAATGGCCATTGTGTGATGGAGATGAAGGGGGTGTGATGAGGCCAGAGCTCAGGTTTGTCCCCCAGCTCTGCCACCCCCATGCTGGTGTTTGTGGACAGGAAAGGCCTAGTACCAGCTGGCTCTTGAACAGGGATGTGTGTCTTCTTGGATGTGCATCAGGGAACTAGCTAGTCTCTGATGGTGACACAGACCGTCCTGTGAAGAGCTGGATTCCCCATGATTTCCAATAACTGCTTCTGTCCTGCCCTTCTCCCTCATGTTAGTCCGGGGGAAAGACCCCATTTGATCATTAAAATGCAAATGAACCTTCCATCTGCTACCAAAGAAGAAGGTAAATAACCAGTTGTACCTCCTAGGTCCTCTGGCAACACCATTAAACTTTACTTTGACTTAAGATGGGTGGGATTGGTCTTTGAAGTAGCGAGTTAGCTGAAAGTCCATGAAGACCCCAGGGTTCAGGAAGCAGGGATGTGCTTGTTTTGTAAATTTCTCATGGGAGTGGCCTCATTCCTCCTCTTGGTTTATGTGACTTTCAATGTCAGCCCGGGATGATGTCACAGATGTACCCCTCCTTATCCCTTGGCTCTTGCCACTCAGGGAAAACTGGCTGACTTCCAAGGGCCAAGTCTTGCCTGTTTGGCCTTTTTCTCTGCTGCTCCCATGGGATCCAGAAAGTGCAGGGGACTTAGTGCACCCCCAGAGCAGCCCTCGGCCAATGACCAATGGGAGATGGTGTAAAAACACCCCAATTCCCTCAGCCACGGTAAGAGAACTCAGGAATATGTTTTACGTGAGGTCCCAGTTTCCCCAGAGGGAAAGTTTCCATTCTCCCACAGGGATAGCTAGCTTGATACTCACCTTTTATTGGTTTTCTTGGCTGCTTTCCAATCCCCTTTCTTTTCTACTCCCCTACAGGTGCTTTCTTCACCTCCCAAACAACTACTGTGCTCAAGCCCTTATCTTGGATCAGCTTTTAGGGGAACCCACATTAAGACCTAGGATAAAGGTCTTTATTTTCCCCTGGCGTCTCTGCCTGATTCCCCAGCCAGCTAGCTTCCAGTGAGCGGAGAGGGTACGGTGCCCCAGATGCTGCCCAGGCAGGCTAATGGCTCTCAGGGGATGCCGTCTACAGCTAAGCAGCAGCCTTCTCCCCAAGACATTTTCAGCACAAAACCTGTGCTGCTGAGTAATCCGTAAAGCATGAAAAGAGAGGTTAAGGCTTGATGAGACTCATCTCAGCCTCATCAAACCGTTGCTCCCATAATCCTCCTTCTGAGAAGATGGCAAAATGAAGCACGGTTGACTCTTGTCATCTGCAGTAGCTGTGTTCTATAAAGTGGCTGCGATCCCTGAGTTATTGAACACCAACCACTGCTTCTAGGGAAAATACAGGGGTAGGTTCCTGCAAGGCTCTAGTCACCATGTTTTCATCAGCTGATCAGTACATAACCTGGTTTTCTGTGTGTTTCTGTTTAAAGGCGCCTTCTGGGATGTGTATTGTTGATTCATTAACATTGATCTCATGGCAACAGCACACGTATTTTCTCCATAAAGCATCAAACCCGGCACTCAGAAACACTAGACAGAACTTCAACACTGTGCTTGAGTGCAGTTTTAAATAATTAAATGACCAAAAAAACCACACCAAAAATTATGGAAAATGTGGTACTAAATAGACACAGTATGAGAGCTGATGCAAGAAGGCAGCACATTGCCATATTCAACTGCACCTGGGAACACATGTGTTGAATGACTCAAGCATTTTGTGGCTCTGCACATGTCTGCAAAAGTGCCATCAGTATTGATTCGGGGTTATAGATGAATTTTAGCAAGGAGGATTTGCAAATCCAGAGTCTGTGAGTAATATGGATTTACTTTTTTTTTTTTTACCTCAGTACATTTTGGACTCCATTTCTATTTGGAATATTTATTAAATACGTGTGCCAGGCTCGCCGATTGATTCTGAGATGATCATTAGATGCTCTCTGCCTTTAAGGATTTTCCATTCCGATGGCACAGGGAATTAAAACTATGACACAAGACAGGATGTGAATTGGAGGCAGGAATAATGACAAGCAAAAGGCTACTGGGAAGAAAGTGCAGTAACTGGGTGAAAAATATTGAGGTCCTCTCAGAGGTCTGGGCTAGAGGGACCACTGGGGGAGTGAAGAAGAAAGGTCTAGAGACCTACTGGCCACCAGCTTAGTGGAGTCAATTCTTTCTCTTAAATTAAAGGAAAGCAGTGTCATCCACAAGGTATGGAATATTGGGAGACATTGATTATAGGGAAATAAGATGAGGATTGCAGTTCTGGGGCCCGTGGGTGAAGGGGAGGTGGCATCTGGCGGATAATTCTTTGCTGTGAAAGAATAGAGGTAGTCAGTCCATCGTCTGTGGATTCCTTTTATTTTGTACGGAGCCACAAGGATAAATAGCTGTATGATGTCTGTGTGGGTTTTTCAACTCTAGAGTCATTTAGGTCACACTGAGAATGGACATCATTGCTCTTGACGTGTACAAGGGTAGCCTGTTTTGGGAAACTGGTCCACAGTCTCCGTGAAAAGTCATTTGAGTGACTGGTTGTGATCCCTACAGTAGTCATTTCCCCTGCAATCTCCCTGCACAGAGGAATAGTTACGGGCAGGATGTCTCTATTCCAATGCCTTGTATTTCACCTGCAAAGGATCTGACCTCCTATGGCTGCGGACGCGATCCTCCCTCGACACAGAGAAAAGTCTAGAGTGAGTGCATTCAAGCAAACAGCAGACGAAGGTTTGGCCAGAGCAGGGGCTGAAATTCAGAGCAAAGAGAAGAGTGGCCCTCTGATGTTGGTGGCACCTGTCACCAGAAGTTTTCCCAAAGAACCTTCTACATTTATGAATCTCCAACATCCATTTATATTTCTTTTCATCTATTTTATATAATGCCTATCTCTGTAGCCCATGAGGTGAAATGCACTAATTTTTTAATTTTTTACATTTAATTTTAGAGAGGAGAGAGAGAGAGAGAGAGAGAGAGAGAGAGAGAGGGGAGGGGAGGAAAACATCTATTGGCTGCCTCCTGCATGCACCCTGACCTGCAATGCACCCTGGCAGGGAATCGAACCCACAACCTGGGTATGCACCCTGACTGGGAATCAAACTTGTGACCCTTCCATGTACAGGACAATGCTCTAACCAACTGAGCCACACTGGCCAGGGAGAAATGCACTAATTTTAATGGCAATGAGTAGGGCAAAGCAACCCTTGGGAGCTGCTCTGGCAGGAAGCAGATGCCAAATTCTTCTAACGGAAGCGTCTTTGACGACTGTGACTCACTCACCTTCATCCCCATCACCGTGCAGGGATTGGCTGGGTGCCAGGCAGTCTGTAGCCAATTTAGTGGTACAAGAGAAAGGAGAAGGCACTGTTAAAGGGATCTGTTTTCCCGGTTATCAAAGACGGCAATGCTGTGTCCTAGCTGATAGAAACCCAAAGTGTACTCGGAAGATGCTGCCAGACGAGTCTGAATAGGCACCTGATGTTTTATGGTCCCAGATACCGCACACTTAACAATAGTGTCTACCTTCAAACAGGCCATTAGGTAGACAGTAGGCTTTTGAATCAATTACTATATCTAGGTGTCCCTTTTGCGAAGGACACAACAAACTGTTCGGAGTGAAGCTTATTTTATAAATGAATTCAAGGGGAAGGTTTGGTGGAATGATGTGTTTAAGTTTTAACATGATTTTCCTGTTGCATCACATTTTCTTTTTGAATAACAGAACCTCCTAATGTGGCTGTTAGGAAGTGCATTCATTCATGCATACATTTATTCATTTAACAAATGTTCATTTGCCGTCCGCCAGGCTCTGTGCAGTACTCTTGAAAACAAGAACAAGAGCCATGTTTTGTACTTTTTAATGTTTCTCCAAGAGAAACTGTTCCATTGTACTGCATTAATTCTAAGATGCATTATTTTCATTATATAACATTTCTGAAATCAGAATGTGTCTCCCTACCCATGGTACATAATCATTCAATTGGCATAATTAATTTATTAGAAGTACAAAAAAATAATGATGCATTTTGTACCTGATGATATGTTAGATTTGATAGGAGATATTTGCACAACCAATATGTGACCGCTTTTGGGGTTTAGGACTAATGTTAGGCCTCTAGTTTTAGGGCATTGTAGTTGGCACAGGGATGTCAGAATTTGGGTGTCAGGATGCCCAGGTTAGGTTAGAAGGTGATAGAGAACCAGTGGTTCAAGCTGCACAGTAGAGAAAGTCTCTGAGGCCTGGAGTCTCTGCCTCTTCTCTCCCTCTTTGAGCTGCCACATAAATTCATGGCGGTCAGACTCTGCCAGACATCAGAACTGAGCAGAAGGAATGAGAAATGGCACTTGGGGCTGCAGCGTGGGAGATGGAAGGCTAGAGTCCGTCTGGTAAAGTGAAAAACGAAGTTACAGTGATAGTAGCGACATTCCTTTATCACGTGCACTATTATTATTATTCATTCATTGACAAATAAACTTCCATGTACTTAAAGTGCATCATGTGATGATTTGATATACGTACACATTACGAAAGGATTCCGCCCCCCATTGAGTTAATGAATGCATCCATCTCCTCACATAGTTGTGCTTTTTTGTGAGAACACTTACGTTCAACTCTCTTAGCAAATTCCAATGATATCAACTATAGTCACCATGTTAGTCATTAGATCCTCAGGCCTTAGCCATCTTAGAGCTGTTAATGTGTATCTTTTCAACAGATTCTCCCTGTTTCCTCCTTCCCCCAGCCCCTGGCAGCCAGCATTCTACTCTCTTTCTGTGGGTTCAACACTTTTTTTTTTTTTTTAGATTCTACATACCATGCAGTTTTTGTCTTTCCCTGTCTGACTTATTTCACTTCACATAATGTCCTCCAGATTCATCCATGTTATTGAAAATGGCAAGATTGCCTTCTCTTTTAAGGCTGAATAGTATTTCCGTGTGTGTGTGTGTGTGTGTGTGTGTGTGTGTGTGTGTGTATCACATTTTTTAATCCATCCATCTGTTGATGGACATTTAAGTTGTTTCCATACTTCGGCTATTGTGAATAATGCTACAATAAACATGGGAGTCCAGATATCTCATCAGGATACTGACTTCATTCCCTTTGGATATATACCCAAAAGTGGGATTACTGGATCATATGGCAATTCTATTTTTACTTTCTTGTGAAACCTTCATACTGTTTTCCATAGTATCTGTACCAATTTACATTCCCAGCAGCAGTGCACCAGGCTTCCCTTTTCTCAACATCCTCTATAGCATCTATTATCTCTTGTCTTTTTTATAATAGCCATCCTAACAGTGTGAGGTGTTATCTCATTGTGGTTTTTAATCAAATGCACTGTTTTTTTAAATAACAAGCCTTGCCTTAGCTGGTTTGGCTCAGTGGATAGAGCGTCGACCTGTGGACTAAAGAGTTCCGGATTCAATTCCAGTCAAAGGCACATGCCCGGATTGTAGGCTTGATCATTAGTTGGGGGCATGCCAATCAATGATTCTCTCTCATCATTGATGTTTCCATCTCTCTCTCTTCCTCTCTGAAATCAATAAAAACATACTAAAAAAATAACAAGCCTGTAAGATAGGTATTTATAGGGTGCCATTATTATCCTGGTTTCATGTGTGGAATTGGGGCTCAGAGAGGTTAAGTGACTTGCCCAGCATCCTATGCAAGTCAGTTCTTGCACCAGGATGCAGGCTTTGGATTATAGAGCATCAAAGTCCACTCCACTTCCAACATGCTGCACACATCCAAAGTCTCAGATCAGCCCTAGCTGGTTTGGCTCAGTGGATAGAGGGTTGGCCTGCAGACCCAAGGGTCCCAGGTTTGATTCTGGTCAAGGGCATGTATCTCAGTTGCAGGCTCCTCCCTGGCCCAGGCCCTGGTCAAGGCATATGCAGGAGGCAACCAATCAATGTGTTTCTCTCACGTTGATATTTCTCTCTGTCTTTCTCTCTCTCTTCCACTCTCTCTAAAAATCAATGGAAAAATATCCCCATGTGAGGACTGAAAAAAAGAAACACAAAGTCACAGATCATGCAGTGACCCTATGCCCAATCATAAGAGGTCTCAGAAAAGTTCATGGACAAGTACATATAGTAGCATCAGAATCCAAAATTAAGGCCACTGAGCAGAGTCCACCAATGTCTTGAGTAATTTCCCTGTATGCTGTGGCACAGGCACATGGAATGGACCAGATTGGGAGGGGGCGAGTGCCCAGAAGGCCCAGGGAAGTACCTGGTAGCCAGGTGAGTTAAGTGCTGAAGTTCAAAAATTTGTACTTTACTCCAATCAGACTCCCAAAGAGTTGATGTGCTCTTGTCACTAGGATTCCAGAACTCAGTGATGGGTACTTTAATAAAGTTCATGATCCCCAGAGGAGCTTGCTGTAGAGATGAGCTTACAGTCCGTAGCTGAAAATGGATGAATAATTTTAATTATGTTTCTAATATTCGTAAGGATGTTCTGCCCTCAATAGATTGCTTTTAGAGTATGATCCTTTGCAGATTTCAAGGAAATTTAAAGTGTTTGGGTTCATTATTTTAAATCACTATTTTATTTTACTTAGAGTTATTGAATAGCTGAGAAGAATTTTATAAATTATAAGAGTCCAAGCTTTCAAATACCAAAAGTAGCCCTAGCTTGTTTGGCTCAGTGGATAGAGCGTCAGCCTGCAGACTGAAGGGTCCCAGGTTCCATTCCAGTCAAGGGAACATGCCCTGTTTGCAGGCTTGATCCCCAGTAGGATGCACACAGGAGGCAGCTGATCAATGATACTCTCTCATAATTGATGTTTCGATCTCTCCCTCTCCTTTCCTCTCTGAAATTAATAAAAATATATTTTTTAAAAAAACACCAAAAGTAGCTATTCAAATCTGAGAACTAGGAAGAATTCTAAATTGTTCACCTAACAACTAACTTATTCTTACAAAGGTGACATTATTATATTAATTCAGAAGAACCATCTCCAATGAATGGTCAGAAAAGTTGTCTTTCTAATGATGCAACACAACCAATGTCACCCTTGTCACCACTGTTTGTCATTAAGCATTTGTTGAGTACCAAACTACTCATAGCCTTGTGCAAGATGTCCCACAAAGAGACTCATTCCCTGTCTTAGAGTTTCCAATAAAAGAACAAACATATGGGGAAATACATATAAGAAATAGATTGAAGAGAATTGGAGTATTCTGAATTAGGACGTTAATGAATGCACAGTGAGAAGCGTATAACCTAAACAAGGGTCATAGGTGACTGTGTTTAAGTGTTTTCTCAAGGTTGAAAGTAACATTATAATGCACCAAGAAGGGAAGGTTGGGACAGTACCCTTGAAGTTGCATGTTAAATTTAGGTGAAGAAAGAGAAAGCTGGTATTTTCAGGTCGGGAATTGATCCTACCGGCAACACTGCTGCTGAAACTGGTGACCTGAAGACCCATCAGAGCTTTGTGTGAGCCTTTGCAGTGTGAGGCCATTTGTGTCTAAGGATTCATTGAGACCTGAACCTTCTGGGCATAAATGTGGGCACTGGATCAGCCAATGTATCTGTTAGGATGGTTTCTACAGCAGGTAACAGAGAGCCCAACCTAAGTGGGATCCAGCCCGTTCTAGGACTCAGGACTAAATGCATCAAGGACAGAGTATTTTTTCATTTTTCCTTTATGTTTATTTTTGCTTTTTTAATTGTTTTATTTTTCAATTACAGTTGACATTCTGCATTATATTAGTTTCAGGTGTACCTCATAGTGGTTAGACATTTAGATAACTTATGAAACCATCCCTCTGATAAGTCTAGTACCCTCCTGACACCAGACGTCATTATTACAATTCATTTCTTTTTTTTAAATCCTCACCCAAGGATATTTTTTTTTCCATTGATTTTTAGAGAGAATGGAAAGGAGGGAGGGAGGGAGAGAAAGAGAAAGAAATATCGATGTGAGAAATATATCAATTGGTTGACGTGGCGAGGATCAAACCTGCAACCTAGGTATGTGCCCTTGACTGCGAATCAAACCTGAGACCCTTCAGTGCACAGGTCAACACTGTAACCACTGAGCAGCATGGCCCGGGGCCAATTCTTCATTTCTTGATTTTTCTCTGCCTTGTTCTGTTCTAGGCGTGTTCCTTCCTGGTGGTTCTAAGATGCTGCCAATAGCTCCAGGGTTTCATCCTTCCAGATTCACATCCTTCAGGGAAAATAAAGCTAAATTCTCTAAGGCTCAAACAAAAGTCTTGCAGTTCAGTTGTCTTAGTCCTGATTGGCCTGTCTAAGGTCAGATAGTCATCTTTTACCCAATCATGGTGGGGAGTGGGATCCAGCGTGCTGATTGGCTTAGTCTGAGTCATGTGCTTCATTCCTGGAGCTCTGGAGTGAAGGTAATTACAAGGAATGGGAGTGGGGCTGGAGTGGTTTCCCTAAACAAAATCAGGGTGCTATTGCTGCAACATGGCTCATCATGGATGCTGAACAAATGGAAGGGGTAGAGGCAGGGCAGGTGAAAATGGAAGCAGGGATACTAGTTGGGCGATATTTAAAGCCCAGTCAAGAACTCATGGTGGCTTGGATAAAGAGAGTGGCATTGAGATGGAGAAGGGTGGACAGATTTGATTTATATTTTGTAGATGGAAGCCACAGGGTTTGCTGATGGGATACGTGCCGAACGTGGTAAAAAAAAAAAAAAGTGGGGGGGGGGTGAGGGTACTTAGAAATGACTCCTAGGTTTGTGGATGGAACAACTTGGAAGAATGGTGGTACCAATTTTTTGAGATAGGAAGACTAAAGGGTTTTACTTTAATGTTTAATTATTATTTTAGTCAACCTTGCTATTCTGGCTTGGTGGGAATTTGCAAAGCCTGTCAGACATCTGGGTGGACATTTCAACTTCTACCTTCACACTTGTTCTGTTAGGCCAACCTTGGATGATTTCCCAGGAATCTCCCAAAGCATTTCAGGGTACTTTTAAAACAAAATAAAAATAGAATAGAAATGAAAACAATTATTTTAAGGTCTTCAAAAGTCCAGATCAATCTTAATCCAAATGACCTCTCATCTGATTCGAAGCTCCCCTTCCCCTGTAGGTCAGGCGGGGCCTGAGATGCTGCTGACCAGCAGTGAGAAGGGAAGCCCATGTGTTCTTTCTCTACTTGTTCAAATTCCTTCCCTGATTGCTTTGTGGCTTCTGGTTCTTCCAGAGGCAGGTGGCAGGCAGAGGTGAAAAGGCAAAAACATTTCACGCAGTCATAGCCAATTCCCTCTGTGGGTCTCTCCATCACATCTAGTATAATGTAGATTAAAACCTGTTTGTGTTCCTATTGTTGTATAACAAACCATCTAAACTTACAGGTGGGGAACAAGTATTTTATTGTGCTCATAGATTCTGTAGTTTAGGACTTCAGGCAGGACTCAGCAGAGATGTCTGGGGCTGCACCTGGGAAAATTTGAAGACTACAGATGTTGATGGGGTGGAGGGTAGGGGAGCTAGAATCAACTCCAGACATCTTTGTACGTGTGATTGGCAGTTAACGCTGTCTCTCAGCTGAGATTTTAGCTTGGCTGTTGGCTGAAACACCTACATATGAACTCGCCATGGGATCTCATGGCTTAATTTAGGCTTTCTCACAGCATCACAGCTGGATTCCAAGAATGAATGCCTCAAAAGAGCCAGGACTTTTATGATAGCTTGGAGGTCACATAATGTCACTAATGCCTTAATCGCAGCCTGTCCAGATTCAATGAGAAGGAGCATAGATCTCACCTTCTCCCAGGAGGAATAGCACAGTCACATAGTGAGAAGAGCGTGCTGGACAGGAGGGGTTGTGGCCAGTTTGGGAAACGTAGGGTCTACCACGAAGCTTAACCAGGAGACCATTGATGAGACTAATTGGTTTAAACGATTCAATTACTTCTAAATTTTGAACATGTCCTGAAATCAGGGTCTCTTTTATTTATTCAAGGGCTTTACTGCTCTTGACCTAACTTGTATTAGAGTTTAAAGGTTGACTCATTAGAACTGGTAAGCACTCATTCATTTAAGAAACACTGATGCAATACTTAGTTTGTGCAAAACCTGTGCTAATAGCTGTGGGGGCAAATTGAGATACCACAAGAAGTCAACAAGCTCAAAGGAAGACCAGTACAGTTGGTTCTCAATTAACTACACTCTGGAGAGGAAGAAGGCCATTGACAATCCCTAATGATAATTACAATACAAGTACTCAACACAAAGCACAAGGTGAGTTTATGGAAATTTACTCAGTTAGCATTGTACTCCATGTTCAGAAATATATTTCTTATTCTATAGACTTACCAAATTAATTATTATTATAACTAGCAAATATTAAGTACTTACTATAACCATTCAATATACTGGCACCCTGCAAGTATGATATCATTTAATTTGCAATGTAATCCAATGAGGTGGGTTACTGTATCAATTTTATAGAGAAGGGAGAGATTAATAGAGAGGTTAAGTGAGCCAGGGTGGCATTTGTACTTGGGTCTTCCGCTCTCACAGTGTATGTGTGCAAAGCTAGAACAAGACTCCAAGTTCTGGATTTTCTCTTTGGTGTTCTTTTCTTTAGACTCCTGCTTTTTAATAGTGTCCCATGAATCATCCAGGTCCTAAGTGGGTCTTGAGACCCAGTACGAAGAATAAGAGGGAGGGAAGGCTTATAGGATTCTGGACCCCTACTCTAAATTCCAACAAAAATTCTCAATAGCCTTTGAGATATGTTACATTATATATATTATATTATATTTGGTCATCTCTCTCTTCTGACCTCAACTTCCACCAACGCCCATTGCAATGCCATTCTTTGGGTGAGGGGCTTCCCCAGGTACCACCCCAAGGCTGGGCCATGGCCCTGAGCATTCCAAAGCCCATGTGTCCTTGGAAGGTTGGCCACTCGGGTGATGGCTGCATGGCCTTTCATGCCGTCCATGAGGATGCGTTAGAGATTGTCTTCATTACACAACCAGATGTTACTGGTGATGGCCGTGGTGATCTGGCATCTGGATTCCTATAACTTATAGCCAGCAGAGCTCCCTCATTATTCAGCTGCAGAATGGTATGGACATCTGCAGTGTCAGCATGGCTTAGCACCTAGTCAGAGCCTGGGGACACAGCACCCCTGCAGCTCCTGCACCTTTTACACCCAGATCCCCAAGTTTTCTTCTGCTGGACTCTGCTGGTGTCTTCACTGGGCATAAAGATCTAGGAGTCATCAACAAGTGGGTGGGGTTTAAAACCATGGCCCTAGAAGAGGTCACTCAGGGACAGAGTACAAGTCCAATATTTATTAATTTTGAGGATGAGGACTTCACAGAGTGAATTTAAAAGGCTCATCCAGAGAGAGTGGAGGAAAATCTTGAAAGTTGGTGTCACAGAAGTGTCAAGAGTGGGAGCATTTTAAGAAGGAGCAAGGCCTTCTGTGTGAAGTACAGCTGAGTGGCTAAGTCTAACATGACCGTGATGGTATCCTCTGCACCTGGCAATGGGAGAGAGTAGAGATCCTTCAAGGAGCAGTTGGGTGGCCTCACCCAGTGTCGTCCTGCCTACATTGTGGCTGGTTGTGTCGAGTGGCTGGTGGCTGTGCTTCTTCTGTCTACCTGGCTTCCGGTTGCCAGATAAAATACAGGACAAACAATTAAATGTGAAGTTCAGGGGAGAAAATGTAAGTATGTCCCTAATATTGCATGGGACACACTTCTTAAAAAGTTGTTGTTGTTTAAATCTGAAATTCGAATTTTACTGGCTGTCCTTTTTTCTTTTTTTCTGAGTCTGGCAGCCCACATTGCATTGTACACTTTAAAATGGTAGAAGTCATGGATTTTATATTGTGTGACTTTTAGCACACTCACAAATCTCACAACCCTACCCTAACTAGACTGTCATGTAGGTGACCACATGCTCTGCTTCTAGGTTGAGCCACTAGGGCCAATAAGGAGACAACCTTGAGGGATGTTATTTCTGGGAATAACTTCTATTCAGTTCCCTTAGGGCACCTCACAGAGTGTGAAGCACATAGTAGGCATTTATCAAAAGCTGGTTTGATGGAAAATCAATGATACTTGAATGAAAAGGAGCTCCCCAGTACCTGTGACACTACTTATAGGACTCCATGGGATGGGCCTCAGGTGGAAGTTCTCAGGGAATTGAGTCATGTGGCGCTGGTGGCTGTGCTGGGGGCACCAAGTACTTACTCCAGGACACACTATTTTAGCCCTGTGGCTCTGGAGCAAATGGCTTTGCTGAAATCTGGACATCCCAGTTATAGCCTAAATGCAGCTGGCTTCAGAGAGGCCATTAAAAATCTTTGAAAGGCAGGGAACTCTTGGAAATGCCCACAAATTCTGAGACAGCCAGTCAGAGTCATTCGCTAGTTTAATTGGATGCAGCAATTTCTCTGCCTTCCTTTCTCCCCTGTTCTCTGAGGTACAGGAGACATAGCCACAAGACTATTTCCAATGAACCCTTCAGAGGCAATTTCAAAGCAATTAATTGAATCTGAAATGTAGGACAAATTACATACCAGCTAGGACTTTCTATGAAGATACTATTCCTTGGTTAAAAGCTGAGAAACCCAAAGGTTAGATTTAACTATCTATGAAAATGGTTTTGTTCTCTTGTGGTTTCCTCCTGAGTTTTGCTATTTACAAGAAGCCTGCATCCACAGATAACATTCGTTTGCATGGCAAGCTGAACGCCATATTTGCTTTCTACACTGATTGATTGAGCCCTACTGTGTGCCAGTATTCAATACCTAATTGGTGTTTTGAGCAAATTAGATTTTCAAATAATGTCCCATGGTTCTAATAACTGAGCAGTTCCTTGAAAGGGATTCTGCTTATGGTGGCTGCTTAATTGTGACTAACCCATCACGTAGTGAGTTTGCCCACATAACAGATTTGGGTCTGAGGGTGGTCGTGTGGAAGAGGAGTTTAAGCCTTGAAAATGAATGACAGTATACCCTTGCTTTATGACCTGTTTCTTGGGGAGCAGCTTAAGGACCAGCACAGCAGCTTGGCAGATTCTCATGCGACCCATATAAGGATCTATCTACTTTCTGAGATTTTGGAGGCATGCTCTCGATCAGTGGTTCTCAACCTTCCTAATGCCGTGACCCTTTAATACAGTTCCTCATGTTGTGGTGACCCCCAATTTCATTGTTACAAATTGAACATAATTAAAGCACAGTGATTAATCACAAAAACAATATGTAATTATATATGTGTTTTCCGATGGTCTTAGGCGACCCCTGTGAAAGAGTCGTTCGACCCCCAAAGGGGTCACGACCCACAGGTTGAGAACCGCTGCTCTAGATCCTTGAGTGCTGGGTCTTTTCTGAAGGCATCCCCCACCCCAATTCACCCAACCTTGAGTTCCTGGACAGTGGGTGTGCTGCTCCATCACTTTTGTGTCCCCTGGTGCCTGAAGCACAATGGATATTTGATGGACACTTGTCAAATCCATTCTGTGAACGTTAACTCTTGTAGGCTGTACACTGGGGTTGGGACAAAGGGACCATGTTCTAGGGGCATGCAGAAGAATTGACCTTCTAGCTGGAGGAATTACTAGTGAGAAAGGACTGCAGCTATTTGGAGGGTAGAATGAGGTGTTGGTTTATCCAGAAGGTCTAGCCTACATTCAGCAACTCTCTGGTGTGGAAAATTCCCCTGCAGTTCCCCTGGCAGCACTGACTCTTGCCTTCATCCCACCCCTTTCCATCCCCCAGACCCAGGTGGTGCTGGAAATACATGGAGCTGGTTTATGGAAGCTTCCCTTCCTGCCTTTTGACATTCACTTCCCCAATTTTTCAGTAAGTCTCTTGATTCCTTGAAGACTTCCCTCATTAAAGCTATTGATAATGGTTTAAAAATGCTTCTCAGAGAAATGGGCTGGTCCATTTGCTGCAGCATTCTCTTCCCAGCCTCCAGAGGAACAACGTGGGGGTTCTTTTCCCTGTTCGGTTCAGCGCTCTGGCTCACCGCACTCGCTGCCAGCCTCGGAGCTGCATTTGCAGTAAATTGGAAATGCTGATGTCAGCAGCCGTGATGCTGCATTAGAGGAGCCACCTTGGAGGGAATCTTCCTGGAGGGTGATGCTGAAAAGCGAAGCTGTTCTCTAGGGTATTCTGTAGACACTGCTTTCTTTCTTGGATGGACCTCATTCCCTTTTGCAACTTAGTAGGCACAGCAAAGGAAGACCACCTAAAAAATATGTTTCCCCCCAACTGAGTTTTTCTGTAGGAGGTTTTGGTGGCTATGAAATGGTCCAGCAGTGCTGAGTGATGAAACCACTGATACTGCTTGCCGGGCAGCGTGCACTGGGGCACTGAGACTCCAGACCCCAGGAGAAGGGCAAAGCAAGGGTACACTTCATTCTGTATCAACGGTTTGTTCTTAAAACTATAGAGATATAAGCCAAAGCCCATTTTACATGCACACCAAAATTTCTGTTTAAACCAGTTCTGCAGGAAATTCTTGTGCAAAGTAAATATCTAGGTTGCAAAGGGATTTCCAGATACGATTTCAGGTTTGTTTATAGGAGAATCCATCTTAATATCTTCATGATGTGTCCTGACTGCTGGCTCTGAGCAGGGAAGCAGGGCAGGCTTGCAATAGGGCATCCAGGGCAGTTGAGTAAGAAACCATGGCTTTAGAGTAGCAGCTATCCCCCTGGCTGTTCGATCTCTCTGCCGCAGCCAGGATGAGACCCTGAGCAGAAAGAAAGAATAACAGTTTCCAGGAAAGGACAAAGGAAGTTGAGTCTATTCCCTGAAGAGTGGAGTGTTGAGCACAGAATCTGAGCCGGGTGAGGAAGGAAGAAAGAGAATGTCGTGCGGAGGGCAGGGCGGAGGGCGAGAGACTGAGGGTGAGAGCAGGAAGGAGAGGATGCTCAAGTCCGAAGTGGGTCTCCTTAATGGGGCATGTCAGAGGCAGGGCCATTTCTTGCCCCTGGAAGAGGAGGTGGTTGCAGTGGATGCCGGCAGTGTTCCCAGCTCTCGCTGGTGGTTTTCCTGGACCTGTGCACCCGACTCCAGAGTCTGTGAGCTTCCCCGCAGTGGCTACCGACAGGCTTGTCAGAGGACTCCCCTGGGTGTGCTAGCACCTCTTCCAGGCTGGTCCTGGCGTTCATATTCCCAGGGGGTCATCTGAAGCCAGTGACTTGACAGGGTAAGGGAATGAATGTTTAGCCCCCTTGCTTCAAGGTGGGGTGAATTCGGAGACATAATGTGTGCTGCAGGGCTCCCCAAGAGCTCAGGCAGAGATGGGACTTCACCTGGAATCACACCCTTGTGTGGTTCCTGCCCTTCTCTTCCCTGCGTCCCCACTCCCTCATGGCCTTCTCCTGGAAGCACTTCCTAAATAAATTGCTTGCAAACCAATGCTCATTTCAGGATCTATCCGTGGATCTACTTAGGAATCTGATCTAAGTCACTGGTTGAAATAGAATGGAGATGCTGATAATGGTGAGGAAATCGAGGCAATGGGAGTGCAGATGTTAGATGGATTATCCGCGAGGCAATCACCCAGGAGGAAAGCAGGATCTGGGTGGAAGGCTTCAGGGAATCTAGGAGAGAATGGGGTCTCCACCAGCGGTCATGAGGAAAAGGAGGAAGTGGACGAGCCAGAGGGTTTGGGTCTCAAACGAACAAGGAGTTTGACAGAGTGTAGACTGTTGGTTTTCTGGAATAGGGTGGTCCTGGTGTTGTGGGTAAGGGAGATTGAACAACCTCTACCTGAAAGCCACATGCAGCGTGCCCTCAGGGAAAGTCCAGGTGTCAGGGAACAATGTGGAGAAAGGCTCCCTGAAAAGGCTGAGGAAATAGGGGTGCTCTTGGGTAACTGGGGGTCCTGAGGTGTTTTTGAAAATGCTTGGGATGGAGAGAAAGGGAAGGATGCATCAGAGCAGAGGAAGCAGAGAGTGGAAGAGGGATCAAGGCTACGGGGAAGGAGATCAACCCACAGGGGAGCTTACCTTCCGTGGCTTCACTGGCCTCACACTTCTCAAAAGCATTGGTTCCCCCGGTTTCCAGGTGGATGGCAGCTTGGCAGCCTGGACAAGGTGTGGAGGTTGGTACTGTTCCCTGCACATAGTTGGCATGTACTAGCTGAGTAAGCAGATGAATGACACAACAAATTTCTAAATGCCTTCTCCTATCACTTCTATATATTTTATGCTCTGATAAATATGGAACTTTTAGAAAACCTTGGAACTTATTGAAGTACCTCTAGCTGCTCTCACCATCATTAGGTGGAAAGCAATAAACAGAGTTCCTAAGGTTAGGGAATTAGACAATAGCCAAGCTTATGGACTTGGTCATAGGATCTGTCTCCCTAAGGCAATGATTCTCAACCTGTGGGTTGCGACCCCTTTGGGGGTCGAACGACCCTATCACAGGGGCCGCCTAAATACAGCCTGCATATCAGATATTTACATTACGATTCATAACAGTAGCAAAATTACAGTTATGAAGTAGCAATGAAAATAATTTTATGGTTGGGGGTCACCACAACATGAGGTACTATATTAAAGGGTCGAGGCATTAGGAAGGTTGAGAACCACTGCCCTAAGGGGTTAACACATTTTTCAGTTTTTCTTTCTACGGTGGATCTTTTAAAGGAATTGGTTAGCTCAGTACGACCACTCATGCATTTGTGACTGCTGATATTGATGGGAGTTTGTTGGGGTTGGGGGAAAGTGTGGAGAGGCTGAGGTAGGGCTGAAGAAGCAAGTCGGGCCCTCAGTACATTGGAGGCCATGTGCAGAGCCATGGGAGTAACTGTGGGGTTTAAGCAGGGGCAAGATTGGGATTTTAGGAGGATCACCAGCTCCAGCCTGGTTGTGGGGCATGCTCTGTGTGGAGCCCAGGGAGAACCACGAGGTAGCAGCCCACGAGATGAGCAGTGCAGTGGGAAATGCCAGGGCTGTTCTGACCAGCTCAGTACGCATCAGGACTAACTCTGGTCCTGGGCTCCGTGTGCTCATGTGGGTGGGTGAGGGCCCCTTTCATTGTAGCACTAAAGGCATCCCCCCTGGTTCAGGAGTTACCTACAATGTCCAGAAATTCTGGAACAGGTTTTCTTTTGAAGAGAGCTTCCTGGCAGCCAGGGACGGAAAAGGGTCTATGAGATAGCTATTAATGAGCAGCAACGTAATGCTGTGTGCCAGCAATCAATTCAGCAGATACACACTGAGGCTCTTCCAGGCCAGGCCTTGTGAACAATGCTGCAAACGGGGAGGTGGTAGAAGAGCTGACCTCCCTGATGCCCAGGATGCCACATCCTGCTTCTCCTGTGTGTTTCTCCCCTCTGCTGTTCCTTGAATGCTGCTCCTTTGAGCACCATCTTTTAGTAGCTTCTCATTCTCCATCTCCCTCTGAACCAATTCATCCAGCTCTGTAGTTTCCATACCACTTCTATTCTCACTAGAGGCCTGGTGCACAAAATTCATGCACTCGGGTGGGAGTCGGGGGAGGGGAGCTCAGCCCAGATTGTAAGAGGGTGCAGGCCAGGCTGAGGGACCCCATTGGTGCACAATTGGAGCTGGGGAGGGTCACAGGAGGTTGGCCAGCTAGGGAGGGACTGTCGGGGGGGAGGGCTCCAGGGCATGTCCAGTCCATCTCACTTAGTCCCAATCAGCCAGACCCCAGCAGCAAGCTAACCTACCAGTTGGAGCATCTGCCCCCTGGTGATCAGTGCACACCATAGCAACTGGTTGACTGGTCAACTGTCTGATCCCTGGTGGTCAGTGCAAGCGGTTGAGTGGCCTTAGCATATTATTAGCATATTACACTTTGATTGGTTGAACGGGTGCCCGGATGCCTGGACACTTAGCATATTAGGTTTTTATTATATAGGATGGCTCTCAAACCCAGGTTCCAGCTAGATTGACCCCCACCCCTCAGTCCCAGTCCCTTGTGCCCAGTCTCTACCGATATCTCCACGTGGGTGTGCTACAGGAGCCACAGACCTAAGTCTTCTGTCTTGGAGAACACCACGCACTCCCAAGCCAGGTGCCTGAGTATCATCCCAGACCCTGCCCGCCGCATGCTTCTCATAGGGGTTTTCCAGCCCTTGTCTCTGACCCCTCTTCACCTCTTCTGCTACTGCCTACATTGAGGCCCAAATCCTAAGATCCTCATTCTCTGGGTCCTTGTGCTGGTGAAGGACCCTGACTGTGTGCCATTGGGTGGTTTCAGGAGAAACCATTTGCTTATTAGTCCTGAGAAGGAATTCCCTGGTCTTTTGAACCCCAGATGAACCAGCAACCTTTGTACTCTCCCCAGGATGGGTGGGAGTGCCTGGAGGGGGTGGGGTGCAAGGAGGGGACAGGGCTTCAGCCTTTGGGGAACTCAACTCCAAATCATGCTGTTTGGTCCTGGTCAGAGGGACCCCAGGAAAGCGGACTGGAGGGGAATTCTGCCTGGTTAGCCCCGGGGAGGTGACTCACAGAGGATGATTCATGCCATTCAATAGATTTTTTTTTCCAACCTAAGGAATATTTTGTACCCATGAGTAAAAGGTAATCTTCTAGCCCTTTGTGAAGAGAACAAGGAAGCTCAGAGTGTTTGGAGCACTGGGAAGTGAATTACTTCTCTGTCTCCTTTCTGGTCTTCCCTAGCAATTGACAATGGAGCCATGAAGAGCTCTGCTTGGACTATTGACTTTCTGAGAACTTGACACCTTGGCCCAGGATATCTATCTGTGGAATAAAAATAAAAACACACACACACAATAGTACCAGGGTGCTCATATCTTCAGACGCAGAGCACTCTGCAGTTACATGTTCTTTGGGGCAGGTGTGTGAACTTGATATCCTAAATGCCAGCTCCAGGCAATTTATGGAGGGATGCGTGAATGAATTCAGGAGTGGAGCAAATTGTAACTAGGAGTCTTCCAGGTGCAGGCACTATGCTACGCTCCACATTGAGACACAGAGGAAGCATAGAGCAGTGGTTCTCAACCCTGGCTGCACATTAGAATCGCCTGGGAATCTTTTTAAAATCCTGATTTCTGGGCCTCATCCTCCGGAAATTCTGTTTCTTTGTTATGGGGTGAGTCCACAACATTAGTAACAAAGAAACAGAATTTCCGGAGGATGGGGCCCAGATATCAGGATTTTAAAAAGATTCACAGGTGATTCTAATGTGCAGCCAAGGTTGAGAACCACTGGCATAGAGGAAGAGCACTGATCCCACTGGGGGTGGGAGGGGCAGTCAGGGAAGACTTCTAGGAGATGGTGACATAGGAAGTGAGGTTTAAAGTATGAGGAGGAGTTGGCAGCTAAAGAGTGGGGAGGAGAAAGGAATATTGGAAGCAAGACCCACTCCTCTGGGCTCAGCACGCAGGGACCTGGGTGCTGCTGGGTTTGGCTGGGGCGAAGGTTGAGTGTGAGGGCGTGGCAGTGGTAGAGGCTGGGGAGACAGGCAGGCGCCAGGTTCTGGAAGAGAGTCTGGTGCAAACCACGGAGACAGCACTTATTCTGAATCCCCGTGGTGCCCCCAGGGGAGCTTAAGGACCAAGTGGATGTGATCAGATTCACACCTGAGAGATTGCCGCCTGGCTGCGTTCGGGAGGATGGACTTAAAGGAGGTTGTCTCGGTGATTCAGGTGAGACCAGGGTCTGCACGGAGGTGAACCGAGGTGGCGGCATATTCTCAGCTCCCTCTCCTTCCCTTTCAGCCTCGTTTCCTCTCATCTCGGCCGTCTGTCTCTAAAACTTCCCGGAAATTTCATGATACCTTGGTCTTTTCCATCTGCAAACAAAGCCTGAGGTCCTAAAGAGGGCGAGGCAAGAGCAGTGATGAAGCCCAAGGGGAGAGCCTTTGCCATGGTGGCATTTGAGGGCTGGTAAGAGTACATGGCTTGCTCACTTACTGTATGAAGACTGAGCTGCCCCTGTACTTTTACCAGGACCAGCTCGATCACCGTGAAGATGCAGCTGCGCCTTGGAAACAGGAAAAACAAGGTTTAGAATCAGAGGGAGCACATACGTTCTTTCTGCTCTTCACAGAGGAGGTCATGGCTGAAACCAGGTGCTGTGACAGCGCAGGCAGGTGCGGCTGGAATTGTCTGCTCCTCATTGCTCCCTTCCCCTTCCCAACACCTCACCCCCCACCTCCTTTCCACACCCGGCCCAGCACCAGCCCACGCCCTGGGCAGCCTTTGGGGATTCCAGGCACAGCTGTAACCTGGGGCTCTGTGAAAGCTCTGAGCTGCCTTGCAGGTGGCCCTGGAACAATTCCAGACCTGAGGGAGTCTGGGGAGAGCGGGGCGAGGGGGGGCAGGTGTTCTCTGCCTCTCGCTGAGTGTTGTGGTCACAGTTGTACTTTGCCTGGGTCAATAGACAGAGTCACGTTGCCGGGCGACAGTGGCACCTCTGAAGTGGCTGCGTTTCAGGTTTCCAAGAGACCCTGTGCCTGTGGGTGATGTTTGTTCCGGGTGGAGTGGGAGGAGTGGAGGCACTCGGGGTGCAGTGTCTGAAGACGGATCCAGGGACGTCACTGCTTGTTAGCTTGTGATTCGCTAGTCAGTGTCCCCTTCCACCAAGTGAGATAGATAATGACCACTGCCCTTTTGTGAAGATAAACTAGGTTCCCACATGATAAGATCTCTGTCAAAACTCTCCCACCAACTCCGAAGGCAGGGATGTGTGTATTTACTTATATATCCCCAGCACCAACGCATGTTGCCCAGCAAACTCAAATGTTTGTTGATTGAATGCATGAATGAATAATGCAGTGACGTATACAGGACATGGGAAACCCTGAATCATGTGAAATTACTAAGAACTCATTCAACCAAGAAGAAGTGGATCTCCACATGAGCCCTCCTATCTACCCACATTTAGGTAAAAATGAATGGGCTAATGTTTGTGAGGAAACGTTTTAAAATGAGCATCAACGGAGGGATATGTCTTCCAGCCCTTCCTCTTATGTCAGTTGGAGTCATGCGCAGGATAGGCTGTTACGGATGTGACCCACCCACTATTGATTCATTCAATGGGCAAACCTCCATCACCTCCAGGAAACTACAGTGGTCAATCTCGTCAACGGGGAAATATATGCATGCCTGTCAGAGACTCATGCCTTTCTGAGTTTTGGATAAAAGGGCCTTTTCCACCTGGAATTTCTTAGTTTCCTAGTTTTCTGTATCTATGCTTCGTAGGAGACTTGACTTTGAAGTCAGATTGCTCTCATTTTAATCCTGCCCCCACCACTCTCACCCCTCTTGGCCTCAATAGAGTCATTGAACTTCTCTGGGCCCCAGTTTCTTCATCTGTGAAGTAGGGTGGGTGGTGGCCATGAGAAAGCGTATGCCTTGCAGGCCTCCAACACCGGGAGGGCGAGGGAGCATAATTGAGGAGCATAATTGACCGAGAGCCTGAGCTGCTGCTGTGGAACCCACTGTGGGCTTGCCCTCTGGGCACGTTTCCCGGGGTCTGCTCTCAGCTGGGGACTGAGTGCTGCAGGGCCCTAAGGCAGGTGTCTTCCTGGGAGACACACGATTCCTCAGGTGGCCAATTTTGGCTCAAGAACTCCTCAGTTGCCATGCTGGACCTCCCCTGGGCTGCAGAGGCTCTTGAATGCTCTTGTCCATCCTTCCTCCCTCTCTCCATTACTGGGGACCAGATGCACAGAGTGCCTGCTGGCTGCGCTAGCCCCCGGAAGGACTCCCATTTTCTCTCACACATGCATTTTGTGCATAATGAAATCC
Source organism: Myotis davidii (assembly GCF_000327345.1). Classification (NCBI taxonomy): domain Eukaryota; kingdom Metazoa; phylum Chordata; class Mammalia; order Chiroptera; family Vespertilionidae; genus Myotis; species Myotis davidii. The sequence goes on along the minus strand of NW_006284349.1, from coordinate 2,772,761 downwards.
ATGCACAAAATCCCGTCTTGGTGCCTGCTTCTGGGAGGAACTGGAATCACACAGGGCGATTGTACCTCATGCTGAGCACCAAGTGCAACAATGAAGGCAAAGAGTTTATTAGAGTGACGGGCACAAAGGAAGTGCCCAGTAAGTGGTAGGACATCCTGTTACCTTCAGCACCACCACATCTCGTTACCTTCATCATCACATGGCCATTTTGCTTCTTTGCTGGCTTCAGGCACAGCGAGCTCCAGCAGCATCCCAGGTCACACAGCAACTTTGTATTAGAGTGAGAGCCACTATGGCTCCAGAGGAGAAGGAATGGATTAATTAAAACACCCTTTAAAAACGTATCCAATTAAAGCAAAAGGCACAAACCAAGTCCTTTTTCAGCCAATGAAATGTGCAACCAACTTTGCTAAGGCAACCAACTCTATTTTCAGTCCATTATACAAAAGATTTATAATATTTGAAGGTTCCTGCCAGTGCCCCTGATGTCTACACATATATAGTCAAGCCTCGTTTCTCAAACTTCTCCCATCTCAAACAATTTGATTTTTGACCAAGTTGTTCACTGACAAAAATGTCTTCCTTGTTGACCAAAACTTGAGTTTTCCACCTGACAGCCCTTTCATGCTGATATCCAACATGAAGAAAAGCTTCTATAATGCAACAAGCAAAGGGAGAGAATGTGTTTGTTGCTCATGAAATTGAGGATTAGCACAATTTTAAAACAGAAAGAGGCCATCAAGAGTGTTAATGTTGCAAAGGGTGTGAAAGTGCTCGCAAAACAGCAATCGCTGGCAATTGAATAAGTGGAAAAACTGTTGTTTGTATAAAGGAAAAGCAGTTAGCTGATGATAGCATTTTGTAGGCAGTGATATATGAAAAAATTCCTTTAAGGGTGATAGAAGGTAGTTCTATAAATTTAAGAAAATAAATGTTTATTTATAAATTAATCAGTACATTAGACATGTGCTCTGACAGGGAATCATTTGGTGGTCTGGAACAGATTATTTCAATTTACATTATTTCTAATGGGGAAAAAATTATTCCGTTTTCAAACAAATCACTTCTAAATCAGCCTTCCAGAATAAATTAAGTTCGAGAAATGAAGTTCCACTGTACTGCAGTCATTAAACCAGGGCACCTCATTTGCTGTTCCTGAAAACCCTGTGGGAGTTAAAAAAGAATTGGCCATTATTATTCATATTTTGCAGATAAGAAAACAGAGAAACTAAGGGGTGGTTTCAAGGTCACCCAAATGCTCACAGGTTTGGGACTGGAACTCTGGTTTTTGCTCCTGGTGCTTTGGAAACTCCGGGTTTGGTGGATTCTGTTCTAACTCTGTTCCCAGGGACAGTCTCTTAGCAAACTTGCACCATGAACTGGCCTGGAAAGACCTTTCTCAAGCCCACTTCTGCCCAGCTTCGGGGTCCTAGAAACCCTGGAACCATCCGTGATGCAGGAGTCAGTGAAGGGGACCCAGCAGCTGGCCTCCATGCTTAGGCCCATCATTTCTCATCCAGCGGGGCTCCATTCTGACAGTTGCTACCTGAGGCTGTGGACTGTTCCTTAAGGAGATTGTCACTCCCTCCACGCCCATGGCGGGAGGGATGGTGACTTAGTCCCACCACCATACAGCTCCTCTTGCCCATTTAGTACTAAATGAATGCTTGTTACAAAGGATGGTGGTGATTCTGATAGAGCTTTGTTTATAGTTTGAAGGAATTATCATCAATAACAACAACAGAAAAGATATATTTGCTCTGTGCTAGGCATTGTGCCAAGATATGGAGTTCTAACAATTGAAAAACATGCTTTCTGACTCCAAGGAGCCTACAGGCTCTTGGAGGGGACAGACAGGTCACGTCTGCCTGGAGAGTCCAGCCCGACTTCACAGAGAAGGCAGCTCTGAGCTGAGACTGAGGAGGATGGGAGCTTCCCAGGCAGATGAGGGTGGAACGGGGCTATTGGCCTAGGGAATGTCCAAGAAGGCGTGAACAGTGATCTGCTCTGTTGGAGAACCTTCTGTCCAGTCTTGTTGGAATGCCAACTTGTTTTTCACTCAACACCACTCATCCACATTGTATGTATAGTTTGGATATGCCAACATTTCTTCCTTCCCACCATTCTCCATTCATTTCATCAGCCATCACTGATTGGCCTCCCTTTGCCTGCCAGGCACTGTGCAGGACACTGGGGTGCAAAGGTGAAGGGGTAAACATGGTGCCTGCCTTCCTGGAGCTCTAAGTCAAATGACGGGTAGACAGGCTCTACCAACACCAGGGGGCAGTGGGTGTGGGCCAAGGGAGACCAAGGTAGTGGGGGTTATTAGTTCCTGTTGCTGCTGAAATGAATTGCTACAAATGTGGTGGCTGAAAACAACACAGATTTATCACTTTATGGTCTGGGACGTAAGAAGTTCAAAAATCTGTCTCAATGGGAGGACATTAAGGTGTGGGCAGGGCTGAATCCTTCCGGAGGCTCCAGGGGAGAATCTGTTCTTGCCTTTTCCAGCGCCTGGAGGCTGTCTGCATCCCTTGGCTCATGACTACTCACTCTTACCTCTGTTTCTGTACTAACATCTCTTTTTTTCCCTGGCACTCCCGCATCACTCTTATAAGGACACTTAAACTGAGCTCACCCAGATAATCCAGGAAAACCACCCTATCTCTAGATCCTCAATGTAGTCACCTCTGCAGCATAGTACTCTTGTGCCACCTGAGGTAGTATAGGCATAGGAACTAGGGTGAGGATGTGTGGACATCTTTGGGGTCATTATTCTGCAGACCACTGAGGGAACAGGGGAGAGATGCTTCCAGAAGTGGTATTTACCCCCAGATTTATGCGTCAGCAGGTGGGTGAACATGGAAACAGGGAGGTCACCTAAGAGGCTACTGGACTGGTCCAAGCAAGACAGGATGGTGGCCTGGACAAGGCCGGTGGCCATGGGTATAGTGAGAGGTGCAAGGGATTGAAATGACAGCAAGGAGGTTAAATGGATGGGAAATGCAGGCAAGGTTGAAAGAAAGCTGCCCTAGACAAGGCTCACCCTCCCAGTGTCAAAGACAAGTGGAAACTTGAACATACTGTCTTCAGGGAACATAATTCCCGGGGTGTAGATTCTAATTCTTAAATATCTCAGATATTTCAGAGTTGTATGTTCATGTAACTTAGAAGGAAATGTAACATGTAATGACTTTATTTGATCGAATTATATATATATATATGCTTATGCCACTAGTTATGATGTGCACTGACCACCAAGGGGGCAGATGCTCAACACAGGAGTGGAAACCACAGGCATGGAAACATAGAACAGACTGATGAATCTCAGAGGGAAGTGGGGAGGGGGTAAGGCAGGAAGACATTAACCAAAGATCTTATATACATACTAGAGGCCCAGTGAATGGATTTGTGCACCAGTGGGGTCCCTCAGCCTGGCCTGCAGGGATTGGGCCAAAACTGGCTCTCCAATATCCCTCAAGGAGTCCCGGATTGCGAGAGGGGACAGGCCAGGCCAAGAGACCCCCCCACCCCCTCCGCCAGTGCACATATTTGTGCACCAGGCCTCTAGTATACAATAAAGGCAGATGCTCAGGTTGGTTTCCAAAGAGAAGAGCAGATTTTGAGGCTCTGGGAGGAAAGGCTGATGTACAAACCTAGATTCCCCAAGGTGGTGATCCCTCCGGCCAGGTGTTGTCAGGGTCACTGGTGTTTCCCAAGGCAGAAACTGAGCAGTTTAGCTCTCAGGAGTGAGGTCGTTTGTCGCACTTAGGTAATGAGGTTTGTCATCTCCTAATACCTTATTTACACAAAGGTCAGGCAGCACCATGAAGGAGACCATAATAAGCATTAGTACAATAAAGGGAGAACAAACCCAAAGGGAAATGGCTGTTTTCTGAAATAGCATGTGCAACACCATCCTCAACTTCCTGCCATTCCAGAAAAGACCCCAGCTTCGCACATTTATTTCCAAGGTAATAAAATTGCTCTCACAGAGATGAGGAACCTTTGAGAATTCCATGTGTTTAGAAAACTGGGGGAAATTTCCTTTTCAGTGGCTTCTTATTAGAGGAAAATAGAAGAAAACTTTCATTATTAATAGGTCAGGAATAATTACATCTAAGTCATCACATTCTCTGTTGAGAGGAATGTTTAGGAGGCATTTTAGTATTCTTATATTTTTCAGGAAACCAAGTTAATTGGCATAAATATCACCCATTACTTCCTTCTTTCTCTATGGCCACCTTTCTTTTTCTTCGCCTTGAGTAGTCTTCAGAAACCAAACTTTCTTGACTGTGTCTCGTTTTTGACTCATCACCGTTGTAGACAGCTCCCCCTTCTTTTCTTTGTTTTGTGACGTCAGCCCTGGCTAACAGGGACTGTTAAACTTGCTGGTCGTTCACCTCCTCTCTGCTCTGCCCTCGGTATTTGGACAGAGTAGCTGGGTATCCATATCTCATTTATTTCCTCTCCACGTGGAACAATCTCTGTTTTTCCAATATGGTGATTTGATGTGTATCTTATATACTGTTTGAACAAGGAGAGAGGAGATGAAAAATAATGGGGACCAGACTTCAAATTTGGATACTTGTAGAAAAATAGAAGCATTTCAAATGCAATTAATAACTTAAAAAAAAAAAACTAGGACTGATCACATTCCCTAAATGCATCTTGGTGAGCCATCTTACTCCTCACACTTGAAAGCTGGCCTGAGGAAGACATCTGTGCTTAATTTCTGAGCAGTTTTGTGTTCTGTGCTTATAAATAAACTGTCTTTCCCTCTCCTCTCCCTGTTTCCCAGTGGCCGTTCCCGCAGCAGCGCCCCCAGTGTGCCAGCCCAAGGGTGCCACTAACGGGCACTACCCGGCCCCACGCCTGTCCATCTCCTCCCGAGCCACGGTGGTAGCCAGGATGGAAGGTGCCTCCCAGGGGGGCCTGCAGACCGTCATGAAGTGGAAAACCGTGGTTGCCATCTTCGTGGTGGTGGTGGTCTACCTTGTCACGGGTGGTCTCGTCTTCCGGGCTCTGGAGCAGCCCTTTGAGAGCAGCCAGAAGAATACCATCGCCTTGGAAAAGGCAGAATTCCTGCGGGACCACATCTGTGTGAGCCCACAGGAGCTGGAGACGTTGATCCAGGTGAGCAGGGTGGGAGTCAACCACAGAGCCACCTGTGGGGACAGAGGACAGCACCAATTTTGTCTTTCTGGTTCTGGGATTACCTGCCTTTGGTTATGATGCTCCTAATGGCCGGAGAGGACCTCTCTGGGGAGGTGACCTTTGAGCCAAGACCTCAAAGAAACTGGAGAATAAGACAAGTGACAATGTGGGGGCAGAGGGGCCATACGCAATGGCCTGGATGTAGGAGCAGGCTGTGACCTGCATCACCTGCTTTTGGATGTGGTGACCAGAAGCAACAGCAGGCAAAAAGGCTGTGGGTTTCCAAATTCAAGTCCACCCATGTGCGCTGATTAACTTTCTGGTTCTGAAGTCCAAGTGAGACACTGGGGTAAGAGAGTGCCCTAGGAGCCAAAGAAAGAAGGCATTTTATTTTATTTTATTTTATTTTTAAATAAAAAATTTTTAATTGAATTTATTGGGGTGACATTAGTTAATAAAATTATATAGGTTTCAGGTATATAATTCGATAATAATTCACCTGTACATTATATTGTTTATTCACCACTCCATGTCAAGTCTCCTTCCATCACCATTTATTCCCCCTATACCCTCTTCTACCTCCCCCGCCCCTTTCCCTCTGGTAATCACTATGCTATTGTCTGTGTCTATGAGTTTTTTGTTTGTTTGTTTGTTTGTTTGTTTGTTTGTTGGCTTAATCCCTTCACCTTTTTCACCCCACAATTCCCCTCCCCTTTGACAGCTGCCAGTCTTTTCTCTATCTATGAGTCTGTTTCTGTTTTGTTTATTAGTTTATTTTGTTCATTAAATTCCACATAGGCCTGAAATCATGCGGTATTTGTCTTTCTCTGACCAGCTTATTACACTTAGCATAATACTCTCCTGGTCCCTCCATGCTGTCTCAAAGGGTAAGATGTTTTTTCTTTTTTATGGCTGAGTAGTATTCTATTGTGTAAATATGCCACAGCCTTTTATCCACTCATCTACTGATGGGCACTTGGGCTGCTTCCAAATCTGGGCTATTAATAACACTGCAATGAACATAGGAGGGGTCACATATTCTTCCAATTAGTGTGTCAGCTTTCTTTAGATATATTCCCAGAAGGTGAATCACTGGGTCAAGGCAGTTTCATTTTTAATTTTTTAAAGAACCTCCACACTGTTTTCTACAGTGGCTGTATCAGCCTGCATTCCCACCAACAGTGTATGAGGGTTTCTTTTTCTTCACATCTTTCCAGCATTTGTTTGTTGATTG
>NW_006284349.1:2763597-2765855 GCF_000327345.1 Myotis davidii | reverse complement strand
CACTGCGGGTCCCCGTTCCCCGGGCGGGACGCCTTGGCCAGAGGCGTTAGCCCTGGGCAGGGGCGGAGCCTGCAACCGCGGGGAGCTGGGGGCCCCCTGCCCAGGCCTGACACCTCTGGCAGAGGCGTCAGGCCTAGGCAAGGGGCCGATCCTGCGATTGGAGGGTGATAGGGATCAACGCCTGAGGGCTCCCAGTATGTGAGAGGGGGCAGGCTGGGCTGAGGGACACTCCCCCCGCCCCACCCAGTGCACGAATTTCATGCACCGGGCCCCTAGTCCTATATAATAAAAGGGTAATATGCAAATTGACCCTAATGGCAGAATGGCCAGAACAACCACTGGACCAGTCACTATGAGGTTGTCCACTATGTGGAGCAGCCATTTTGGTGGGCTTATGGGGATGAAATAATAAGGATATCAGTAATAATCAAGGTTGCTATATGTGAACACTTACTGTGTGCTAAGGCCCTTACATACTCTGGGTATTAAGAAAAAAGATCCATTTAAAAATGGAGGCAGAGAACTTGGGCTACCACCTGGAGAAGTAAGACGACGAGAGCAGAACATGGAGGTGACCTTGGCAGTGGTGAACTGGGCTGGGAAGGGCTGTGGGGGAGCAGAGCCATCTAAGGTGGTGTGGTGGGAGGAAATGAAATGGGGCTGGAGAAGTCGGCAAAGAGAGAACTGAGTCCCAGGAAGAGGAAAGGAAAATGGTGGGGAGCCTAGCTTGGAGGTCAGGGAGGATGGCTACTTCTGAGGCTGAAGGTTGATTTCCTCTCCTACACACCCCACTGAACCATGAGGAGCTGGTCATGGTGGAAGGTGGTGACATTTATGGAGGCCAGGCAGAGTCTCATCTTTCTGGAGGGTCTAAAGTTGGAACGGCACAGGGTCTTAAAGGACAGCTTCCATGATTCCTTCTGGCTCTGGGATTATCTGCATTAAATTCTAATGGCCACTACAATCCAGGATTCTGTAGGATTTGCAAATCTGGGCTGGCTTATTATTTATCCATTTCAAATTGCATTGATAGGAGGGAAATTCTAAGGTCACTATGACCTAACATCTTCATAGTAATGGTATTCTTTTAAATTAGTTTTGATAATCTGACCTGACTCTTAAATAAATAAAAATGCACATTTTCCACCTGGGAATAATATGAGATTATACATATGTCCTACAATTTTTATGCAAAAAATAAAACTTTTAAATGCTAACATTCAAGGGCAATGTTTAGCATCACTTTTTCACTTTTTCTTGGATGGTCTTCTCTTTTTCTTTCATGAGAAATGCTACCAAATGTAGTGGTGACAGCATGTTCCAGATTTAAGGCCTGGGGTGCCATAGAGAATGGAGGAAATAATCGTGGAGTAGTTTCAACTAACAATGCAATTCCATGTTGTTTTGATATGTGGTGAGACCCTTTTTACTTCGTTACAATACTTATAATAACCTAAAAGGTGTTCTGAATTGAGTCTACATTCATGCTTGAATTTTTCACCCTTAGTGAGATCTTGAGGAAAAGGATGATGTCTATCTTTGTATCCATGTATAGCCTATTCATTGCTTTGCATCTAAATATTACCCAATAGAGAAATGCTTTTGGAATGATCTATAACATTGGTGGTGCTGCAAGACATCTGAGCTTATTCATGCATTTGTTTATTATTTCAGGATTAATTCTTTGGTTCTATCCTTTAAGAAAGGGTTCAGAGGTCAGAATGAAGGACAGGACAGGGGAGTGTAGAGGTTCTAATTCTGGTGCTGCCAATTAAGACTCATCCCAGGGTTTTGAGCTGAGGGGTTTCTCTGTGAAATGAGGGGTGTGTGTGTGTGTGTGTGTGTGTGTGTGTGTGTGTGTGTCTGTCTGTCTGTCTTTAAGATCATTTTTATGACAATTGTAAAAGCTACCTTTTATTAGGCACCTGTTAGGAGTTAGGCCCCTTACACCCATTAGGTTAATCTTTCCAACAACCCTCTAAGTTGGTATTACGATGCCCATTTTACAGATATGGAAATTGGTGCTAAAAGAGGTTGGATAACTTTTCAGTTGTCAATGGGGCAGAGCTGAGATTAAAGTGAGGTCTGTCTGATTCTACCTTGCCCCTCCTGGTGAGTCTACAAGCCCTTAAGTAGGTCTTGCTTAATCATAAGTTCCACTCTTTCTTAAACAATTGTTTTAGGTGAAAAGCCGGTCCATCCTTGCTGTTTCAAGGGAAGGCAGACAGTAGCTTGCAGACCTCAGAAGGCAAACCTCA
>NW_006284349.1:2738310-2762916 GCF_000327345.1 Myotis davidii | reverse complement strand
TGCATAGAGCTTTGAACTGTGCTTGACACCTGGTGACGACTAAAAAAATGATAGCTATCACTGCTGCTATTATTATTATTAGTCAGGTTACTCAGAGTTTTAGGGAGTGGTTCTTAAAGGGGCAGGGTTGCCTCCAGGGGGCATCTGACAATTATGTCTGGAGATGTTTTGGGATGTCCTAGCTGGGGAAGTACTATATCATCTAGTAGGCAGAGGCCACTGATGCTGTCAAACACTCTACAATGCATAGCATAGTCCCTCATCAGCAAGAACCACCCAGACTAACATGTCAACAGGGTGAGAAATTCTGGAGGAAGAGTCATATAAACCAATCATTAGAACTAACTGACGTGGAGCTTTTTGAAGTATGTGAAAAAATTGGAGCCCCAGTGAGGCACACAGGGAAGATTTTATGCCTGTTTATCTCCTGTGATGGAGGACTTTTGTACCTATTTATAGATGAAGAAACTGAGGCAGCAGGAAGTGAGGTTACATGCTCTAAGTCACATGGTTAGTAAGTGGAAGATTTGGGGCAGTATCTGTAGTCGTATCCCAAACATTTGAACAGAAATGTGGGATATGGGAGGGGTTCATTCAGTAGGCCATGGTGAAGGGCATCCCAAGGACATGTGTGGGCCTATGAAGGGTCTGCAAGTGGTCCGTGTGGCTTGAGCTGAGCGGTGTGGGAAGTGATGGTAGGGAGGCTGGGGACTGGGATGAGCACTGGATTTAGGAGGTGCCCAGAGAGCCTTGCTGAGGAGTTTAGGCTTTCTGCTGTGGGAAGTGGGGAGTCACTGAAAGATTTAAGCAAGGCATGATGGAAGTTTCCTGTTGGAAAGATAACTCTTTTAGCAATGGGGAAGTTCGGTTGGAGGAAGGAGAAATCAGAGGAAGGAAGATCAGTTAGAGCAGCAGTTCTCAACCTGTGGGTCGAGACCCCTTTGGGGGTCGAACGACCCTTTCACAAGGGTCACCTAAGACCATCAGAAAACACATATGTAATTACATATTGTTTTTGTGATTAATCACTATGCTTTAATTATGTTCAATTTGTAACAATAAAAATACATCCTGCATATCAGATATTTACATTACAATTCATAACAGTAGCAAAATTACAGTTATGAAGTAGCAACAAAAATAATTTTATGGTTGGGGGTCACCACAACATGAGGATCTGTATTAAAGGGTCACAGCATTAGGGAGGTTGAGAACCACTGAGTTAGAATGATATTGCAACATCATAGATGAGAGATGCTAAGAGATAGAGACAGCCACACTTAAGATAATCCGACAAAGTAAACTTGAAAATGACTCATTCCCTGTTCTGGATGCCTGCTCCATTCTCCACGTCCCTGTCCAAGCAGAGGCCAGGTAGGCAACATAGCCTAGCGGTCAGCACCCAGACTGGAGTTAACCTTCCCAGTGATCTCTGCACTGCTAATGGGCATTGTGACTTGGGGAGTGACCCTAGGCCTCAGTTCCCCTTCCCTAATAACAGTGTTCACTTGTTAGGATGCTCTGAGGATTAAACAAAAAAAGCTCAGTTGCTTTTAGCTATTTGTGATTACTACCATGTATTTGTTAGGGAAGGCAGAAAAAGCAACCAGAAAGCCCCTGAGGTGTGGCATCCTGGGGTTCTCCTAAGAAGAAAGAGAAGAAAGTGCCTGAAATGCCCTTTGGGACTTCAAATCCTAAATATTCCAATTGGCCAATTTCCTCATGTTGTTTCTATAAAGTCCTCTTCACGGAAATTGCTCCCCTGAGTGCTGGGTTGGGCTGCTTCCTCCGAGCTGCTGTGTCTTTGTGACTCGAGCCCAGGGAAGCCACTTAGCAGTTTTCTATTCCATGTAGAGGGCTTACTCTGGCCACCTAGACAATCATTTTTATACTGAGCTTTGGTGGGGACGCTCGGCCTCGTATCTATCTGGTAGACCCTGGGCTGGCTCTGTTGATCTCAGTTCCTCCTGATGGTTCTCTGTGTGGTTTGAGACACAGTTTCAGGGAACCTGGGGGACCCAGAAGGCTCAGGCAGCCCCCAAGGAGCAGATCACCTGAACAATGTGGTGGCCATTGATTTCAAGGTGTGACTGAGGGCAGGGGCCTTGTATCCTCTGAGTCTGGCTTCCACATATCCCAGTGAGGCACCTGGATTTTCTAGTCTGTTCCCTGGGGCAAGCTACTTAACCAGAGTGGGGCCTCAGCTGGTCAGCCCTTAGAGGGCACGTAAGCCCCATCCATCTCTAGAATCTCACCCCTGAGACAGGTGAAGGAGTCTAGATGACAGTAACAGGGAAACCCCACAGAGCTGTTGTGATATTAAAAAATAGCTACCACTCATTGGTGGTTTACTTTCCTCCAGGACCGTTCGTTTTAAGTGCTTCCGTCCTTGAGCCCATTTAACCCTTGCAACAAGCTGATGGGTAGGCTCTGTCTTTATCATTCCATGTTATCGATGAGCAAACAAGTTCTAAGACATTAAGCAGTTACTCCAGAGCCCATATGTCTAACCATTGTGTGATACCATTAACTGTGTGACTAATGAGTGTTCACTACACTATGCCTGGGCCTTTTCCCAAAGCTTTTACTCCAAGGAAAAGCCTGGAGGGAGAAGGAGGGATATTAGGGAAACCTGGGCTGTCTGACATGGTACTATTGCACTCCAAATATGGACTGTTGCATTTTCAAAGAAGGAGCTGTGCAGGCGGCGGGGGTGGGGGTGGGGGGAGAAGTAGGGACACTAGAATCAGGTAGGCCTGATCCCTTATCCCACTGAATGTCAGGCTCCACCTATGAAGGGAACAGGTAGTCCCTCTCATTCGGAATACTGGAAGGAGTGGATGAGATAACCCATGTAAAGTGCCTGGCATTTAGTTGGTATTTAGGAAACAATTATGAAACATTCGCCCTGTTCCATCTTTCTTCTTCAAGGTGAAGTCCAGGGGACAGAACTGAATAGACAGTGATAAGCAGACCCGGAGTACTTGCATTTCTTTGGCAGTGGAATAAAGTGAACTGATTATGTTTTTGGAGTCGCCTTTGCAGGGAACTTGATGCGATAGTCACGCCATCCCAAGAACTTCTTTGTCCAATGCTTTCCCAGGCCACAATCGCTTATTTCCCTGTCCCCAGTACAATTGTCTTAGAAATACTGTCATGACTAGTCTCAGAGAAAGCAGCAGACGTTCATCTTTTGTAATGCTCAAAGACAAAATCACGAGGCAGCTTCACCGACAGAAGGGGCCGGACGAATGCTTGTGTCTGTGTGGCTAGGGATCTGTGATCTCCTTTCTCATGCTGTGAATTCCTAAACGTTCAAAGACTTTGCATGGAGTCACATGGTGGTGATTTCTCCAGGTAATCACCACATTGACAGGTGGGGAGTTTGATGGGGGTGGGTTCAGTGTAGGATGAGGTGCCCACCAGGGAGGACATGGGTTACATTCGCCTCTACTTTTTAAACTCTTGGATAATCATCATTGTTCTCATCTATCTCCTTCCTGTGACTATGAGCTCTTTCAGGTTGAGTCTGTTCTTTTCATAGGTATATCCCTCACGCCCAGCACAGTGGCTGGCCCAAGGACGATGTGTAGGTTTGAGGAATAAATGAATGGGGCCTTCTAGATCTTTTTTGGAGACCAGGCACCCTTCAAGAAACCTTCCAAACCTTCCAGAAACCAAGCAGAACATGATTTTGTTTCTGTGCAACATAAGACTTCTCTTTCCATTCTGGTTGTCAAGAGTACTCTTTCGAATCATCTTCCTGTCTCTTTTAGGCAGAAGATTCCCTTGCTGTCTCCAACCCTCAATGCTTACATGGTTAGAAATGTAAACATTTAAAGAAAAAAGTGACACCTGACACACCCATTCATCAGCCTGTGGAAATCCTTGCCAGATAAGCTTTCTCCTACCTGTTCTGGGTCATCCCTTCTTCCCAGCAGCCTTTGTGCAGAAAGTTTAGGCCAAAGCCCAGGCAGCAGGTGTCCTCTGGTGAGTGCAGGTGTGGGTTCTTTCTGCGTAAGGACACAGCTCTGAGGAGTTGAAGCGTCTCCTCCCAGCTTTGCCCTGAAGCCAGAGGCCTGCCCTTTCTCTAGCAAAGCCGACATGCAGAAGATTGTTCCATGCGGATAAGATTGGGCCTGTGGCTTCTTGCCTGTCTCTACAGGCCTCCACTTCATTATTATTATTATTATTATTGTTGTTGTTGTTGTTGTTTTTATCCCTGGGGTTGTTGATTCCATCACTGTGTAGTGAAGAAGAGCTAAAGCTTTTAAGCCAGAAATTAAAGAGCTAATGGAAATTGGCATGTCACTGGAAAAATGAGTTTGCAAATGAGAATTCAGTGTTCAAAAAAAAAAAGCTCATAAAAATAAAACAAATCCCAGAAATGAATGCTACTGTGTTTACATCTATACATAAATGTGCACATGTTTGCTCCTTTTTTAGAGCGAAGCGAGAATCCCTTTTAGCAAGATTTTGATGGTGTGTGGCTCGTACAATTACTCCCATTCCTTGTAATCAAATGTATTCATTTAGATAGCTAATATTTCCTGAATGCCTGTCCTGAAGCAGGTGCTTTGTTAAGCTCTAGTGATCAGGAAAACATAGCAAAAGGTGCAAGATGCCTATTTCCCGTCCCCCAGAACTTTTGTCTAATGTCAATAGTGTCCCTAGCTACATTTGCATGTTGTTTACTGTGGCCAGGCTCTGCTCTACATGCTTTCTATATTTTAAGTCATTTAATCTTTACATTGATCCTCTGAGGTAGGGGTAAGCAGCCAAGAAACAGACAAACTAAATAACCTGCCCATGCTTAAGTGAGAGGTAAAAGTGGGATCTGGACTCAGGGCCCAGAATCCATATTTTTACCCACAATGCTCTATTCTTGGTTGGGGAGGCCAACTTGGCTTGAGTGGTTAGTTCGAGCCCAGTGTGACTGGGGCTGTGCACAGAGCAGGAGTCTCTGATTCAACCTGTGGGACCCCCAAAAGGACCTCCATTCACCTGTGACCAGACCAGAATATAATGATTACCTGTTGGCTGTGCTCTAGAGGGGTGTGGCTTTTCACCTTCACGCCAGGTGTGGAGGCTGGGTCAACACAGTCTCTTTAAAACTAAAGTACATGAGTGATCACTCAGGTTTGCATCAGTCTATATGGAAAGCATAACTTTTCTTTTCTTCTTGGTGAAAATGGGCAGAAGGGATGAAAAGCTTGCTGATGTGGGTTAACTCCACTGAGTAAATGAGGGTTTTGTCTTTTGTTCTTTGAAAAATGAGGACCAGAAGTACAAAATCCTACTTTTCTTACTGTCATTTTCTCAGGTGGGGGAAGGTGACATAACAGACGAGCTTTAGAGAAATGTTTGCAAGCTGGGCAAACAGATATCTGTGGGAGAGACGGGGAGGCCAGAGCTAAGAGAGTGGACTCTCATCCAGTCCCCACTCTGGTGCTCACTAACTGCTGCAGGAGTGGGCAAGTGACTTCTGTTTCTGTTGTCTCACTTAGAAAATGGAAACGATAATAGGATTTATTATCACAGGATTTTTTGTGAGGACTGACTAAGATAAGAAGGCACATTGCAAATGTTGGCAACTATGATTATTTTGAAGAGAATTCTAGAACTTTCTTCAAAGTTTCTGGGTTTTCACTTCTGTGTCTGCCCCCACGTCAAACATTGATAATCAGAGATGGTGACAGTAGGCGCTGACATTCTCCAAGGGTGCAGAGGAAATGAAATATTAATTTGAGATTAATATTGAACACTCAAGAACAAGAAAGAGTCTCAGTAAACAGCTACAATAAAACAAGGTAGCAGAAGCATCTTTTTTTATCATGATTTTAGTAATCGATTAAAGTTCAGACTCTCTCCAATGCAGCAGCAATAGCAGGAATAGTGATCTTTGAGTCAGCCCATTCTGCAATGAACCAGAATCCCTGTAGCTGCTTTTGTAGCCCAGAAATTGGCTAGACTCATCTTTGATAGGAATAATCTCAAGTACAGAGACAGCAGGGCGTACATCATACACTCTCCTCAGAACCAGGCTGATTTTTCAGCATCACTCTGTGAATTTGTTATGGAGTCTGTAGAGGCTGAGTCCAAACTGGGATGAACGCTGACTGCTGACAGTGTAAAAGTTTATTGACCTATCAGAGCATATATCCTCACTTCCTTAGTAGACTTGATAATTTCCTCGTGGCTTAAAATTTCTCTTCTTTCATCCTTCCACGTAGTTAAAGAGAAAGAAACTTAATTTTACCTTGTTAGGTACGATTTGGATGGTGAAGGAGCTCCCCCATTATCCAAATTCGGCTGGATAATGTTTACATAGATTAGTCATGAGTGTAGGTGCTGATGAATTGAGCTTTAGAACATTTCATCCCCAAAGAATTAACTGGTGATAACAAGGAAAGCGAGCTTGTCTAAGACCATTGCCTCTGAATGTGTGGTCCAGAAACCTTGGCTTTCTTCCTCTCATATTATCCAAACAGATTTCCTATTCATCCTGTCCACTCTGCAGCTGGGCTATACTGTAGACTCATAACCAGGCTGTGAAGTTCTGATGAAAGCCTGGCTTCCTGGCTCCCCCAGAGACCTGATGAAGGGCTAATATTTACACATAACTGATACTTAGGACAGCAGAAAAATAAACACCATCATAGTACTCACTGTGGCCCTGAAGTTGCCTTTCTCTTTGCTTGTTTATGGCCTGGATTGATTGATTGATTGATTTTTTGAGTATTTATTTGTGGGAACCTCTGAGGTGGTATGGCCATAGAATGCCCAGTCCACTCTGGCCAGCCCCGGCCTGACTACCACATTGTTCATCTGCCTGGGTGGGAGGTGAAGGCACATGGGCATCAATGCCCTTTCCCTTCTCCTTTCACCTCTCATAGATCCTGGAGCTGCCCAGCCTGGGTGGGAGTCAGCCTGCTCTCCCCAGAGGGTCTGAGATGGGGAGAAAGAAGAACACAGAGGGTGGAGAGAAGCTGCCTTCCCAGCATTTAGGATGGCCATCTTCCTGTTGACAATCCTATTAGTGTCCACAAGCTATGTGAGCACGGGTAAGGTACTACGCTAGTCCAAGTTCATGTGTCTCATGGGGATGCTAGCCATGCCCATCCCAAGAGGTCATCATGAGGGTTAACTGAGTAAGCCTGTGTACTAGTAAGGGCTCAGAAAGGATTCTTGTAATATTGTTAATATTATTATATATGAAATGACAAGGCACACTGTCCAAAATCAAATACACATTTTTTAAAAATCCCTGCTGGAAGGGCCTTCATTTTATAGATGAGGAAACTGAGGCTCAGAGAAGTTGAGTAACTTGCAGGGGCTCAACACAAGTTGCTTCCATGGTCTATCTCTTCACACTGAAGCAAAGATTTCTTGGAATCAGCCCCAGAAGCGCCTTGCTGGGTTGAGTCCAGACTTTCTCTCTGACACCCTCTCACTGCTGTTTGAAATACTATTATTTTTAATCATTTTTTGTTTTTAATTACAACTGACATACATTATTATATGTGTTTAGACATTACACAACTTACTAAGTGGTCATCTCGATAAATCTCCCACCCATCTGATACCATACATTATTACAGTATTATTGGCTGTATTCCCTGTGCTGTACTTAATAACACCATGACTATTCTGTACCAACCAATTTGTACTTCTTAATTTCTTCACCCTTTTTGTCTATCCCCTTTATCCCCTTCCCATCTGGCAACCATCAAAATGTTCTCTGTATCTATGAGTCTGTTTCTGTTCTGCTTCTTTACTTATTTTTAATATTCATTGCCATTTTATTGTTAATATATATTTTTTCTTTTTTTCTTCTTCTTAAAGAAAACCTTTTTAACATTTTATATAATACTGGTTTGGTGTTATGAACAAAAGCTATCATTTAAAATCAAAGGAAAGATAAAGAACTTCCCAGACAAGAAAAAAATACAGGAGTTCATCACCACCAAACCTGTTTGAAATACTATAATGTAGCCTTTTAAAGTGCAGAGACAGCAGGGTGTACATCATATATTCTCCTCAGGATCATGCTGGTGGATGTGAAATTGCCCCTCCCCCCACACCAGGATATTCACTTTTGCTTCGTTGAAATATTTATATGAGAAGCACTTCTGAAGCAGGAGAAATAAAAAGCAACCATGGCAACCAAATTAATACCATCCTTCCACTTCCTACCCGAGGCCCTTCCTACCCCCTGTGTGAGGAGGCAGAAGGATGCTGCTGGGGGTTTGCATTATTAGGGGGCTTTTTTGAGTTGGATGCCTGTGCCTTTGTCCGCCTCCCAGGGTCTGTGGCTCTCCTTCTATCCATTAATGGCTGAAAGAATGCTCACATTTAATATATTTATGAAGCCACTTTCACAGCCACCCCATCATCCTGCCTCAACCCCTGGCTAGCTGTCTACTCCATAAATCCCTTTGCCAACTGGGACTAAGAATACTATACACACAGAGCCACCTTTGTGCCCTCCGATGAGGGGTCTTTTCGTTTCATCCCGGGGTGTGACCTATGAAGGAAGTGGCCATGCATGCTGGGTTGCACCTGCCCTGTGGTCCCAACATGATTATGAACAGAGCCGCCTTGTATTCTGCAAGCATCCTCAACTGAGCCATACATCAAATGATCACCCCTGCCATCAGTGTACACCCATAGGGCACCCATCGGTGGCATTCTTTAGCCAGCCTCAGACAAGCTGAGTGATGATAGCACAGATATTTTTTTTGTGCCACATAAGGAAACAGATGATCTCACCAAGTACACAGATCATAGGAGAAAAGCCACAGACAGTTAGTGGTCCCCTGTGGGTCATTGTTCATCTCAGTGTCGAGCTAGCACTCATGACGGTGTCTCACGCTGTCTGGAGAGTGATTTACACAGCCAGGCTTCGAGTTATAGGATTACAGCACTGGGGACAGTTGGGAGGGAGAGGGGGGTCCAAGTGATCGTTACCCCTGTCACTCTTCCTTCACATCAACCTGAGGCCTGCCTCACTGGGGAGAGGCTGCAGTTTCTGTTATACCTCCCAGGTGGTCCTAAAGCATAGGGGTAGTGGAGGGAGAATGGAGAGGGAGAGTTTTGGTTGATCTTTAAGCCAAACAGGACACAGCTCAGTTACCTCATTTCACTCTCTGTGTGCTCAGGCATTTCTAATGGGCTGGCTTATCTTCACTTTTGCAGCCTGAGTACAGAGAGGCAGGCGGGGCAGGGGAGAAGCAAATTAAAAGCAAATACATTTAATTTTAAAATGTTTTCTTGCGTTCAAACAATTAAGAGCCTTTGAAAATCTTTTAGAAGATGATTAAAGTTAGAACTATGAACTCTTTCAGAAATATTCTTATTGAACTAAAAATGATGCTATTAATTCAAGTGATAACAGTTGTTTGTGCTGGGTTTTCCCTATGTGTACATAAGCCAAGTGTGCTGATTCGTTTTCATGCTGGTGGTTTGTTGGAGTCTTTCTGACTCATCAGATCTAGATAGAGTCAAACCTCATGCCCAGGACTAGGGATTGTATAAAGCCTTAGCAAGAGCTCAGTGACTCATTGAAGGGCTTATCATTCTCATTCTTCCCACTGTGCCTATAACAATGCTTATATTTAATTTCCACAAAACCGCTTCCCAAAGGCATTTGGGTGTAGAGCCCACTTTACTGAAGACTTGGGGGAGTGAGAGCGGAATTTACATCATAGATAAAGCAAGTTAAAGTTGGATACTGGCAACAATCCTGGGCAGCCCTGGCTGGTGTGGCTCAGTTGCCTGAGGGTCATCCCATGCACCTTCAATTCCCAGTCAGGGCACATACCCAGGTTTGGGGTTCAATCCCCAGTCAACGTGCGTACAAAGGGCAACCAATTCATCTTTCTCATATCTGTGTCTCTCTCTTCCTTTCCCTTCGTTTCTCTCTAAAATAAAAAAATAAAAATAAAATTTTTTAAGTCCTGGGCAATGCTGGAACTGACCTGGAACCTCCCACATGTCAATTGACACTCCTTTCTCTCTTTTTCCTTCCTCCCTTTCAGGAATTATTCTCTCTTTATTCTGCTCTCTCCCTCCAACGGTGTAAAATCAACCTGTCCAAATTTTTTTTCTTTATTTTTAAATTTAATTTTTAATGCAACACAGTTAAGCTATTACCAGCTCCAAGAGCCAAATAAGGTTTGGTGCTTCCACTTCAAGGAATCATCTCATTAGAATTGATCCCTTGGGAGGTCCCTTCTGCCTAAACTCTTAGACGATGCCAGCCCTTCCCCCTCATCTCTGCCTGGAGGCCAGTATGGCTGTGGGAGAGGAGTGTGTTCTGGGTACAACATGCAAAGGAAAAGGCAAAACCATGGGTTGGGCCCAGTCAGGGTTTGAATCCTGACTTCTCTGCTTCCTGGCTGTGTCCCCTAGGGTAAGTTACTTAACTTTTCTGAGCCTGTTTTCTTACCACTGAAGTGAGAGATAATTTTACTTTTTTGCAAGTTGTAGAAAGGATAAAATTGAATAACACACAAATAGTGCAAAGGATAAAATGAAATCACACTTTATAGTACCTGGCTCCATGCAAACACTCAACAAATGTTAGTTTCTTTCCCTTTCAATTGATAAATTCTTTACATTATTTATTTATAAATTGCATAATTCAGAAAAAAAAAGAGACTTGAAAAGGAATCCGGATTTTTTTGATGAAACAAATAATCCTTTCCGTTTGTCTTTGCTGCAAATCTGTATTTTTATATGCAGCACGAGGTCTGCTTATGATGTTTGTCGGCAATACTCAGCACAGGGAGACTTGGTTGAAACCAAGCTCTCTTTGCAGCTTCATAGAAGTTGGAAATATTAGTTATTGATGGCATGATGTGAGGTCACCTAAGTGCCTGAGACCCAGAGCTGCTCCTGAGGTATTATGCCCAGGTGGGTCCATCAGCACTGAATAGATAATGAGGAGATAAATACTAGCTAGGGCCTGTTGCTGGGTCTGGTGGAACTCACAGTATAGGGAAAATGGATATTTTACTAGCAGAAAGGACTCGCCATCTGTCTTTTCTCTACAGCAGAACAGAGCAGAGCCCCTGATGATTGTTGTCAATTAGGCCGATTTAAACCATCGGCGAAGACAGCCTGGACACACCCCATGCAGCTGGATTTTAAATTCTGGGGTGCCAGGGTTTATGTTAGAGACAGTGGGCAGCATAGTATTTCATGTTCTTAGAGAAAGGAAAGAATCGACTAAAGATTTAACAAAAGGGGATTTTTTCCCATTATCCAGTCAGTTGTGCAAGGGCGGGCCAGATCCAGCGCACAGCCTGTTTTTGTGCAACATGTGAACTAAGAATGGCCTTTGCATATTTAAGCATTTGTGAAAGGAAAGGATAAATATGCAACAGAAACCATACGTGCCCCAAAAGCCTAAAATATTTCTTATCTAGTGCTTTATGAAAAACGGTTGCTGATCCCTCGTCTAGAGAGTTTGAAATATCCCAGGCTCATAAAGGCAACATATAAGGGTGATTCACTTTTTCACGTGTGATCTGATCTTGTGGCAACCATGTCTGTTTTAACAAACCTTAAAGGGCATTATTTAGGGATAAATACAGGGTGTCCCCCCAAAATGTATACCCACTTTAATAGCTATTAGCTCAATTTTGAAAATGAAATGTATTTTAATAAACACTGCCTTTATAATTACTCAAAGTGTGTGTATACATTTTTAGGACACCCTATACAATCACATGTCAATATTGTGTCTTGGGGAAGGCCTAGGGTAGGGCAGGGGTTGGGTGGAAGGGGGGCAAAAATGGAGAAAATGGGAAACATCTGCAATACTGTCAAATAGAAATATATTAACCTAACTCTAGTGCTGTGTCACATATAGAAATTTTTTGATATTTGCAACCATAGTAAAAAAAAGATGTATATTTTTGATATTTATTTTATATATTTAAATGCCATTTAACAAAGAAAAATCAAACAAAAAAATGAGTTCGCATGTCACCTCCGACACACGTGTCATAGGTTCGCCATCACTGTTCTAGAAGTTGCTCTATGTCTGTCACCTCCCTCTGCAGCTCCCACCTGTCCCTTCCTGACCCCAGCTCACCTAAAAATGAGTTCGCGTGTCACCTCTAACACATGTGCCATAGGTTCGCCATCACTGCTCTAGAAGTTGCTCTATGTCTGTCAGCTCCCTCTGCAACTCCCACCTGTCCCCTCCTGGCCCCAGCGGACCTGTTTGCTCTTCCTCCCTGCTCTCCCCTCTCCTCTGGCCTGAAAGGGTTTGGCCGGGTCCAGCTTAGAAGGGCTGCTGAGAGATTTTCACTTTATTCTGCACAAAACTCCTGGAAAAGCAGACCCGGATTAGACCCTGAAGTCTGAGCACGCTCAGGGAGGGCGTGGGCAAAGGTCCAGGAGGGAGAGCGTCTGTCTCATGGAGTGTCCTGCCCGGGCTGGAGGACGTAGTAGTATCATCAATTTGGGCAATTTGGGGGGAATTTTAAGGTGTATGGGTCTCCAAATCCAGTAGGTCAGTAAGGAGTGACTGCTGTTTATTTTGAAAAGGAGCAATATGAGTCTGTGTGTTGGGGGAACAGTGAAATGACATAGGCTGTTAGTTAAATCCTGACTTGGTGGAGGGCATTGAGCTAAGTACATTACATGGGACCATTTCATTGAATCCTCCCCACCAGAGTGTGGGGAAGGTATTAGCATCCCCAGTTTTCCAAGGAGGAGAGTTAGGCTTAGAGAGGTTCGAGTAGCTTCTGCAAGGGAAGGTAGTCTGACCTAGTAGCCCAAGCTCTGATCTCCTGTGCCCCTGAAACAAGCTCAACGTCAAACTTTCTAACAGACAGAAAAGAGTCAAAAGCAGCAGAAAGCCTGTCTTTCAGGAATGACCACTTTAGGTAACAACTTTCAGACAACCCTTCTATGTCTTTGCTAAGCAATCTGTATGCAATTTGCATAACCCAGGGCTGGGTTGCATAAACCTGTGCCTACAAATGTTACCCAAATGGCACCATTAGTCTATATACCCTAACTTTCCCCCACTCACAACGCATTTTCTCATTTTAATTAGTGGGTGTGTAGTGTTTTTCTTTGTGACTGTGCCCTCATTCACGTAACCAGTCCCCTGTAGATCACTGCAGGTTGTTGAGCAGGAAAATTCTTTTCCTTTAACTTTTTTAACCGAGCCTCATGCTCTCTCACTCTCTTTGCAGCATGCCCTTGACGCTGACAACGCAGGAGTGAGTCCGATAGGAAACTCCTCCAACAACAGCAGCCACTGGGACCTCGGAAGTGCCTTTTTCTTCGCTGGAACTGTCATCACCACCATAGGTAACCGTTTGCTTGCCACTCTCGCTTCCTCGGCAGGCCGTCCTGAGGATGGCGCTTGTCAAACTTCCGTCCTCGCAGAACACACAGCAGCACAAGGCTGCAAGGAGGCTTATGAAATACGGTCACATGAACGCAGGGGTCGTCGTGGCTTTCGATGAAAGGCAAAGAGGAATGAAGAACCGCACCTGGCCGGTAGTTTAGTCAGTTAGAGTGTCGTAGTGATAGCCAAGGTTGCGGTTCAATGGCCAGTCAGGGCACATGCAAGAATCAACCAATGAATGCATGAATAAGTGGGAAACAAATCTCTCTCTCTCTCCCTCTCTCTCTCTATCTCTCTCTCTCTCTCTCTCTCTCTCTCTAAATCATTTAAAAAAATGAACCAGCCTAGCCAGCATGGCTCAGTGGTTGAGTGTCAACCTATGCACCAGAAGTCATGGGTTTGGTTCCAGGGTAGGGCACGTGCCCAGGCTGTGGGCTCAATCCCCAGTATGGGGTAAACAGGAGGCAGCTGATCAATGATTCTCTCTCATCATTAATGTTTCTATCTCTCTCCCTCTCCCTTCCTCTCTGAAATCAATAAAAATATACTTTAAAAAATAAAAAAATAAAACAGTGAGAGACTCAGGAGCTTTTAGTTTGAAAGGACCTCATGACAAGGTTAGAGTGAAAAAATCCAAATATGAATCAGGCAGTTGAACTCAGACTGCTCGGTTGTGCTCAAATTCCTTTTTAAAAATTGTACTTTTTATTAAAGTTATATATGAAAGAACCATATAAATGTTCTAGAAGGTTTGTTTATGAAAAACAGCAGTTTTTCACCTCCCCAGGGCAACCACTTTATGCTCTTTTGCTTGGTTATTTTGATATTTATCTCCATGACTCTGAATATCACACTCGTGTAGCCACTTCCTGAATGTTCAGGTTTTAGGGATTATGTCCTGACTTCCTGTGGTGGAAGGTGAGGAGTTAGTTCTCTTTCATCCGCTCCACTGGAGACGGCTCTCTTCCCACCCTCCTGTCCTCCCACTGCCGTTTAATTAGATCAAATGTGAGCATTTGCATTTCTTGGACTAGATAAATGCTCTTCACAACTGATCATATGGTGATCTATAATTACTTCTTTCCTGCAGCAATTTTTGTTGTATAATATTTGCGTGTCTTTGATACTGGGGGAGTTTTTTATTTTTATCTTAGGGATTAACTTTATAATTATAATAATATATAACAACTTAGTGTTCTAATCTTTTAGCAATATCTAATATTTCCCTGTTATGGACAATGACATCGCCCTCTGGACACCATCCTTTTAATGTTTACTTTTAAATTATTAAATATACTTCAGCTAATTTTCCCTCTTTAGATGTATGATACCTCTTGGCTCTCAGCTATAATATAAGGTGAACTTAGCATCCTCCTCCTTTCCCTCTTCCACTATCAATTATTACTCTGTGTCATTCTATAACATTGGTGTATATCATTTACATTCTGGTCTGTTCTCCTGATACATTTATTTTAGTTGTAATTCTCAGTTAAATGTCGTCAGTATTCATCTCGAGTCTTTTTTGCCATGGTTTTCCTCATCCTCACCCGATTGGCTGTAATTCAGCTTCAAATGGTTGCCTTAAGAATGGCTCACGGGAGCCATATTCCCTAGGGTCTTGTGTTGTTCAAAATAACTTTCCCCTTGAATGGCAGTTGGGCTGGAAATGAAATCTTTGACTCCCATGTTTTTCAAGGTGTTGTAGGTGTTTCGCTCTCTTCTGATGTTTACGCTGTGGTGGAGAAATCTCACGTCAGCCCAATATTTTTCCCTTTTGTAAGTGACTTGATGTTTTGCACAGCTACGCAAAAGATTATGTCTTTATCTTTCATCTGATAACACTACTCGGTTTTGTTCCTTTGATTTTAGGAAAGTTTGCTTGATTGTCATCTCCAAACGTTTTCTCTGTTGTATGGTTTTAGTTCTGTCCTTTGGGGATTCCAACTACACATATATTATCACTTTTCTGCCTGTATTTTATGTCTGTAACTTTCCTCTGTGCCTTTTTAACGCTTACGATTTGGTTCTCATTTTGGTAATTTTATCCTCTCTGTTCCTTTTTCGTGTGTTCTTCACAGTGCCTATTCTGCCATCTGTTCCTTCCAATTTTATTTTCATTTCATGATCATTAGTGGATTTTTTTTTCCTTCCTATTTCTTTCCCGAATTCCATTAGCTCCCATTTCGTCTTCACTAGTTATCCCACTACTATTTTCCTAATTTCTTGCATTGCTGCTTTGTGGTTTCTCTGTGAAAATGCTTAGAGGCAATGACTTCATAGTTTGTTACAATTTTGTCTGGTTGGGGCGACATTTTTCTACTGAATGTCTTCCATTCTTTGGTAAGTGTTGCTGCTCTTTTCACATTCTTTTTAAAAAATGGAAGCTTAATATTTATGCTGGGGCAGGTTTTTGTAAAATACTTGACACCAAACAAACTGGAGCTTCCTGTACCAGCTATCGGCTGAATGTTAAGTGGGGCTGGGAGAGGGGAGCAGGGAGAAGCAGGTAGCTAGCTATTCAGGTAGCACATCCCAAGACTCTCCTTTCCTGCTGCCAAAGAGACGGCAGGCCCATCTGTGTTCTTCTATGAATAGTCCTGCCTCATCTGTTCTTTGGACCAGATTAAGGCGGGAGGGTTGCAGGGCGGGAGGGGGACTCGGAGGCTTAAGCTGCTATCCCTCTTCAACCTATATCCACACCTACTGCAAACAAAGAGATCTCTTTCGAAGTTCAAGGTGACACCCTTGCCGTCCTAATTGGATGTTTGCTGGCACTTTGTGAGATTTGCAACTGATGGGCTCTTTTATCATTCTCTGTGTTTCTTCTGTTCATTTTCTTTTCCTACATGGTGGAACTGCTAGGTGCTATCCCTCTCCCAGCTCGGTTGAAAATGAGTTTGACAGGTATCTTCCCGACTACAGTAGTGAAGTCAATAAAAATTCTCATTCAAAAGAATGGGAAACACAGCAGTGCCCATCCATAGAAACGAAGGGCAGGCATTGGGAGGCCCCTCTGCCCTTGCAAGGGGAGGGTTCCTTCCTTAACACCTGCAAGGAGGCCTCCCATCTGCTGCTCTCTGAGACCAGCTATGCCATCAGGGAGGCTCTTCTCCCCCTTGTCCTTCATGGCCACATGTTAAGTAGGTGCCTAAGGGTATGCCTCCCTTGAGGGGGTGCACAGCTTTGGTGATCAACTTCTTATTGGTGTACGTTTCGGAGGCTAAGGGTTGTTTTAGAGGCACCGCATTTTGTATGTGTTTTTAGATCTAGCCTTTAGGACCAGTGGTGTTTCTACATTGGCGCAATAAAGGAAGTTATGTGCCGTAAGAAAATTTGGAATGAAAGAGAATTGTTCTTTTTTAAAAGACTCTTCATCTAATTATATGTTAGAGTAGATTCACACTTGCAAATCTGCTTATCCATTAAGATCAGCTATTACAGATATTAGAGGTGTGCGTTACACTAGGGCAGTGATGGCGAACCTTTTGAGCTTGGTGTGTCAGCATTTTGAAAAACCCTAACTTAACTCTGTTGCCGTGTCACATATAGAAATTTTTTGATATTTGCAACCATAGTAAAACAAAGACTTATATTTTTGATATTATATATATGTGTGTGTGTGTGTGTGTGTAAAAATCAACCAAGAAAATGAGGAAGTGACAGTTGTACACTACTGCAAAAGTCCACTTATCTCTCTGAATGACACTTCTATCACCTGTCAAATTGCTGTATTAATTCCCCCTTCACAGTTATATTTATAAACTAACATGTGTGTGTGAGTGCATATATATATGTATATATATATATATAATGCCATTTAACAAAGGAAAATCAACCAAAAAAATGAGTTCGCGTGTCACCTCTGACACGCGTGTCATAGGTTCGCCATGACTGCACTAGAATCTGGGGGCTAGAAGCCTTTTCAGACACTCCAGACAAGATTAGTCCACAACCTCACAGCCCCAGCAGGAAAAACATTCAAATTTTCCCATTTTATAAAATGGCTAAATCAGGGTCTGTATGATGCACTGAAAAACACTAAAGCTGCATTGGTAGGAGTCCTATGGTACTTATTGTGTCAACTCCTTAGGAATCAGGGGCTTGTTTTCTTGAACAACTGTGTTCATTGGCCACATGACCTTATGTGATAAAGGAATGGTGTTTCTAATGAGAAATATTTGATATGTAACATTTCCTGCCTTTTTTATATCCTAATTCTAGAATCTTTGAGTTTGTGCAAATGACACGTAGTCCTTGGTTTCTGGTGCCTGGCATCCATTTACTTATTCTGAAAACCATTTCCCCAATGGTCCTCTTCCCCTCTCTTGGCCTCGAGGTCTCGGGAAGAATCACCTTGTCTAGACTAAGAAATCCATTACTTTGCACCTGAGTGACCACTGTCCTTAGCTAAGAGATGGACATGAGATCTCTTAACTCATTGGGATTAGCCCAATAAGAACCTCAGTTCCTGGACTGTTACTTGACCTTTGGAGGAAGTGACTTCCTGTCTTACTGGAGGTAAATCTGGAAAGAGATAGGCCCAGGCCCCTGCCAGTCATTTTCTTGAATTGCTCTGCCTGGAACTCAGCTAAAGAAGCAGAGTAAGAAAGGGGGCGTGAAAAACAGGCTTCTTTTCACATCTTTTGAGCTTTGGATGGAGCTATCTGTGAAGTGTTACGAAATAAATGCTAAATCTCCTGTTTACCAGGCTCCATGCATTTCCTTTTCTGCCTAAGCCAGCCTGCATTGGGTTTTCTATTACCCTGCACTGAAAAATACTAACGAATACACATGTTTGGGTCAGAGATCATGGAGGGCCAGACAGTATCCTCTGACCTTCATGGCCAGGGCCTGACCTTGCTGGACACTGCTGCTGCCATCGCCTACCTCCTGTGGGCCACTTGCTCTAGATTTAAAGTCTTAGGCAGAGCATCCCATTGGATGAGCTTCTGGGTTCCCGTGATTGTGTCCTGGCTGCTTGGGAAGGTGCTGCCTCTATAGTGGGAGGCAGGACACTGTGTCATACTGAGGCACAGGCTTGGCACTTTTCCCCAAAATCTGAAGGAAGGTGGATGTTGAACAAGAAACGGCTATAAAACAGGCATGAAACAAAAACACAAATAAAACCCAAACCATAAGCCTACTTCAGTATCATGGCCCAGTGTTAGTGCTAGAGATTGGGTCCTTGTTCCATTCAATGAAAAAAAGGCTATTTTGTCCCTCTTTCTCAATACATTGCAAAAACAATGTATTGTAAGATGGCCACCATTTAGCTGGCTAAATTTTAACTCCAAAGTGGAGAGTATTTATAAAGTCACACAGTTTGAAAATTCTAAAGAGAACCATAGTACAATGTTAGTAGAATAATAAGGTGAGGAAATAATGGTTTTTCATCATTCATCCTATATGGTAGCAAAGCTTCTAAGGAAAATCAGAACTCACTGATCCTCTTGGTTTTTCCTGAGAAATTTTTCACAAGTTAGGAGTCAGGCAGGGGGAAGCTGGAGCTGAGGAGCTGTCTTTTCATTGTTTGGGAAGCACCGACATGAGCCTGCTTGCTTGAGTTCATATACGACATAATACTGGAAACATGTCCCCCTATTACTAAGCTTCTCTGGAAAACAATCTTTGATGGGCTCCATGGCTTCTACCATCCACACTGTGATCCCATACTGTTGGAGGCTGAAGCTGTTTCTTCCTTTAGCATCACCATGAAAACTGCTGTACGTGAAGTGTGGTCTTCACCATTGGTTGTTTCTTTGGAAAGACCCCCGAGGGATTGCCATGGCAAAGGTCATGAGCCTTTTAAAGGCTCACCAAATTGCTCTCCAGAAAGACTTTCACGGGCTGCATGAGGTTATGTACCTTTCAGACACACAAAAACGTGTTCATTGCTTAGAACGTAGGCAGAAAGATCTGAGGAATAATAGATTCTTTTCTGAAAAGCAGCGATACTACTGATACTACTCAGTATCAGAAGTCTCTTTTATCTGAATGGATCAAGGCCTTCTTTTTTTTAGAAAGCTTTTCTTGTACTCAGACATAACGAAAGATTTACAAGTGTATGGCCAAAGGGAACGCATTTAGGCGTTTTCCAAGCCAGGAGCCCCGCCGCGAGGAAGAATGGACACAGCTCCGTCTTTGTTGAGGTTGCCCTGTACCTGTCCCCTTTCTCAGTAACGAATGCTGATGTGAAAAAGTCCCACCTTCCCTAGAATGCGGACTCTGCTGGCAGATAACCCAGTAACTAGCTTTTAATCATGACACTCACTCTTGTATGCAGAGACTTCCCCATAAACAAGCACCAACAGAAGGGCCACAGGTGATGGCATTCTGACCAACAGCTCCCGAGTGCAACTAGAGTTTAGTCTTTGAGGCATTTTTGGATTGAGTCACCGGACTCCACCCACATCAGTGAGAGCCTGCGATCAGGTTCCAGATGGTAGCCAGTAACTGTGTTACTTGCCTGGCAGCCTCATTTAAGAGTTGTGCCTGCCAAGGAACCTGGGCAGCTATTTCTAATTAACCAGCGCTTGATTGGAAGTTTAACCCATGATTTGGGAAATAGCAGTCATTGTGGCCTGCATTCACTGAGCACTTGCCAGGTTCCGGGCACTGTGCTCCACATGCCTTCTCACAATCTCTCATTAACCACAAGAGGCAGGTACTATTTATTAGCCTCATTTTACTGATGAGAAGACTGAGGCTCAGAGACATTAAGTAACTTGCCCAATATCTCACGGTGAGGAAGCAGCGGAGTTTAGTAGCTTCATTCCGCAGGACCAGCTACAGAATGTGCAGGGCCAGGTGCACAGTGAAAATGTGGTCTCCTTGCTAAGAAATGAGTAAGAATGTCAAAATGGCAACAGCAGAGCACTAACCACAGCACAGGGCCCTTTGAAATGGGGGTTCTGTTTGCACAGGTTGCACACCCATCAAGCCAGCCCTGTGTACAAGGACATTCTGGTTTTAGAATGCACACTCGTCAGCACACAGCAGGGCTGCATAGCACGTGGGTTGGCAAAGGTGTGAATTTGGTACATAAATAGCACATAGGAGCATCATCTGTGTGCTCCTCGGGCACACATCCTCCCTAAACATCGGCCTCTCTTCATGGGACTGTTTTCTAGCTGGGGGTCAATGGAGCTAAGCCCCACCTTGGTCCTTCTCAGATGTTGCAAACGGTCCTCACTGGGCTCATCTCCTTTGAAAGTCACCAGAAGCCAGTTGATGGAGTAGCTCCTTGGACGTCTTTTGTTTTACTTAAATCCAGTTCCAATCTTGTGGGCTAGGTCTGCCTCATTGATTGCTTCTCTGGTAGCTGTGTGTCCCCTCTCATTTCCCAGCTTTCACAGCCCCCTGCTGCACCAAGAGATGCCCGCACCCCAAATCCAGCCATGGGCCCGCCCAGGTCAGTGAGCCAGCCACTGGAGGTACATTCTGTCCCGTGTCCTGGCACTGTGGGAGAACAGCAGAGTTTCCGGAGAGAAAGTAGGAGCCAGCCATCTGTTTTCTCCTGGGGCTTCGTTTTCCTGGAGGCATATGGCTCAGAAGTGATTTCTTCCTACTGGAAATCACAAGACGATAATCGCTAATACTTTCTGAGCGCCTCCTGTGTGCCGGGCTTCACATACACGTATTTAATCTTCACAGGTAACTCATCTCACCTTTAGTAGCTATAAGGTGAGTGCTATCAAAGAGCCTCACTTCTCAAATGCGGAGCAGGAGGCAGAAAGGTTAGGTAGGTTGCCAACATCCGAGAGTTAGTAAGCGGAAGAACCAGACAAGAATCCGCATTTATCTCTAGTTCTAGAGCCTACGTACAACCCTCAAACCTCACTTCAAAGTTCTCCCAAGCATTCTGGAAGGCTGGGCAGGACAGTCTAACAGGCCAGGTAGGACTAGAGCCAAGAATCCAGGAATGTGGGCCTCCTATTGCCTCAAAGTTCCAAAATGGAAGTTCTAGGATTTTCCTAGAGGCACAGTGTTGACAGTCCAACTGCAGCAGTCACTCCAAATAGTTCATTGGAGGCAGGGGACAGAAAAGCGCACGCGCACACCCATGCACAAAGTACAGCGTCACTCAGGAATGGTGATTACTTTGTGTCTGATATGACACGATGCCCTTAAATATGCTTAGAGGCGTAAATATCACTTCACTAGTGCCCTAACCTAAGAACTTTGCTTTAATTTGACTTTAGTGTTCCTCTCTGTGAAACACTGAGTAAATAAGAAGCCAGTGATGATAATACTACTTTGCATTGGTATGGTACTTGACACTTCATTGATTTTTTTCTCCCATGTTGTCCTTGAACCCCTCCAACACCAGGGTTTGCAGTGGCTAAGTGAGTCTAAGGACAACTGGGTAGAGTGAGATGAATTGAATCTGGAGCCTCTGTCTTCTTACTTCTCTCTCATGCTCCTGATGACCCTGGATGACCCCTGACTCAGGGATAGGGGCAGGTCCCCTCTGAGAGGAAGAGGAAGGCTGCACAGCGTTGGTCAGGGCTGCGAAGATGCCTAGTCAGCAGGTTCAAAGCCCAGGTTTGTTTGTCGGAGTCTGCAGTGTATTTTTTTTCTGAGTTATCAGACTAAAAGAAAACCTAGATCCCCTGATAGTAGTCAGGCAATTATGAGACAGCCAAGCAAGAGTATGAATGTTTCCAGAAGTTACTAGAATGTTTCCGAGAGGGAACCTTAAACCTGCATAATGTGAAACTGTATAGGCGCATTTGTTCCCTCTCCAAGAGGGCTATGTTATGTAAATTGGATTATTCTAGAGGGGGCTGCTGAGAAAAAGGATTGTGTCCAAGTTCCTGAAAGCACCTGAAAAAAGTTCCAAGGGTTGGTTATTGTTTTGTGGGTTTTTTTTCACCATTAAGTCAAAACGGTGGTGAGTCAAAGGAATGCAAGATTTAGGAGGCTTGACTGAACACTCCTTGATGAAACAGCAACTGTGATTTAGATACTCTGTGATAAGAAGTTTGAATGATTCCAAGTGGAAAGTTGCAAAGGCAAATAGCAAGGTGACTCATTGCTCAAGGGCAGAAAGCACCAGTGAGCTTGCCTCATGCATAGAGGAGAATTGGTGGACCAATCATCAACGTTATTCTTTATTGTGCTGCACTCCCAACATGCTGCTAACCATGAACCCAATAACTCACCCACTGATGGCTTTAGAAATAGACCTCACATGAGTCACCCTGATATCGGAGGATAGTCAGGTGACTACCTAGGTACTCATTGTCATGAAAATGAATAACAAATGACTTAGACTCATTTCTATACAAACTGTGCTAGTGCCATGAGCCATTTTCTTCCAACACCACTGTCTTTAGTCCCATCCATATAGAGTAAGGCCACTATTCATTATACCTCAGTTACTTACTAATATGTACTTGCTGCAGTCTTAAGATATGGTGTTTCCAAAGCATTGTTTGACAAACATACTGGTAGACCTGGCTATGAAGGACTTCTTTTATCTGAAAACACCCATTCCACCAACAAACATTTATTTAGCACTTGACATCTCTTGATGCAAGAAGTGGGTGGGAGGCCCTAACTGGAAGCGGATAGAGCATCGGCCTGGGGACTGAAAGATCCCAGGTTCAATTCCAGTCAAGGGCATGTACCTTGGTTGCGGGCACATCCCCAGTAGGAGGTGTGCAGGAGGCAGCTGATCCATGTTTCTCTCTCATCGATATTTCTTACTCTCTATCCCTCTCCCTTCCTCTCTGTAAAAAAACAATAAAATATATTTTTTTTAAAAAGAAGTGGGTGAGAGGATAGGCCGGACTCAGAGATGATGCAGGGCTCCCAGTAGAGAGAAAAAGAGCCACTGTCCTTCCCCCCGCTCTAAACTGTTTTCAGGCTTCCCCAGGTAGGGCTGTGTGGTCCATGGGTCCTTTCTGAATGTGTGCTAGACCACATAGCCTCCTTAGTGCGGGGCACCCATGACCCTGGGAAGGCAAATGTTGAAGGCAGCCACAGTCTGGAGGGGCTCATTTCCAATCTAAAAACAACAATGGCGAACCCTTCTTAGGTGTGCAGGTGTCCTGAAACCAGGCAGGTCCAGGGTGTTTGGTGTTTCTGAAATGGATATTACCACTTTCCATTAGAAATGCAATTTTGGGTGACCACACATTTCCTAAAAAGTAACCTAACTAAACACATTAGATCCAGGAAACCTGGATCTCCTTAAAACTATTGACAAGAAGGAAGGGAAGGAGACAATAGGAACAGTGTTCTGAAGTTTACGGGCCTTTAAAATGAAGTGCTCCTTCCTAAAGTTCATCAAATTGGGGGTGGGGATGCAGGAAGGTTTGGAAGGGTCTGTGAGTCTTTGGTTCTGTACTCTAATTTCTCTGCTACCTCACCGCTCTCCCTCTCTCTTTTTAATATTTCTCACCAGGGTATGGGAATATTGCTCCGAGCACTGAAGGAGGCAAAATCTTTTGTATTTTATATGCCATCTTTGGAATTCCACTCTTTGGTTTCTTATTGGCTGGAATTGGAGACCAACTTGGAACCATCTTTGGGAAAAGCATTGCAAGAGTGGAGAAGGTCTTTCGAGTGAGTACTGCCTCTATGTCAACCCTGACCTCTGAGATCCAATGGGCTTCAGCCTTTTGGGATCCAGGAGGGATCATCAGAGCCTTGTCATATCATTACCACGTTTAAGGGAATAGTCTGGTGTCACGATCATATTTCCTGTGTGGCTGATGGTCGTCACAGGCACTGTGCCGAAGCTCTTCTCTTCGGTAGTTAGTTTCTGTAGAGTGGTATCTCAGGAATCACAACACAGAGGGTTAAGTATGGATTTGCCAGCACAGATTTTGTGAAGACATGAAGCACACTCCGTTTCTTCTTAAAGATGGAAGATGAGTCCTTATGTATTTGCAATAAAGTAGAGAACTGTAAATTCATCCGTTTGGTTTTGGAACTTCCATTTTATTTGCAAGCTCGGTATCTTCAGGATGATCCTGGCTTCTGGGATCTCTTCCAGAGCCTGTCTTTTCTAGGCACTGCTTCGTGCTTTGTATCTGTCTCCCCGTAGCCCCTCCCTCTTTCTCCTTCCACTGCTGTGTCCCCTCAGCAATAGGACACTGATGTGCTAATTCATACTAAGGTGCTGATGACTGCTATTGTGTTAGTGGGGTTATTTTTCCTCTTAAGAATACTTACCTTTAAACAAAGAACAAAAGTCTCAACTCAAGCAAAATTTATTTACT
>NW_006284349.1:2726483-2738294 GCF_000327345.1 Myotis davidii | reverse complement strand
CCTGGCATCAATGACAGTCATGTGACATAGATGTGATTGGACTGCGGTTCCCAAGGCCCTCTAACTCACACCTATTCATATGATTTCACAGAACACCTGCTTTGCTTTGGTGGAGGGTCATTTCTGCTCTTTTTCTCATTATTGACCTAATGTTCAGGTGTTCCCAACCTTCTTTAGGGAATTTTTCTCATGACTTAATATTTTAAGATGATACTTTGAGATCTTTTTCAGAATCTAGCAATGATGGGAAAGATAGATCAGTGGTTAGCTCTAAATCTGAACTTGTTTTTCCTCTGAGACAAACAATCAAGACCAGCTCTTCTTTAGAAGACTACAGGGAGTTCCCTATTTTAGTTTTGTTAGAACAGTTTCAGTTTGTCAGAGTGGATGAATAAGGCTTAGAGCCACCTTTATAAGCTCAGTGATCCCGAATGAGAGTGAGCTGCCTTGGTTTACTCCTTAACAAAAAGAGATGGAATTCTAATCTGCTTTATAATGTCTGGTAATGATTAAATGAAATAATGTATGGAAAAGAGCCTGGCATGGGGCCAGACACGTAGACTTCAGAGAGCTGTGTGTCTGTCTCCTGAATGAAGTGTTTGTTGGCAGGGTAGCCGCCCATTCACATGTCGTCGGAGCAGCTCAGCGGCATGTGGGATTTTCCTGGAATGCCCCACAACCTTTGCTCCCTAAGTGCTGGCTAGTCGGCCAGCCTCGTTAGAGCATGCACCCGGCTCAGTGGTCACCATGGAAACCGCCAGAGCTCAAGTTTCTCTGCTTCTCAGAGGTTCAGGTCCGCCTGAACCAGACAGGGCAACCCTGCCTCCAGGAACAGTTCTCAGAGGAGCCCCTCTAGCCCTCACAGCTAGAGAACAGTAAATCTGACGGAGCAAACACTCAGAAGAGCAGGATTCAAAATCCGGCATTTTTATGTTTAAGTAATTTCTCTAGATCATGGTGTCTTTATTTGTAGAAAAAACTGATTAGACTACAAGCTTTTGAAATTCTTTTTTATAAAAAAAGAAATGAGGGACTGTACTCTAATCAAGGAAAGAGGTTGCACTCATTTGATGACACCTGCTACCAAATCTGGGGACTTCGTTTCCCCTAATGTATTTTGAACTTCAAGGAGAGGACTGCTCTCCTTCCCCTGAAAGCTGCCTCTCAATGCTCAGTTCAACGGGCACTGGGACAGCCTCAAAAATCTCACATTTCGTTTTTTTGTTTGATTGTTTGTTTTTTAACTATATTTTATGATTTTTTACAAGAAGAAGGGAGAGGGATAGAGAGTTAGAAACATCGATGAGAGAGAAACATCGATCAGCTGCCTTCTGCACAGCCCCTCCTGAGGGTGTGCCTGCAACCAAAGTACATGCCCTTGACCGGAATTGAACCTGGGACCCTTCAGTCCACAGGCTGACGCTCTATCCACTGAGCCAAACCGGTTAAGGCTCACATTTCGTTTTTATGCTGATGCCCACTCAGTTCCAGGAAGCTGAGGGTGGTGTATTATGGAATTAGCAGCATACAAGGTAGGCATTTGCAGCCCAGTGGAGGGCGCTGTTGTCAGGGATGATGAGATCCAGGAGCTGTAGAAGCATACTTCCTGGAGATGCAAACAGCAATTTGGCTTGCTGCATGCGGCCTTGCTAGAAAATCTCCCAGCTCCCTGCCATTCATTTAAACTACACCTAAAAGGCCAGTTACTTAGGTGATTATTTGAGAACTGAAAACAACAAAACTTGGGGTTGGGATTTCTGGTTCCCATGGAGAAGGTTCATTGTTTTCTCGCCTGCTCAGTGACTGTTAAGCCTTTCCCCTCATCTGTTGTGGTTTTTTGGGGATAGAGAGGATTTTTTTGTGGAGTAAAGATAAAATATAAAGTCAGTCTTCCAGCTGTCTATATTCTGAAGTGACAGGATTTGGGTCCTTCTACCATATCTGAGCCTCATTTTGAAGAGTGGCTGAGGGTGTCTGTATTATGTAGGAATGCTTCTGGCTACAGAGTAACAAAGTGCTTGGGGTTAGCATGGAGTGAATAAAAGAAAACACCTTTTTGTCCTCTGAAGCTCAGAACTAATTGAGAAATAAACATAGAAATAAACATATAGAGATTAAAATTCTGCTTTATTGCTGATAAGCTCATCAGAGGATGTAGCTTTAGCTTTGATGACGGAGGGACTTTTCACTATCTCACTGTGCTGCATTGTATTTCTATTGCTGTACAACAGATGATCAGCAATGCAGAGGCTTAAAAAAGTAACACCCATTTGATTTGTTATGTCACAGTTCTGGGGCTGACCACATCCCTGTGATGAGCTAAATTTGAATTCTGTCGGCGAAGAAGTTGGGGGAAACAAGTGACAGCCGCTAGCCACACTGGCCACTTACTGGGAAGCTGTTCTCCCTCCATTTGTTGTAAATCAGGTGACCTTTGAGGTCCTTGAATCACTTAGGGGAGACTGGATTATGCTATGGTAACAAATAACCCTCTGCCAGGGTCTGCTGCAGCCCAGACAGCACTCCAGGCTTTAATGGGTTTGGCGGGGGGAGGGGAGCTGGGGGGAGCAGCTAGGCATTGCACACTGGCTCTAAAGGGCTTTGGCCTCCAGTCACAGCCCTTTGGCCTGAACTAGTCACATGGACCCACCCAACCACAAAGGGGCCTGAAATGTTTTGTTTGATCTCCAGGAAGGGGCGGAGGTGGGAAACTGGTGAGCACTAGTAATCTCCTGTGCCCATTCCCTGGGACTATGCCTGGGCTCACTGTCTTGCAACAACCATCCCTAGCATTTAGAACAGAAGGCCTGTCGATGGCTCTTTGGGGAACACGACTCCCGTGAGACTCATCTCACACCCGAGGACTGGAACCTGCGGTTTGTTCAGTGACTTGCCTGAAGCGACTCAGTGAGTTGGTGGCACAGCCTAGACCCGGACCAGTAATCCTGCCTCCTCATCCAGGTGGGCCACTAATCTTTACTGTCAGAGGTAGGAGCCACGCCATGGATCCAATGTGGAGTTTAGGTGTTGTGAATATACCGTTCGAATTCGTGGAGATGATTTTTAAGTATTTACGTAGTACACAGTAAAAGTCCTTCCTCCTAGGTTTCCAAGTGCAATCTGGGCGGTTGGCAGTGAAGGATGATGGTTTGGGATGACGCGGGGTTGATCTTGGGTCCCAAAGCAGATTTGGGGAGCGGCAGCCTCTGTGTCCCCTGCTGTGGGCTGGCTCCTTTGCGGGGCCAGGCCAACTGTCACTTGAGGGGATGCTGCAGGAAATCTGGTTTGATGTTGGACTGGATCCCGTTGTCTTGCTCTGAGCTGGACTTTGGCCTCTGGTGGGAAGCAGCTGCCCCTTTTCCTCAGCGGGCTTCCTGATCGTACCTCTAACGAAGGGACACTCTTTTCCTTTTCCTTCCTTGGCCTTTTTCCCCAAGGACACCACAGAAATGTTCATTTGCCTCTGGAGCCAAAAGAGCCTGGGTGTAGCTGACACATAATCACACATTATGCTAGGTTTATTGGTGCCACGATTCCCTGGGGACTTCGGAGCCTGCCAAGTGCTTAAGACCCGGTGACTACGATCTCAATCTGCTAATGATGCTCAATTAGTGGGCTCGTCCATCACTTAGGATTGCAGGAAGGGGCTGGCAGTGGAAGCCAAGGACTCCTGGAGGCCTCTGCCATGGGCCTGGCGTGAGCGGAGGAGAGATTTGAAGGACACATTTACAGGAGGCTTCTGTTTCTCACAAGGAGTCTTGAGCTAGCTCCCAGCAGCAGTGGGGTTCACTTTATAAGATTAGTATTTCAGGAAGATCAAAAGCCTTGTTTTGGAAACAGGGTTTTCTTTTCAGCTCTGTGGGTACAATGTTCCAGTCCTAATAGGCGTAGAAGTGTTCATTGAGGAATGAGTTATGTACATCAGGGTTGTGCCTAAACAAGTGTGGGGGGAGCCAGGTGGTGGGCCCGGGGGGGCCCAGAAAGGGTGTGGAACTTCTGGGGAGTCACTGGTAAACCTCTGCATGTCGGGAATTTTGCAGGGAGACTCGGATTTGTCATTTGTCCAAGAGGATTGGACTGAGGTCAGACTGAATACTATGGCACCTCCGTCTCAAAGTCTAGAGATAAAATGCAAATCTGCTTCAAGGTTTTAGTCTATGCCAGGCGCTGGCTGTGGGCTTTGCCGGGAGGAAGCTGTGCAACAACCCTCTCAGAAAGGCCATGTCACCCTCTTCCTTGTATGAGACCAGAAGGTGCACATTGGTTTGGTGTCCTGTCCAAGGTCACCCAGGCCATAAGGGACAGAGCGAGGATTTTCAAGCCAGACTGAGTCTTTCCGCTCTCCTTCCTTCCTTCTTTCTCTTGTAAAGCAGGGGTGGCATCTGGTGATTCAGGAAAGTCTTCGTGGGACAGATAAAAGTGAGAATAAGTTCATATTGGCCCTGTGTCTGCTCTCGGAGGGTTTTCCAACTTTACGTCATCTGGAGATACTTTGAATTGGACCATAGCCTCTGACTCTTTCCTACACACCTGTTCTGTCTCCCCAGTACTGGATCGTTCTTAGCAAGTATCTTTTTCTCAGTGTTCTCTACTCCTGGAGATCAACCTAGGATTTATTTTATTACTTTGTCAATATATCTGTATTGGTTTCAAAAAGGAAGAGAGAGAGAAAGAGAGAGAGAGAAACAGAAACATCAATGATGAGAGAGAATCATTGATCAGCTGCCGCCTGCAACCCGGGAATATGCCCTGACCAGGAATCGAACTGTGACCTCCTGGTTCATAGGTCGACACTCAGCCACTGCAGCCAGGCTCCATCTAGGATTTAAATGCCTCCTTGCTTATGTCCACAGTGTGACTAGTGTGAAGGTGGGCTTCTAAAAGGGGCTTGTGCTATCCCGATAGCTGACTTGTTTTGATCCACCTCCGAGAGAGAAGTTGATGATATTCTCTACTCTCTGTACACTTTGTACAACCCACTCATTGTTGACAATAAGAGGAAACACAGCTCACAGCCAAGCCCTTGGGCAGCCCAGGCAGCTGGTCGTGCCCTCAACACCACAGTTCTTTTTCTGGGCCCCACCCAGTGCCTCCGCGCTTTGCTTCAGTGGTCTGGAGAACCTGGATTTGTGGGAGTCAACGCCAAGGTTTTAATTCCCACTGGGTGTTTACTCAGTCCTAAACTCAAGGAACGTGGTAGAGAAGCTCCTCCGAAGCTGCCACCCCATAGAGGAAAGTCTCTGGAATATTTCTGGGTTCGTTCTCTCCAAGGTTGTGCCCATTGAAGAAATGGTTCCACGGATTTGATTAATTAAAGCAGCTTATATCTTTGCATTTGGGGGCCACCACATGCTCTCGATCCACCACATCGTACCCTGTTTCTAAAACTTCCAGGTACTTTTGGATTAAAATTTTATGCAAGAATGTTATGAGCACTCATTTCTATTAGTATCCACGAGTCAGCTTACTAGGTGGACAATTTCCCATAGTCACCCCTCACCCCATTTCACAGGCTAGTGGGGGTCCTTGGCAAGGCACACTGATGTCATCCTATATAATTTCAACCTATGCTTAAAAATATCCTATATAATAAAGATGAAATATGCAAATGGTCATTTCACCTTGATGGGTAACGACCGACCACGTAAAAGCCGGATCACAGATCAGCAGGTGGTGGGGCAGCGAGCTACAAGCCGGCAGTGGAGAGCTACAGGAGCGGGCAGGGCAACAAGCTATAAGGGGGGCGGGGGAGGGGGGGCAGGAGGAACTACAGTAGGGTGGAGCAGTGGGCAGAGAGCTACAGGAGGAGGAGGACAGCAAGCTATGAGGGGGGACAGGGGGCGCTACAGGAGGGTGGAGCGGCGGGCAGAGAGCTACAGGAGGGTGGCAGCAAGCTACTGGCACATGGATTCGTGGGCATGGCTACTAGTAGAATAATATCCTTTGCCCTCTTAGAGAACTCTACTTTTAAAAAATTACATTTATCAATGTAAAACAACAACGGGTTTTTCTCTTATATCTAGCCCCATCTACTTGTGTCAGCCAAGCAAGTAATAAACCATTCTAGTGTAGCTGCCAGAAACTGAGGTTCTTAAAAATTGAGAGATGTCTTTGTTGAGTCGTGTCTGCCCATCACGGAGCTAGTATACGACCCACGGACTTACACTAGGTGACACGTTTCTAAATGACTGGTGTGTCGGGAGCCGATAAAAAGTAGCTTTAGAAATTTTCGCTTTAGGAAAGGGAAAATGATTAGAATACATCATTACTGGGAGGCGAGCCAGTGTTTGGGGCCCTTTACCCCAAAGAGGCAGCTCCCTTGGGAGGTGCCAACCTGCCAAGCACAGCCTGGTCACACTACTGAGCGGGCTCTGGTGGCTTTGTATAAGGGCGGGCTGCCTGCTGGCATGGATCCAGCCTACGTAGGAGAAATACACTCAGTGATTCTGGGGGGAAATGCTTTGCTTTTTATTTTCTGAGAAGAGCTATATTTGTGTATCACAGCATTTTTGACCTAATTGTTTTGAACTGTGTCTTGGAGTTTATTGCTGAGCTTTAGCCTCTCGTTAGTATAGAGCTGTGGTTCTCCCTCTGTAGGCGGTGGGTCCCCAGGGGCCTGAAGTGCTGTTTTAAAGGACCCGACAATCCTTTTGTGCATCTAGCAT
Source organism: Myotis davidii (assembly GCF_000327345.1). Taxonomy (NCBI): domain Eukaryota; kingdom Metazoa; phylum Chordata; class Mammalia; order Chiroptera; family Vespertilionidae; genus Myotis; species Myotis davidii. Next base: position 2,731,629 of record NW_006284349.1, on the reverse strand, counting down.
TGCTGGTAGAGAGAATAAAGACTATGTCTCCTTCACACATGTGCTGCCCTTTTCCAAATGTATAGAGTGGGGTTGTCATCACTTAAGTTCATTTTAAAAGGTGATAGTATCTTTCTTCTTGATATGTTTTCACAATCACTGGATACCAAAGGTTCTATTGTTCTGTGGGGATTGAAGAGCCCAAGTGAAGAAGAGATGTTTGCTGATGCTGCTCTCAGTGATACCTGTTGGGTGGAAGGACTTGGGGCTCAGACTCAACTCCCATCACTAGTCATTGCCCCCGAGGAGAAGCAGAAGGTCTGAGTGTACCCCTGGCAGTCTGCCTGTGCAAGAGAGGAGGTTGTACTTGCTTTCTCAGCTGCACTTAATGGGCTACAACTGTTTACGCAGATGTGTCCATGATATTCCACTACATACATAGATTCTAGTAAAAGGAAGATAAAAGAATGAGAAGGAATTTATTTTAGCTGCTTGGGGGTTGCCTTTCAGCCTATGGGTACTCTTACTAGATCTTGAACACATGGGCCAGTTCATCTATATTAATAATAGAGGAATATGCAAATTGTCCGGGATGCCATCACAGTAACAGTAACAACCAGCAGGCTGCGTGGGACGACAAGGCCAGCAGGGGGGTTAGTGAGGAACAACCAAACAGGTGAGCAGCTAGGAGCCAGTGGTCCCGGATTGTGAGAGGGATGTCCGACTACAGGTTTAGGCCCAATCCCTGGGATCGGGCCTAAACTGGCAGTTGGACATCCCCCAAGAGGTCCCAGATTGGAGAGGGTGCAGGCTGGGCTGAGGGGACCCTCCCCTCACCATGCACGAATTCCGTGCACCAGGCCTCTAGTATTTTTATAAAGCCTCAGTGTTCCTAGGCATCCTTCCCAAAAGAAAACTGGCCCAGTTAGATGGAACAATGTCCCCTAAGTTGTTTTTTTCCACTCCTTGTCAAAAGTAAATTTTATGTAAACATCAACAATCTTTCTACCGGAGCCTGGGGAATGGTTGAAAGGGCTCATGTTAAATTATTATTATTAATATTGTCTGTCTACCTATCCAACCCCCCCCAGGTTCCCTTTTACTGCCAAGTTGGTACAAACCAATGCATTGGGCATCCTCTATTGGTTATCAAGACTTTCTCTTCTAATTTAACACTGCTTTGCAGTTTAGTTTGAAGAGTTAATTACAGATAGATATATAGATATAGATATAGATATAGATATAGATATAGATATAGACAGATATATTATCATACAGTTAAAAAAAGGGAAGGAATCTATGTTTGATTTTAAGGATAGAGTACAGAACGCTTCTGTGTGAATTTTTAAATGAATTTTGCTGAGCACCGTAACAGAGTTGGCAGCAAAGCTAACAAGAAAGCAAATAGCAGCATTTAAAATGAAATGCATGACATATAAGTGCCATGTGGTGTTCTCTCAGGGTTATTACAACTTTCTCTTTGGCTTTCTTTTTTCTCTTTGCTTCTTGCTTCACTCCGCTTTTAAAATTTTTAATTATCCTCAGTCCTTTGATTCTGCATTTCTGTTAGGTTTATTTCTCTCCCGCCTACCCTTTGGAGATGCTTCAACCTCTTCTTCATGGGAGGGAAGGAAGAGGACCTGTCCAGATGGCCATACAGCCAGGTGCCACCTGCTTCTGGGAGCCTCTCCCGGGGAGCGGAGGGCTGCTATGATCACCCTCTGCCTAGGAAATGCTTTCCATCTTTTCTACTTTTTTTCTTTCAGTGAAGAAGGGAGAGGGAGAAAGAGAGATAAAAACATCAATGACAAGAATCACTGTTCGGCTGCCTCCAGCACACCGGGAATCAAGCCTGCCACAACCTGGGCATGTGTCCCGACCGGAAGTCAAACCATGACCTCCTGGTTCATAGGTCGACGCTCAAACATTGAACCATGCCAGCCGGGCTTCTATTTTTTTTTTTTTTTAATTATCACAAGCCTTTAGTTTTAATAAGCTTTCTTTAAAATGTCTTAAATTCAAATTCTCTCTTATGATTAGGGAAACAACAGAAAACGAGCCCACTGATCAGATTTTGTGGAAAGCTCATATGACCAAACATTTAAAAGTTTGTCACAGTTAGTACTGTTTCTCGGAGAAAGGTCCTTGAGGATCGTATTTGGGGAGAAATCTGTTTCCACAGGGGAAATGAAAGGCCTGGGAGTGTGCACTGAACACATCACAGCCTGTCACTTCCAGATTTTCCCATGTGATGTTTACGGTGCTTCCAACCGTCCGCATCCTCTTCCTGCTCTCAGGGTAGGTGTCAGTTCTTCAGGGAGGTTTTATTCACTCCTCAGTGTGGCCAGCACCTGTTCCCCCTTCCATCACACCGTGCACACCCCCAGAATACATTCATCTCTCTGATAGAAGGTATGCGTTTGATGCCCGCTGTGCCCATCAGCCTGAGAGCTCTGTGGGAAGGGATCCAGCCTGACCAGTCAGCAGTGTCTAGCTCAGGGCGTGGCACCCAGACCTGGTGAATGGATGAGCATCACTAGATATGACCTCATACATTTTGATATAGAAAATGACCTTGAAACCAAAAGGAGTACCATATGCAAATAAATGTCAGTGGAACAAAAAACAGTCTTTACCTTTGAAATGTCATTATTTTGATGAAAGGGCTTTTTAGTAGGGGAGCTGTCCACTGATGATTATTGCATGTGGCCTTTCTCTGCTCAGGAACCTTCATCTCATTAGGCAATGCCTGTAGTGTAATTCTATAGATTTCTCAACAGGTCATAAAAAACTTCCAGAAGCTCCTTAATATACAGTTTAATTGTATCCAGTGGTGCTCAACCCTGTAATACCCAATATCCACCCTTTTTTCAAAATTGGTGAATACAATTTTATTGATTGTATTGGGGTGACATTGGTTAACAAAGTATGTAGGTTTCAGGTGTGCAATTCTAAAATACATCATGCTTATATTGTATTGTGTCCAACACCACCTTTTGTACCAATCCTTATTCATGACCTTTTACCACATTGAAATGAATTTTATATTAGACTAGAGGCCCAATACATGAAATTCATGCAAGGGGCTCGGCCCTCACAGCCCCAGCTGCCTCATGGCCACACCCACTGGTCATTCCAGAAGGTCGTTCCAGAAGTTCGTTCCAGAAGGTCATTCCACCATCTGGTCTAATTAGCATATTAGCTCTTTATTATATAGGATGGTGCAACTTGCCTACACAGCTAATTTTGAAAAATTCAACACTATTTTCTAGCTACAATATGAAGGAGAAAAAAAAGGAAAGTCACTTACAATAAATAATACATGTTTCAGTAATAGGTGCTCGGTAATGAAACCCCAGGGGACCTTCTGAAGCAGAGGGACCCTTGCATCTATAAGTAGAATGCCGTAGCTCCCAACCTAAGCTGGTCAGGTGCATCAGATCCATGACTAAGATGCCACCAGGGACTTTCCTGTCAGTGATACGGAAAATGGAGAACAATCCTTGGCAAGGCTCCAACTAATCAAAATTCAGGCTTTTCGCAATTTACGTAGGAATCATATTCTTGTAAAATTCAGCCTATATTGAAGCAGTACCAAACAGGTGTGTGTGTGTGTGTGTGTGTGTGTTTATGTATAAAAGGGAGTTCTCAGATTAGGTATTATAAATATAAATTTTGTCCATGGGGCATTGATAACTCATGCCAACTTTGGGATGATTCTCTGATTTGTGACACTAAGGCTTATATTACAGGAAGCGCCTCTACCCACTACATGCCTGGAGTGTCCCTCCAATTGTGTAACAACCACGAACATTCTCACAGATTGACCCGTCTCTTCCCAGGGTGTTAGGATCGAAACAGGGCTATAAAAAATAACTTTCAGGAGCTCCAGTGTAACTTCCCAGAGTGCACGTACATGATTTTTATTCTCGTGTCAGTGGCCATGTTCAAATAGTCAAGACTCTCCCCTTGACTCAGTGCCTGTGGTATTAATATTCAACCCAAGAAGTACAGATCTTGTGCGTGTGTGGGATGTGCATCCCTGCGCCTCTCCATCACATGTGCTCTTCCTAGCATTCCACGTTACAAAACCCGGGCAGTTTATCTCTTGTTGGGTGAAGAGTTTTGTCTTACATCCTTCATGAAATAGTTCACCTTAAACAGTTACTCTCATATTTTCTCTGGGTGCTAAAAAAGAGGGAGTGGGTGTAGAAAAAACGCGCCATGGAGGGCACCCAGGATGCAAAGATAGTGAGACACACAAGCAGGTAGACAGCAAACCAGGAGGAGCTGGTTGATCGACAGGGGAACATGCCAGGAACGAAGACAGCCGAGAGGAGGACCCTGTTACTTAATCAGAGGGTGGAGGGCCTCCTGCAGGAGGCAACACTGGAATTGGGTTTTGATACATAAACAAGAGTTTGGGAAGCATGACAAGGGGAAGGACATCCAAGCAGATAGAAAAACCTTTATAACAGGCCCAGAAGCCTCTGGCTGGTGTTTCCCAGTGGTTAGAGCATCAGCCCATGCACCAAAGGTTGCGGGTTCAATTCCTGGTCAAGGGCGCCTTACTGGGTTGCAGGTTCGATCCCCAGCCCCAGTGGGGGTGCATGTGGGAAGCCACCAATTGATATGTCTCTCTCATATTGATGTTTCTCTCTCTCTCTCTCTCTCTCTCTCTCTCTAAAAATCAATGAAAAAATATCCTCAGGTGAGAATTAACAAAGAAAGGCACAGAAGCATGGGCTGTGCTGTATCTGGGCACCAATAAATGATCCAGTCCCTTTGGGTAAGGTGCAAAAATAACCAACATTAGACACAAGACGGAGAGGGAAGGCAAGTGCTTGCCAACAGCAGGCCCCCAGCACTTTGCTCAGGAGGGAGGTGCGGGTTTCTGTAGGAAGAGGAGGTGGCCCTGGCAGTGGGCGGGCTGCCATGACTGAATTGGAACGAGGCTCCCTCCCAGCTCTCACCGCCACCTTTGGCAAACGTCCCTGGGATTACAAAGGCTCAGACAAGGCCCATCTCTCTTACTTTACTGTGGGGAATATCTATGCTCATTCTTCTGGTTTTCCCTCAAGGGCATGGCCGTCACCCCTTTCCCAAAGAAAGGAAGACAAATTGTATGATTTTCAAGGGCATTGTGCTATTTCTGGAGGGAACCACT
>NW_006284349.1:2707735-2726439 GCF_000327345.1 Myotis davidii | reverse complement strand
TGACTTTCCCTTTTCTCCCCATGATTCCTCCTCCTCTCCCAGCACGCCTCCTTTTCCTCGTCTTCCATTGCAAACATTACAAAGAGAACACATGGTCATTGTGGAGACGTTGGGAAACCCAGAGGAGTACAACGAAGCAAATAAAATCCCCTGAAAATCCATCCTCCCAAGAATTCCACCACTGACGTGCCACTGATTGTACTTGTGAATTTTTTCTCTTTCATCTATATTTATCCCAAATCCCAGCTGCTCCACTGGTCCTGCAGCAGGCCCCTCCCCAGCTCTCCTGTCCAAGGTCCCCTGCCTGCTAGACGTGTAGGGGATGTCACACCTTACCCATGGCTGTCCTGGCCACAGCCTGTGTTCCCCATTAACTCCCCTGGACTGCCAATCACTGCTCTAACCACCGACTTCTCTTGGCAATGCTGCCAGTCCCTCCTGCAGGGGCAGAGCCCTCTGCCTCAGTCGGGGGTTGCTACTGGGAGGAGGCTGGCACTGCTCCTCCTATACCGCCCATCCCAGGAATAGACACAGCTCCTCCCACACCATGGCAAAATGAGCTATAATTTTTGATAAGACTCTTCTGAAGATTAGGAATGTCAGAGACATTCAAGTGGTTAAATCAGATCTGGTTACAGTTCTGGCTGATCTTGAAGCAGAATTTCAAACCGGCCACAGGGCGGGCTGTGACCCTGACCTGCCTCCAAGTAGCCAAAGTCAGCTTACCCTACCTGCAGAAGACGCACTTGTGGGCAGGCAGCTTGGCTGAATCGTGAGAAACCAACTATTGTGATTTATGTAGAAAAGAAAGCTTTTAAGAAGGATATTGGATCATTAACCAAATCCTTGGGATGGTTGGAGACCCACACTTGGAAGGCAGCCAGCTGAGAACAATGACCCAAATCATGCCACAGGCTGGTTGGTTCTGGAAGAAGCCACCACAGTGCCTGCCTGCACAGCCAGCAGGGCCCACTTGGAAGACCCTACGGAGATGCAGTTCCTTCCTCCCCAGGGGGAGTGGCTAGTCTGTCTCCAAACCTAGCCCTCGGGGCAAGGAAAACATGGTCCTGAAGGCATGCCTCTGAGGACCTCCATCCTTCAGTTAGTAAAAGCCCTTGGGATACAGGAGAGAGAACAGAGGGAGAGGAAAACACACAGAAAATCATCAGGTGAATACTTCAGGACCAAGTCTGTCACATCTGCCTCCCTGGTGTCCGGTTTATCTATATTTTTAAAGAGAGGTAGGGGGAGAGAGAAAGAGAGAGAGAGAGAGAGAGAGATCAATTGTCCCCCCGTCCCCCCCCACACACACACACACCCTGACTGGGGATCAAACCCACAACCTGGGCATGTGCCCTGACCAGGAATGGAACCCTCCACCTTTCAGTGCATGGGACGATGCTCCAGCCAACTGAGCCACACTGGCCAGGACACTAGTGTCTGGTTTAAAGCCTGACTTAGGTCTCCACGGCTGGGGGAACCTGGTGGCATGCTTGTGTCCTTGCAGTGGGGAGGCTGAGAAAGTGGGTAGCGGGCATTCTTCAGCTTCTGCATTGGGGAGAGTTCTCTGTCTTTCACCAAAGCAAAGAAGGGGATTAAGAAGATGGGCGGACAAAAGGAATGACCAGTGTCCTCTAAAGCGACAGTACCCAGTCATCTCATTCCTTTAATTCCCTCACAACTTGACAATAGGGTGGTGTCGTTCCTTAAACAGCATCCTTGATGGTCATGAACAGGACACTGCAGGCTGAGTGTCACCAGCATCGGTCCAATCCCACTTGCTAATCTTTCTTCCAGCCTGCGGGGAGCATCAGGAGGCCTCGATGTCCTTTTCTGCTCTCCTTGTTTCTGGTCCTCTGCGGAGAACTTTTCCAATGAGCCCATGAACATCCCTGCTAAATACTTAGCAGGGATGAAGTCATCTAAAACTATATTCTAAAAAGAATACTTTTCTAAGAAAATATTATCTGCAGAGATGCAACCCTACCTAAGGGTAGACCACTCTTTACTACGTTATCGCATGGAGCACGTGATGCCCACAGCTGCTCTCATTTGCATAGCTAAACAGCCCAGTCATTTCGTGAAAGATGAACGTATACTTTAGTCATTACATTAAACTCCGTTAAAAGGTTTGTATATAAGTTAATTCTTTTAAAAGGAAAAAAATGTACCAATTAACTAACCACAAGGATATTCATCATGTGTGTTCAGTAATCTAAATAAGCTTCTGTTGGATTATTCTAATCAAGCCCACATTCTAATCAAATTCATTCTAATCAAATTAAAGAACAAGGCTACCCTTAATAATGGAAGGTGAATGATAGATGAATAAACACAGATGGGTTACGTATTCATTTATTTGTCTACAGTTCATGCACACTTAGAAACTGAAATTTCCTTGGACATTTGTATGAAACTTGAGTGAGGTACAAAGAGGACAAGTCTATCAGGATGTCAAGATAGCCACTCTGGCCCAGCCAGTGTGGCTCAGTGGTTGAAGTCTAGTATTACTCTAGTCCTCTGACACTAGAGAATATGGCTTCTATCTCTGGACAAATGGGGTTCCTAATACAACCCACAATTAGACAGGCGATTACTAGAAGCACTCACTTCTTGAGGGCAAGTCGCTCCCAAAAGGAGGGCGGGAGAGAAAGGCCCTGTCCTTGGTTCCTTGGCCAGAATAAGAGGCTGAGTCCATGTGTGTAGTGGGTAAGGCTCTAGGAAAGAAGCATCAGGGGTGGGAGGGAACATTTATCCTGTTTGCTGGAATATTGTGCTTTGACTATTGTGGACTGCTTGGAAAACAAACTTTGACTTTGAACCTTTGTTAGCCGGCAGAGGGAGAAGAGTGAGCACCTTTCAGCTGTCTGTAGCACTGACTGTAGTAATATTTTGTCTGTGTGATGAGGGGGGCATTTTAGGGTGGAGCCATTGTTCAAGTGCTGCTGACATCTGGGTAAAATAAATTTGGGGTTTGGGTGCGTGAGCAGCTGGGCAGGGCATTTATTGAGTTGCCAGGAGTTATGCTGTTGATCTGGCTCATCAGGCTGTGCCCCCTCACCCCCTTTCCATGGGTCTGCCTTTCTCACCTCAGCGAGAGAGAAGGATCATTCTTCAGCCAAGGTGACCTCTAGGTGGTTCCTACATCAGTGCGATTCCTTATGTGACATAGTTTCTGAATGCTTAGCTAACAAAGATCCAATGGCCGTCCATTACACTTGGCATATTTGTGTGTTCCACATACCGGAGCTGCAAGAATATTCCTTTCTTCTCTCTCAGGTGATGTTTTTAATCAGTGGTATGTCATTCGGCACTAACCTTTGTCATCAATAGCCGGACCAGTGCTGGGCACCTAGGACAGCGACACAAAGCATGTTTTCAGCCTTAGACTCAGACATCTCCTCCCCCAACCTACCCACCCACTTTGTGTACAGACTTTGTGTGCGGGATGAAGGAACTTTTTCTTTTTAAAAAAATTGGTGTGTTCCTTACAACTATGTGCTGACTTAATTGGTTGAATTTTGAATGCAAAATCTTGTGTGTTGATAGAGTATTATTTTCAAACTAGTGGCCCAGTGCACGGTTTGTGCACATTGAAAGGAAATTAATTAAAAGAAATATTTTAATATAGCTATTCACCCTTTCTCTATAATAGAAGTGTCATAGATGAAAGAAAATTAGTAAAACATATATGAAAATAATATATAAATTGATTAATAAATAAACAATAACAACATGATATAAGAACAAAGAAATTATATAAAACAACAAAAACATGATGTAAAAAGAACATTGATAAAAACAATGACTGATAAATTGATTAAACTTATTCTAATATCTCCCTGTATAACACATTAAGAGTAAAAACACTTTCAAAGTGTTTGAATGATTTCCCTTGTGAAGTATTTACAACTTTGGATGGACCTGGAGAGCATTATTTATGCTAAGCAAGATAAGCCAGTCAGAGAAAGATAAATATCACGTGATCTCACTCATTGGTAGAATATAATGAACAATATAAACTGATGAACAAAAATAGAGCCAGAGTCCTAGAGGCATTGAACAGACTGTTCAACCTATGAGGGAAGTTGGGGAGTGAGGGGATAAGAGATCAACGAAAAGACTTGTATGCATGTATATGAGCATAACCAATGGACACAGATGGGAGGGAGGCCATGTGCTGGGGGTTGTGGGATGCTGGGGAGAGGTCAATGGGGAAAAAGGGAGACTGATGTAATATATTAAACAATAAAGAATTTAAATTTAAAAATAAATAAATAAAATAAAGGAGGAAATTTAAAATGTAAAAAATTAAATAAAAAGTCTCCTCATAATCTATGTCAGCGGTTCTCAACCTGTGGGTCACGATCCCTTTGGGGGTCGAACGACCCTTTCACAGGGGTCACCTAAGACCATTGGAAAACACACATATAATTACATATTGTTTTTGAGATTAATCACTATGCTTTAATTATGTTCAATTTGTAACAATGAACTTGGGGGTCACCACAATATGAGGAACTGTATTAAAGGGTCGCGGCATTAGGAAGGTTGAGAACCACTGATCTATGTGGTGCTACATGGATATTTGTTGTGATGTTGAAAGTAGTGTTAGAAGTGGCCTATTAAAAAGAAATATTTGTGGAAAACATCACAATTTTGGAAAATAAAATCAATTCTTGTGTGAGGCAGTTCCTACTATCTTTCAATTTGGAAAAATTACTCTCAGTTCAATTGTATTACCCTGGCAATATGTCTGCATTTCAACAAAACAAAACTGAACCATGACAGTTGCTCATGTCTAGCTCCTGTCCTAGGATCTTTATCCTGGTATCTTTATTTTTGTAAAAAAATCTCCAATATCTGGCTAACCATCACAGCAAGTGCACAATTTCTCACCTAGACACAACTTGGGTAGCTATTCTCAGAATTCTAAGAAACCACTTAAAAGTGAAGAAAAAACGCATGGTCATTGGAGAGGGGCTAAAAATCAATTAAAGAAATAGCCCACAGGTGAATGGGAATGTACTTCCCCTCTAACATAGCTTGTGGAAGGAAACAAACACAGGCAGGGCGTTATGCTTCCTGAGAACTGGACATGAGGCTCAGCCCTCTGAGGTCTGAAACTCGCCAACACTTCCAGAATGGTCCGCGCATACATCCCTTCCTCGAAGGGGCCTCTTAGAGCTGGCTCCCCTGCCTCCTGATTAATGGAGTTTATTTCGCTCTTTGACATAATTGCATGTGTAATTTTGAGAATTAAATGAACCCCACAGAAGGTAGGTTTCGAGTTCTTCAAAAATTCCTACTGTTAACATCAATGGGAGACAGGAAATAGTTTTGCATACTACTGTTTGCACAAGGAGATGGAAAGAAAACATTATCTAATCAACAAAGTGGGAAAACAAGATTTGGACAGATACGCACAACAATCCTATCACTTCTGCCCAAATATTGTATCAAACCATCTTTTCTGGGATAACAATTTTGTCAGTCCAAGAACACATTAGCTCAGTCAGATCTGGACTCTCCCCCAAGGTTTTTGCCAGCGGCTCTGCTTACTGGTAAATAAGCAATGAGATTTTGCCCAGCAACCCCACCTTAGAAAGGCAGCTGGATCCCGTAAGTGGTGGGAGAGGTGGGGGCAGGGCGAGGAAAGCCATGCCCGCCTCTCAGGTCCCTCTGCAGCGGGTTCCTGATGTCACCAACATGATCTGCAATTCTTGGCAGTTTCAGAAGGATGATCAAGATCTAGGGGGAAATTAATTGAAAGGCAAATAAAAACTGCTTTCAAGCTTGTGAGCTAAAACCATCTGGCAGCTCATTCTGGAGTCAGCATAGAAGAACCAATGAAGACTTTTCTCTTATTGAAAATGAAGTAATTACATGAGAAAGTGTATCCAGGAAGGGACGACCAACAGTGACCTCCTAAGCTAAACAAAGATGATCTTAAGCCAGCCCTGAGGGAACATGCCTCAATAGCAAAGGGCAGCATCCAGTCTGGGACTGTCCACATCGAAGGAGAAATATTTGAACTTTTACATAAAAAACAGTTGCCCTGGATGGTGTGCTCAGTGGTTAGAGCGCCAGCCCACACACCAAAGGGTGATAGTTTTGATCCCTAGTCAAGGGCACATACCTAGGTTGTAGATTTGATCCCCCAACCCGGTTGGGGAGAGTGCTGGAGGCAACCAATTGATATGTCTCTCACATGTCGTCTCTCTCTCTCTCTTTCTCTCATTCAGCCTAAAAAATCAATGGGAAAAATAATCTCAGGTGAAGTTTAACAAAAAATAAAGACAGCCATAGCGATCATTGAGCACTTAGCGAGCACTGTGCTAAGGGCTGGCACACTTACGTAATCTTCCAAACCGTCCTATGAGGGGGATCCTCTTTCTCCACGGAGATAAGATGCACAGAGGAGTTGAGACACTAATTGGAGATCGCTCAGCTATTTAGCAGTGGGGACGGGATGTGTCTAGGCAGGCAGTCTGCCCCCAGACTCCAGGTCCTCAAACACCACTTTACAGTATATCTAACAGTTGCAGGGCCAACCAGACTAAGAAGCCCAAGATCTCCGAATGAAATATAAGATTGTCTATGATTCTATCCTGAAAGCCACCGTTTCAAATGTTCAAATAAAGCAACTTTTTAAAAAAAATATCTAAAGGGCAGAAAGAACACGAATATCTAGAATAACATATATTGCTAAAAACCCTACACCCACACCTCTTCCTTTTATACTGAAGTATGGGTATTCACATTTACACACACACACACACACACACACACACACACACACACGTGCCAGACACTTGATTTCTTAAGTCCCTAAAACACCCCATGGATTAAATTCTCCAGGCCTCTGAGCATCACCCCACCGTGTCTGGAGGAAGCAGTCCAGGGACAGACGAACTTGTTGGCTTGGGCAGTGAGCAGTGCTGACACGTGTCCCTGGCTCAGAAACTCTCCAGCGGATAGTCTAGGCTTTGTTACACACCTCCCTGTCTGCCGCCAGACCGACCCCATCCCTCTGCCCACACCCTGGAGCCTAAGAGTGTCTCCAGCTGCCTCCAGACTTGCCGTCCTCCTTCCCCGACCTCCGCCTCATTTCATCTGCAGTTGCATTCACATCCTAATTTATACTTAACAGGTGTCTCACAAACATTTAATTCGCTTTAATTTCATTACGCTTTTGAGGAGGATGACTTATAAGTGGGGCGGGGAATGGTGTTCCCGTTGCCGGCAATTAATTAACCTCTGGTAAGATCGCTTTTGGGGCTCTGGATTTTTGCTCATGTCTGCAAACAAAACTAGGCTAATCATAACTACCTTCCTGGATTCTCAGAGGGGCTCAGCTGCCCCCACCGAGTCCTCCTATAATAGCCAATGTGGAAATTCATACAAGGGGTGAAACATTCCCTGGGGTTCTTAGGTAATTTATCCTGACATGATACTTGTGGGGGGAAATGGTATTTCATGTACAGTTTCGAAAATATCAATAAAATATCTTTTTTTTCCCAGATGGCTTTTCTGAGGGATGGGCACGAACCCAATTATTGTTCCCTGTTCTACATACTGAGTGTCCCCTGGGGAGTTAGAGCACATGGCTTTTTTTTAATAAAGAAGGATTGTAGTTTTGTAGCTTTTCTTACGCATGTTTAGGGAATATATATTGATCTGGAAACTGGAGCGTAAATAGTGCTGACTTAGATTGGTGCAGATAATATTCTCCACTATAGCTGTTCTTACTCATTTCATTGCCCCGTCCATTCTGCTATGTTGACTATACCTGGGACTCGGGACCCCAGTCAAGTGGGGCTAATTTTTGGGGGGGTTTGATTACAGGCGAGCACAGCTTCCCCCATCTTCAGCTCTTGTTCATTGGAGCTTTCCAGTGAATAGGCAGCATCGATGTTTCTCCCCAAATATCTGGGAGGAAGAGAAGGGTGGGAGGAAGGGACACAGAACCGTAATCAGCCTTCCCGGCTCTGAGCCCTAGCCATTTCCTTGGCTGTAATTTCCAGGGTGGAGCCACGTGGCCGATGGTAGGAGAATCTCTTAACCATGTCTGTCCTGGGAGACCTGGCCCAGGTGTCATCGCCAGGACTGAAGCTTCAGAATTCCTGAGCAGGTGGTCCAGCCACAATTTTGTATTCTCCTCTCCATCTTCCTTCCCAGAACGGAACTGGGTGGCCTCTTCCTCGTGGAGGCTAGTCTGGTTTCTGTTGTTAGGGGATGACTCTGGCAACTTAGTTTGAGCTGGTGAGTTGTTGAATGACTTGAAAAGCTGTTTCTGGACTCTTTTCATTACTCCCTGGACTGAGTTAATCCCCTCAGAATCCTACTCTCAGCTCTGCCCTTAATTAGCAGCAGCATCTATGCAAGCCCCTTCACCCCTTCAGCTTCTGTTTTTGCAACTGGAAGTGAGGTTTCTGAGTGCACGGGTCCCTGCACTCTGAGCTGTCTGCCTCCTAATTCACCGGGAGGCAATGGCTGGAGGAAAGATCACCTGGTAAGGATTTCCTGCACCGACTGCCCTCCACGTGGTGGACTTTTGCAGAAAATCAATCCAGGAAATGTGGCAAGGCCCGGGCACTCTGGTGTTCGCTATAGATTTATGACGGCATATTGTTTTGGTGAGGTTATTAAACTAGGGTCTCCCGAAGACAGTCTCTGGTGCCAATTCCGGCAGCTTTGAGGCCTTCGGGATCATTCAGCTTGGAGGCAATGCCAAGGTTTTCGGTGTGTATTCAAGAGGAACACCACTGACGCCTCTAACCCACCTCTGGCCTCCATCAGCGTCCTTCCCCTTCCAAATGCACTTCAACCTCTTCACTATTGACTCCTTCAGAAGCTGATGTGAGCTGACGTGCCCGCTACCCATTTTAGACAGTGACCCTGCCATCCGGATTTCAACTCCTGCCCCGACCCTTGTGGGCGATACAGCAGCAAACATGACCACAGCACCAGCTCAGACACATGTATTTAAAGGAAAAGTATAACTGTCCAACCTCAGCCGGGGAAAAAGGGTGAGGACACACGCAGGGACTTGCCTAGGGTCTGTCACAAATGTGAATGGGGATGGCTGTGTTTTTTCTCTTCAGCCCAACATTCTGGCCTGTTTCAGGTCAGTTTTTATGGTGTTGTGTTTTGTTTTGTTTTTTTAGAGGGGGTGGGAGGTTAGCAGCATCATCCCCTTTTCTTTAATATATTTTATTGATTTTTCACAGAGAGGAAGGGAGAGGGATAGAGAGCCAGAAACATCGATGAGAGAGAAACATCGATCAGGTTAGGGCAGCATCATCCCTTTGACACAAGGGAAACCAGGGAGAGACCCTCACCAGCACTGTGGAGAGCCCCAAACCCGGCCGCCATGAAAACTGGCAGCAAGCCCCTCTTGGGAGTTCGTTACGTTTTCCACCAGTGAGAAGGGGAGACAACGTCTGGCTGCACTCATGAGCCACACAGAGGGCAGCTGAGGTCTGAGCCCAGTGGGCTTCCTTGGTCGAGTCCATGAACCCGCCTCCTGGAGCCTGGGAAGCACGCAGAACACCTGAAAACACCTGCGTGTGCATTCTTGTAGGGGAAGGTCCATGGCTTTCATCAGATTCTCTCACAGCTGCCCCAGGCCAAAGAGAGGTTAAAAGCCACTGACAATTTTGCTCATTAGAATCCACACATGAGTGAAATCATATAGTACTTGCCCTTCTCTGACTGGCTTATTTCACTTAACATAATGCTCTCCGGGTCCATCCATGCTGTCGCAAAGGGTAAGATTGACGAACAAACAAAACAGAAACGGACTCATAGAGAACAGACTGACAGCTGTCAGAGGGGAGGGGTGCGGGGCAGGGTGAAAAAGGGGAAAGGATTAAGCAAAAAAAAAAACTCAGACAGACAACAGTATGGTGATTATTACAGGGGAAGGACGGAGGGAGGGGGAGGTAGAAGAAGATGGTAAAGGGTGGGGGGCAGTAAAGGATGATGGGAGGAGACTTGAGATGGTGAACACACAACATACAGATGATATATTTTAGAATTGAACACCGGAAACCTCTATGATGTTATTAACCAATGTCACCCCAATAAATTCCATTGTTAAAAAGCCTCCGACAGAATACATTTTCTTCTGTATCTCTGGCTCCAGGGCGATGAAACTGACTTGTCATTCTCCTTTGCTGTTCCCAGAAAAAGCAAGTGAGTCAGACCAAGATCCGGGTCATCTCCACCATCCTGTTCATCCTGGCCGGCTGCATTGTGTTTGTGACGATCCCTGCCGTCGTTTTCAAATACATCGAGGGGTGGACGGCCCTGGAGTCCATTTACTTTGTGGTGGTCACTCTCACCACGGTGGGCTTTGGCGACTACGTGGCAGGTGAGCACCCCGGGCCTCCCAGTCACCAGGCCCCCCGTGGGTGGTGGAGAGATGGTTGGCAGTGCTTTTCAACACCATGAGCAAAGGAGTTGTGAGAGAAGCGAAAGACAAAGGCCCAGTATCCCCGCTGCTGCGCACGGGCTCATTTCAAGGCCGCGGTCCTCTGTGATCTAAGCAGCATCAGGCTCCTGCCATGAGAGGGCAGGCAGCCTCTTCCTCCCAGGATGCATAGCGCCCTTATCGTCATATGAATTATGCATGAGTGCAATGAATTTCTCATTGAAGTTGGGGCTTCTGAATTGTATTAAGGCTCCTTGGACCCATCGATAAAGGCTATATTAGCAAGCAGCAAATGTGAAACCCTGGAGAGATTAGCACAGAGCTGAGCCCGCAAGGATCTGCAGCTTAGGCTTCCTGCCACACCTGAGGTGAGGGCCATTGTCCCTGCAAAAGCTGTCCAGGGTGTGCCCACAGGGCTTAGGACTCAGTTGACAACCGAGAGCTGAGAGCTGCCCGCTGAGGGAACAGAGTGTTAACAGATTCTGCCTGAATGTGGACAGGAGCAATAGCCTTCGGTGTGAACATAAATGCCCAGGGGCTAGGTTTATGGAAGCCAAAGAAAACCACCATCACTTTCCTCTAGGGACAGAGAGGGCTGAAAATGAGGTGGGACCCGGCCTCTTACAAGTGCCTACCACTTTCCCAGAGTGTGGTAGGAAGGCAGGAACAAGAGGAGGAGGCCACCCCATCCCCTCCTAATGGGGTAGTTCCAGGGAGCCAGCCCACTGACCGATCCTTCTTTACTCCAAGAAGTGAGTGCTTTGCGTGAACACCTCCATCGTAAGTTCAAAATGGTGGGTGGTCTATGTGGCCTTGACCAGTCCCCAGGTCAGCAGCAGCCTGGACAGCTCAGGGGTGCCCTCCCAGGCTGGCTGTCCTTCATCTGGCATCTGATCCTGGCTGTGCCTGGGCCTCTCCGTGGAGTTTGGTGCCCACGGTGACAGGGACCTGGTCCTTGGGAATCTGGGAGACAGGAGAGTCTGGGGAGGTAGGTGTGGAGGTTCCTCAACAGGTCAGTTCTGTGATACAGATAACCAGCACAGTGACCGTGTAGCTACTGCAACCGGCCAGGCTAAGATTGATGTCCCCGCTGTAGAAATAGACCATTTCAATTTGTCTTCCTTTCTATTGACTAAGGGCTAAGAATTGCAAAGTTGAAGTGATTGAGCATTGTGTATAAAAGCCTGGGAGCCCATCAGTCTTTCCTATGCACAGCGCTCAACCCCTTGTGCAATTCCTCACCTCGGGGGACAGTCCCCTGGTGCCACCTGCCTGGGGGCCTGACACTGGAGAGGAGCCACAGAGAAGCAGAGAAAAGGAAGAGGAACAGTTGTCCAGTTAATTCCTTAGCATCCTCCGGAGCTGGTCTGTGGGGAAACTCACCTGAGGTTCCAATTAAGGCTGTCATGGCAGCTGGCGTTTGGAACCATTTCACAAACATCTTTGCATTCCCTCCAAGCGTAGTTTGCCTCAGAGCACTGTGCTAACCCCGGGCTGCCTGCTAGAAGGCCCCTGCTCTAATATTGTTCAGTTCAATCTGGCCATCTGCTCATCTGGGGCACAGATAACAGAGCCCTGGGAACATGAAATTTTAAAACTTTATGGCTTGTATTTATTTGTGTTAGGCACCATGGACTGTGAGCACTTAGCACAGACCAGCACTTGACCTTACCTTTACTTACCTGGGAAGGGCCTGACCTCCTTAGTCAAACGCCTGGTCCTGTTTCAATTCCCTTACTTACCCTGAGTACAGAGCCGTATTTCCTCTGTCCTGAGGTCGTCACAGATAGGGATCTCTTATCACAGAGCCAGCTGCAATTAGGCCAGACCCTTCTCCAGCTCCCAGGTCCGAAGAATGCATGCCTTAAAAGACCGGAAGCTTTTCACCACCTTTTTGGCAGTGCTCTCAGGGTGACAGGGAAAGATGCCCGGTTGTTTAGAAAGGTGTACTAACAAGAGTGGATGGTTGCTGTGACTGAACAAGGTATCAACTCTATTAAAAATATAACCGGAGCACCAATCACCACGCAGGTCTCAGTGCTGGTTTACTGGGTAGCTGACTCACTACAGGACAGAGAACATGATAGCATTTCACAGCTCTGCCTGGGAGCACAGGGAAACTCTGGACAAGCCGCTGATAAAGAGGGAGAAAGGTGATTAATGTGCTGCTCGATAGCGCACCCTAGTGACAATCCTGTGGGATGATGGTGACTGGACCGGCTAAGGTAAATATTTGCTCTCAGATCCTAGCCCCAAGGAGAAAGCTCAAAAACCACTTAATGTTGCATGAACTCCAGTAGCACCCTAGAGAAAGCTGCGCAGGGTGTGTGTGTGTGTGTGTGTACATAAAGAGGAAAAATAAAGTCAGCTAAACCAAACCACCAACCAGAGGGGGTCTGGAGCCCTTTAGCAATGTTTGGAATTCTAATTCTAATAAATGGCAGTAGCTGTTGAGATCTCATGGGCTGCAAATTGGTAGTTACAACAGAGTCACCGACATGTGAAGTACAGCATAGGGAATACAGTCAATAATATTGCAATAACTATGTGTGGGTATCAGTTGGGTATTAGAAATATTGAAGGGAACACAGTAAAGTACATGATTGTGTGACCATAAATGCACCTGAAACCAATGCAAAATAATATTGAAAAGAAGCCATGATTGGAAAAAATATTTGAATATATTTTTATTGATTTCAGAGAGAGGAAGGGAGAGGGAGAGGGAAATAGAAACATCAATGATGAGAATCATCATTTGGCTGCCTCCTGCACGCCCCCTACTGGAGATCGAGCCCGCAACCCAAGCACGTGCCCTGACCAGGAATCGAACCATGATCTCCTGGGTTGTGCATTGACACCAAACCACTGAGCCACACTGGCGGGGTGAAAAACATTTTTTAAGTGGGTTTGGTTGCATTGAGAAGAACCACAGGCCATAGCACCTGGCCTGCTGCTGCTATGATACCGTAAAGAGTTCAGTATGGACTCAGCGATCCAGATGAGGTTACAACCATGACCCAGTGAGAAAGACTAGTCATCACTCATCGTGTAATAGCACAACTACCGGTACATAGCTAATGCCAATTGTTTTAGGAATCACCGCCTGCCTGGTTCATTGGGTAACACATCTCACAGAGTGAGAACGAGCCTGACATCAATTATTTCATGGAACGTCCCCACTTCTTTCAGTGGGGGGGCTGGGCTTGGAACCTATTTTGCTCGGTTGCCTTTGGCAGTCCCTGCAGGAAGGCTAGAATAAATAGGCTTATTATTTAGAACAAATGACTGGTCGGTTCAACGCAACAACCACTCAATGCAATCAGGCAACTGGCCCATTTGGGTTGATGGATTTTTCTGGTAATCTCTATTTATAACTAAGGGATTGACTAGCTGGCCTTAAAGGTCCCATTTAGTTCTAGCGTGGCTGTGGTGGTTCTAATTACTCAGTGTAATTGACCCTTTGGATTAGCACCATGAAAACAACAGCCTCAGCATTAAATCACTATGGCTTGCATCAAAGTGTCAGGGATGCCATAAAGTCTAAATTTGCACTTAGCTCTTGGTAAATGCGTGTGCGCTTAAGAAGGAAACGGTTTCATGACTTCCAAACCATGAGGGATAATTAAATGGTGTGTGTTTTTATTTGTATTACATTTAAAGAAGTTTAAGAAAAAAGCAATTGACAACTGGGCCTGATCTGTTGTCCTCTAGCTCTAGTCATTCACTGGCAAGCTCAGGGAGAGAACAGGTGGATCAAGCTGGCCACGGGCATATTTCTGCTGTGGGTACTACGGTTAGTGGTCAAGAATCACAGGGAGTTCAGCCACAAGTCAGGCTCCTTTAAGAACAGGAACATCTTTTCCTTGTCTTCCAACCCCCACCACATCTCCTGTACAGCAGGCCTAACGTCTTGGTGTTAGATGGTGATGGGCTGGCATCTCCGCTACATGGACCAGAATATGTTTGCTCCGCAAAGACCCCGTGCTAGACCCTGCTTCCAGTAACGTTTCCTTGTTTTCAGGGGGAAATGCTGGCATCAATTACCGGGAGTGGTATAAGCCCCTCGTGTGGTTTTGGATCCTGGTTGGCCTTGCCTACTTTGCAGCCGTCCTCAGTATGATCGGAGATTGGCTACGGGTTCTGTCCAAAAAGACAAAAGAAGAGGTAGGACCCCTTCCAGTTTCTCCGAATGTTCCTGAGATTAGATGAGCTCGTGTCAAGAATCTCCTCTCTCTGTTCTGTGGGCTGGAGTGTTTCTTACTCAATGGAGGGCTCACAAGGCTTCCTTGTTTGGGATCATTACCTAAAAGCCAAGTGAAATTGAATAGCAATTACTTGCGGATCCTTTTTTGGCAGGTGAGGAAATGTGGTGACTCAGTCAACAGCCCACAGATCCTGCAAAGAACAGTAAACAGCAACTTCGTTTTAAAAAAAATGGAATGAAAAGGAAAATATAGAACTCGTCAGCAGAGGGAGACTGTGGTCGAGGGAGATGTGCAATTGCCCCCTATCAGCAAATGTATGGGGAGGCTTCGAAAAATCATAAAAAGCTTCAGAAAGCCCGCCTGTCCCTCAGGTCACAAGGCCTGAATGGAAATGCACTTGAACATCATGAATCTTCCCTGATTCCGAGTGAGACTGAAATCACTGAGCAGCGGCCAGCCCCGGGGAAGCGAACCCAAGGGGCCCCTTTCACCTGTACCCCCTCCTGGTGGTCCCATCTGTAGAAAGAAGTATACCCCAGAGCACGCAGCCTTGACTCCCGCAGCTAAACGTGCGTGCAAGCTACACAAAGGCGAGAAAAGGAAAGTCTGGGAAAGAAAGGTAGATTCTTTGTGAGTTTAAAAAACAAAAGTCCATGTAGTTCTTCTAGGAAAAGGGGAAAAGGAATAAGAAAGGAGGCGGCAAGGGAAGGGGAAGGTAAGAAGCAAAGAAAGGAAGGGAGATTAAAATAAATAACTAGATAGATAGATAGATAGATAGATAGATAATAGGGGCAGCCTCTTGAAGAAAGCTGTGTGCTCCCAGGTACAGCCATTCTGTATGCAAGGCTCCAGGAGAAGGTTGCTGAGTGGAGAAACTTGCCCTCTCACTCCTGGGCACAATGTCATTCTCCTGGCCTCCAGAACCCTAGCAATGCAGTCTCCGCCCAGCCTGAGCCCCCAGGTATCTAACTGGCCTGCTAACAATCAGCGATAACGAAAGAGAACGTACCACATACACACTGACTTTCCTCAGTGCCGAAATCTGAGTTCCTCGTCCGTCCGTCTAGGAAAACATGGGACTTGTGCTATTTGCCGTGCTGAGTAAGAGCCCAGAGATCTGATGATGAGCTTCATGCAGAACTGGACTCTGAGCTCGCCCCCTTCCTGCTCCCTCACCGGGGAAATTTGGTTATCCGGTGCCCTGGTGGGGGTCTTCTTAAACCAGGATGAGCCTGACAGCACATGGCCACAGCATGGCCCACATGCAGGGCGACCACAGTCCCAGCTTGCCCAGGGCTGAGGGCGGACCTAGGATACAGGACTCCCCCTTTGAAAATCAGGACAGTTCCAGGCTGACTGCTCACCCTCCCCAGAGAGGCGTCGGAGGGACCGGGAAGGGCAAAGGACTTTCTGAACATCTGCTCGGTGCCCAGGACTGATCTAGTGCCCGTCTTTCTCTGACATAACACTAAAAACCATCGGCTAGAGGTGACTACCCCAGTAATGCCCCAGGAATGAGACCACCCTGTGAAAAAGCGGTGTTCACATCACGGGAACCCTGTGGGCCTGTCCAACTCAGCCCGCTGCCCTCTCCCCACAATGCCGCCCGCCTCTCTCCCCCGGCCCATCTCCAAACCCCAAGCCTCCCTTGCTCCCCAGCACAAGCCCCTCCCTGAGCCACATCAGCCAGGAGCCCATTAGAGATGGTACTTAGAGGGGAGAGATCAGGGCAGAGGCAGCCTCCACCCCCGGCCCTGGGCGTTTGCAGCGCCCTCTCTGGGCCTTCGCGTGGGGGACACCCCAGGGCGGTGCAAGGCCCACGCGGCCGAGTGGAAGGCCAACGTGACGGCCGAGTTCCGGGAGACGCGGCGGCGGCTGAGCGTGGAGATCCACGACAAGCTGCAGCGCGCGGCCACGCTGCGCAGCATGGAGCGCCGGCGCCTGGGCCTGGACCAGCGCGCGCACTCGCTCGACATGCTCTCCCCCGAGAAGCGCTCCGTGTTCGCGGCGCTGGACGCCGGCCGCGGCAAGGCCTCCTCCCAGGAGAGCATCAACAACCGGCCCAACAACCTGCGCCTCCGCGGGCCCGAGCCGCTGCACAAGCACGCGCAGGGGGCCTCCGAGGACAACATCATCAACAAGTTCGGGTCCAGCGCCAAGCTCACCAAGAGGAAAAACAAGGACGCCAAGAAGGCCTTGCCCGAGGACGTGCAGAAGATCTACAAGACCTTCCGCAACTACTCCCTGGACGAGGAGAAGCGAGAGGAGGAGACGGAGAAGATGTGCAACTCGGACCACTCCAGCACGGCCATGCTGACCCACTGCGCGCAGCCGCCCGCCGGGGTGGAGAACGGCATGGTCCCCGCGGACACCAAAGACAGGGAACACGAGAACAACGCGTTGCTGGAAGGCAGGAGCTAAAGGTTCCGGGACACCGGGCTGGAGGAAGCGTTGTGTGTTTTTTTTATATTCACCCCGAGACACGTGCCTTAAACAGACTTCTCCTTAGTCCAAAATTACATAGCATTGGAGAATATATTTCACTGTGCCATAAAGGACTGAGGAAGTTTGCTCTGCCAAAAGGAATCAAAGAACACGGACTCCGCTTCTGATGAGCGACCGCCGGACGCCCGGGGAGCGTTTGCACACGTCGGAGGTCACGGCCACCAAGTGTCAAGGCCGAGTGGCCTGGTGGTGCTGTACCCCTGGGCAGCGCCGCCCTGGAGGGCACATAGACAAGGGCAGCTATTCCCTAGACCAGCCTTCTGAGAGAAGCAGGTGTGTCTTTTACACGGAGTCTCGCTTCCTGAGCCTACCGCCCGTGATGTATGCACACCCAGAAGGACACCGGATTGGGGGCGACCTGGGACCGGTAAGGAGGGTTTGAGTTGACATTTGGGCGTGTTGCTCTGAGCTTGAATTCTGATCCAAGCCACGCAGTGCATCCCTAGCCCTTCTCAGCGCCAATGAGTGCGTGCGGGGCCTGAGAGCTCCCGGGATTTGTTGGAAGCGGATCAGAGCACACGTATTCAAAGGTGCAGTTGCTTTCCTCATCACAAAAGAAGAAAAATAATCACAAACATCACACTGTGGATATCACCTCAACCAAGGCCAGAAGCCTACTGAACTTGGCCTTTCTCACGGGGGTAGGTAGTCCGAACAGACTGGCAGGCCTTGGTGAAACTTCAACCTCAACCGCTGCGTGGTTACAGGCAAAGAATCATGCATTTTCCTCAGTGGGTGCAATGGTGAAATAAACTGGTTTTGAAATGTTCACGTTCACTTTTCTAGTGGAACTTCGGTTGTAACCTGTTTTGATGAGAGGGGGGAGAAAGTACCAAAACTAATTGCCTTGCATGATGCCAGCGGCTTGCTGTTCTGTCTAGCTGATCCTAAAATTTTATAAAAATAGGCATCCTGCATGTCTGAGACACACCAAGGGGGACCATGGCATCATTCCATCTCAGGGCTTTTTGTCCCTTGGGGTGTCTTAGGGTAGACATAGTTACAAGAGCCAATCTTGCTATCTCCAAACAGGAGGAAAACTAACCCCTCAACCAACCCTTGTACAAGAAAACGGAGTCGTTTTTGTTTGCAGTTTAAGTGCCATTAATGCCATTTTAAAAAATAATACTTAAAAGAAGTATTTCAAATATTTTGCCTTTACATTTGGGCATTCCTTTATTTTGAAAGCATCCCTTTCCCTTGCTCGTTTCTTTATCCAGTACCTGCTGTTGCAACACCCATTGGAACACAAAGGTGATCATTTCAAGGCAAACAGTAACCAACACGCGATACATAGTTGCTCAGTGAGGCAAGAACCTCAGTGAAGGAAAGTGGGGGGAATAGCTAGTCATATGTTTTGAGAGGAAGACTTTAAATGGATTTTTCCCTGAAAGGGAAAAATATGTACTAGGCCAACCAACCCGTGTGAGCCTCAGCCGTTTCCCTAATTGGCTGGTCCTTGGACTGGTTCAGACTTAGCTACTTGGGCCACACACAAGCATTGGGACCTGGAAGCCACAGGACCTGGATGGTCATGGGCCTCCGCTGCTCAGTGC
>NW_006284349.1:2699850-2707613 GCF_000327345.1 Myotis davidii | reverse complement strand
GGGGGCGAGGATGCACGTGACTATCACACAGGTGGATTTATCAAAACATCCCAGGACTAACGGAGACTTCCAGGGAAAATGATACCCACCCCATCCTTGACCCCTGGTACCATGGGAGACAGCTCTCCCTTGCCTGGAGCACAGGCAGCACCCCCACCCCTGCCCAAACTTGGAGGCTCTAAAGTTGGGCATTGCTCTGGGGAAGCAGCCAGGTAAGATCAACTTTGATGAGGCCCTTCCTGTCCGAGGCAGGCGTGGGTTAGTGCCTCTGTGGGACTGGAGCAGCGGCTCGCTGGTGACATCCTGTGTCCCCGCAGCAATAAACAGGCGCTTGGGAAGCGAAGCTTGTCCAGATGTGGGCAATGGTTTCTTACCACGGGATCATGGCAGCCTGAAGAGATGTGTTTTAAGAAATTGGTAGATAACTGGGACTTTATCATTCTGTCAAGTTAAAAAGCTTCCTGACCCAACTGTTCATGGATGTCATTCATTTGGGTATCCACCCTCTATGACTTGGTACTTTCTTTAGAGTGGTGTGATGAAACTCTAGACCCGACAGCCTAATCTGGCAAAGAGGCTTTCCGGTCATTTATCCAGTGCAGCGGTTCTCAACCTGTGGGTCGCGACCCCTTTGGCGGTCGAACGACCCTTTCACGGAGGTCGCCTAAGACCATCCTGCATATCAGATATTTACATTACGATTCATAACAGTAGCAACATTACAGTTATGAATTAGCAACGAAAATAATTTTATGGTTGCATCACAACATGAGGAACTGTATTTAAAGGGCCAGAAGGTTGAGAACCACTGATCCAGTGGCTGCCATGGGCCGGTCATTAGATTAGGCACTTTAAAGACATTGAACCATCCCAATATCATAGCCACACGCTGTGGGAAGTGTTTGCAAACCCCTTGTAGAGATGAGGACACGGAGGCTCAGAGAGGCTAAGTAAGTTACTCAATGGCACACAGCAAGAAAGTGGTAGAGCTGCTATTCAAAGCCTGTCTGACCAAAGTCTGCTTTCGACTTTGCTACAATGCACCCTTGAGTGTGTGTGTTTGTGTGGGGGCGTGTGTGTGTGCACGTGTGTGCGTTCTGTGTGTGTATGTCTTTCTAGTTTCATGGACACAGCACACAGAGGTGGGGAGAGCTCTACTACCAAGAGCATACATGGTCTTTGTGTTAAAATGGCCGCAAGTGTTGGCCTTGCAGAGTGATTGTACGTTCTTTCGGCTTTGATTGCGGGAGTCCTGTGTGTGGCACCCTTTCTGTATGGTTAAAAATGCCCTTTGAAAGCACTCTTTTGCACTTTACTCACCTACCTGGCAGAAACTCTGCAGATAGCAGGAATAAACAAGTCACAGCACCAAGGTGCACACTTGACCAAATGGAAGAGGTGATGGTGTGTGCATGGACGCTTCCCCAGGTGCGTTAAATCACAGTAGTATAAAGGGATTGCAATGGCCCTTGACTGAGAGTGGGAACAGCCCCCATGTATGTAACCCTCTCCCTGAGGACAACTGAGGCCAAAACCCTGATGAACAAAATCAAAGACAAGCCCTCCTCTAGGGAGCTGGAACTAAACACATGTGGGCAAAGTGTTTGACAAACTATAATGTGGTCTCCAAAGGAGACGCTGAGAGGGAATAAGAGGTTGGACTCCTCTTCGTGGGGGGTGGCCAGTTATTTTGAAGTTGTTTGAATATTACTTTTCAAAGGTGGGGTCAAATAGCACGTAGAAAACATGTGGATAAGGCAAAGCTGCTACAAAGTCTTCACGCCCATCAGCACAGCCCTGCCCTTCCAACCGCCACCCCAAACTCCACTATAAACCTGGAATGGACTTGTTGACTCTGCACACAGACAGGGCACCTGTTCAGGGTCTTTAGCTGGCAGTGTCTTTTGCTTGACCTGGTAATTAGGGCCTGACTTTTTCTTCCAAAACACATCTGGAGGTTTACTGGTGAGAGCCAAGGGTTAATTTGAAGAGACTGAAGCTCAATACGCAGTCCTAACCCAATTGGGGCTCCAGAAATTTATCACTTTGGGGGTCAGGCCTCAGTGTGTGTGTATAGGCAGGAGTGTCCCTGGCCTACAGTTAAGGTGAGTGGGACTATCTGGTTGTGCTCTACCGGTCCCAGCCTGGGATTGTGGGGACCCCTGTCCCCTTGCCAACATCTCTGTTACCTCATCAGCACATCTGGGGAGTTAAACAAGATCACTGTCAAGGTCCCTTTTAGTTCTGCAGTTCTCTGACCAACAGTCCCTGGTCTACAACCTAAATGTCTTAAGCATGCGTATTAGCTGGATTTGTGAACACTGACTAATGGCTAACGTGAGAGCTTAATCTCCTGCTCTTTGGGATTCGTGTTCTGGATAATTGATGGAGACCAGATGCATCTGAGAGTCTGCTGTCCAAATTAGGAGTGTGCCCTGTTGTAGGCTCCGTCTACAGCACACCATCACCTGGAGGGCTCATTGCTATGCGGGCATTTTTTGCATGGTGTTAAGACTATTTGAAGAATTTTAAGCTGTTGCTATTTGCAGTCAATTGTAGTCAAGGTTCCTCTTGGTTACTTCAGGAATTCACTTACTATAGACATCTCTTGCTCAAACACACACACGTACACACACATGTGCACACGCACACACAGGAAATGGCGACCATTTCACACTGAACGCCCCCATTGTGCTAGACATTAGCAAACCGCCCCCTTGCCTCTCTCTGAGATGATATCATTTCCTGGCTGAGTCCATGCCATTCATCTATCTGTGGGCTTGGCTTTGGGGAGAAATGAGAGTGTGGCCAGCATGTGGGCAGGGCAGGTTTTTACTCACTGGACGGGGTAAGAATGTAGACCATCCAGTGGGCGCCCTGGTGTCCGAACCAGTGGGAAGGCCTAGGAAAGCAAACGAGTCTGCAGAGACTTTGAAGAAAGAGAGAAGAAAAAGCCAGTCCTGCATTTCACGTCCCTGCGTTCTGCATCCTGCTCACATTTCCAGGGGCGTCACGCCTTCTCACAGTGAGGGTGCAATTGTGTGCAAAGAAGCCACTGCATGAGTAGAGGGAGTTTCTGGGGGTAGAAGAGCGAGTTAGTCACGGCCTTAAAAAAACACGAACGGTAGCTCTCAGAAGCAAAGGGGACTTTACTTCGGCATTGTAGGTTCGGTTAATTCTGCACAAGGAAACTTGGCAGCAGCGGGCCCATGGCGTGGCCGTCCAGAAAGCCCTGCCCCCTGTCCCGGCACCATAAACCAGCTGCCCCGGACCTCACCCACAGGTCCCCCCTCCAGGTGAACTCCAGTCCCCTCCCCCCAGGGCGGGCCCCAAGTCACCTAACATCAACACAGCGGCATGGAGGAGAAATGAGAGCTGTCTGATTTAACTGAGCATCACCATTATCACAGGTGCCTAAGAGATTTGGAATCTGCTTTCTGTTCTCAGTTCTTAAGAGAAAAATCTCAAGTAGTTCCCTGTGCTTTAAAAAAAAAAAATCCTTGCAAGGACTCCCGCTCCATCACAGACCTGTGCTGTAGCCGGTAATTGACAAACCTCTCCTTTGGGGTCAGGGCGCCCAAGCTTGAAGGGAGAAGAGATATGCAAACCAACCCACATGCCAACCTCAGGCCTCTTTCCCGTCCCAGAGTCACAGGCAGGGGATCCGGTGACGACGAAGGCGACAACGATAAACCCATGAGTGGAGGTGTCTCACCTATTTTACTCTCTAGGATTTCATGGTGCTTTAAAAAAAAAAAAAGGCATTTTACAGAAAATAAGGTGGGGTCGGGGGAGGAGGGAATTTCGTAATGTTCTTAGAAAAAGTACAAAAGCACATTTGCTTGTGACATTTCAATACGCCGTGCTGCTACTGTCTTTATTTGATGATGTATTTTTTTTTTTCAATGATGGAGAAAATTGCAACAAAGACCTTCTGGAAGATCCAATCCAATGTCTCTCCTGTTTTCCTTTCTTTTGTGGGGGCCGAGTGCGGGTGATAGCGGATGGGTTGGAATCTGCACTCGGGACCACGTCCCTCCCCGTCCTGGGGACAGGCTTCTAGCCTGGCTGGGCACTCACACGTGTTCATCGGGCAGAGCCTACGAAAATTCACAGTCTTGCAGGCACAGGAGCCCGCCACAGCCCAGTAAGAGCACCTTAACACAACCCCGTATTGTAGTTACTTGCACCTCCTCCATAGTTTTATTTGATCCTGATTGGATGTCCCCGGAGGTTGCACAGCACAGTGTCACACTAGGCGAAACGCTAATTTTGGACATTGTGACAAGCCTGCCCATGTAAAATGAACGCCCCCCACCCCCACCCAGGTGCCCACATTTCCAAGCTGTATTTGGTTTTGCCCTCTGCCATGCGTCCACCGGCCCTGGGCTTGGAGTAACGCGTCATACAGAGAAAATGCCCACCATTTTTGAGCACCTACTACGTATGAGGGTCTGCGCTACACAGTTTACAGAGTAATCTGTAAAGTTAAGTCTCCCAAGTGAGGCAAGTTGCGCTTCTTCACTTTGTGGATGAAGACTGTGGGGCTTAGGGGGAATCAGAAGCGTCCAACCCCAGCGAATCAGCTCGAAAGCTGAGTCCCTGTCACCAGGTGGGCAGCTGTGTGGGGCGTGTGCTTTGCCCACTCTTCCAGTCAAGGTGACAGGTGCAGTGCTTTCCGACTTGTCCTCCCTGTCTCTCCCTTCCTGTCTGTCAGAGAGGCGAGCCCTGAGGTCAGAGTAAATGCCTGGCTGTGGGACTGAGCCAGGTCAAGTGGCCTGACATGGGTCAAAGCCAAGAGCCTCACCCGGGCCGACCCAGCATGACCACTGGGTCAGGGGCTGGACAGGGACAGATCTGGCTCATTTTGTTTGTTTGTTTGCTTGTTTTTATGGACCTGGCACAGTACATGGCACATGGCAGGAGCTCAGAGTGATCTTTCTAAAATGCAAACTGGTCATGAATTTCCTTAGCCTTCGAGATAAAACCCAGCAGCGCTGGTCTATCAGGCCTGTGTGCGTTTCTGCTTCGTTGCACACCAGCTCTGCCACCATCGTTGCTGAATTACCAGCAAGGTGTGCAGATGGCCCATGCCTTCGTCTTCCACCTCCAGGTCTTCCACCTCCAGGACTTCCCTTTTGAAAGGCCCCCTCGGCCTTGCTGCCAGCATCCTGAGAGGAGAAGGAAGGAGAGGCCGCCGTCTTCCTGCATCACATCCTTTCTCTCATTGAGACTGAACTGTGTGAAATATGAGTTGGTGTGTAAGAGCAAGATCCTTGTGGAAAAGAAGACTAGGAGAAGATGAAGAGTCCCCCCAGTCTCCCCAGCCAGTTGAACCCGTGGTTGTGGAAGAAAGAAAAGAGCAGACAGTAAGAGGGAAGTGTCAAGAAACATGTATGATGGGGCTGATGATGACAGTGACAGTGTTGGAGTGAGACAGAAAAGCAACAGTGAACAACGTGATAAGCAGCAGCTTCCTATTGCAGTGAATGAAGATTCTGATAGATTTAACTTCAAAGAAGAAAAAAAGAAGAGACAAAAAGCTGATCTGTTAGATAAAAAGAATACGGTGCAGTTAGGACAAAAAGGAAGGCAGTCTATTAAAGCAGTTGAAATGAACCCCAAAGTCGAAAACACCATTAGAACACAAGTGATGGCATTGAAGGCTGTAAGGAGGAATGAGGTTGTTGAAGAACAGAATAACACTCAGAAGCGACCTTCTCAAGAACAGAATGCCAGTACATTACAAGATGGAATTCTGACCAAACACCTTTGCAAACCAAAGGGGATAGAAAGAGCTCATAAGAAAGTGAAATCTGAGGCAGTTGTGAGACAACGTCAAGGAGATAACGGGCTGATCCCCAAAGAAAACTATCTACGACGGAGGCTTTACTGAAGGTTGAATCACATCATCATATGTGTTCACAATATAAAACACAAGAGTTGCAGGAGGAGTTAGATGAAAGCAGAAGCCAATCTCAGCATGAAAAGGAAGCATCAAAGAAACACATGGATTTATTCATATCTCTGCAACAGAACTTGCATGAAGTAATGAAGCAAAAGCGTTATTTAGAAAAAGAGATAACCAGACTTCAGGAACCCTTAAATATGCCAAAACGGAATTTCAATGAAGAGCTCAGTTGCCCCAGAATTTTCAGACAAGAAGAAACTAAAGGAGTTAATCATCACCAAACCAGTATTGCATGGAATGTTGAAGGGTCTTTTTTAAGAAGAGGAAGAGGAAGAGGAAGAGGAGGAGGAGGAGGAGGAAGAGAAGAAGAAGGAGGAGGAGGAAAAGGAAGAGGAGGAGGAGGAGGAGGAAGAAGAAGAAGAAGAAGAAGAAGAAGAAGAAGAAGAAGAAGAAGAAGAAGAAGAAGAAGAAGAAGAGGAAAGAAAGGCCCCCTCACTGAGGTGCCACCTTCCCCTGTTCCA
Source organism: Myotis davidii (assembly GCF_000327345.1). Classification (NCBI taxonomy): domain Eukaryota; kingdom Metazoa; phylum Chordata; class Mammalia; order Chiroptera; family Vespertilionidae; genus Myotis; species Myotis davidii. The sequence goes on along the minus strand of NW_006284349.1, from coordinate 2,701,181 downwards.
CCGCCACCTGACTCATTCAAATCCTTCGGTTGAGCTCACTCCTCTCCATCCCCTCAGAGATAGTTAACTGCCTCCCCTCAACTATCACACCAACTATCACACGTGCTATGCGGAATTTTAACTGTTGATGTCCTTGTCTGTCGGGTGCAGATTATAAGCTCCTCAGGGCAAGAATTATGCCTTTTCTTTCCATTCCGACTCTGAACACAGCAACTGACACAATACAGACATTCCAGTAAGTGGTGAAATAATTTTAATGCCCTTATTAATAGCGTGTGTGCATCCTTCAAGGCCAATTTCATTTGTTCATGTATTGGAAGTCATTTGGAGCCACGACTGGTGGAGTAAGTAATTTATCCAGCTCCGAAGTGTCATCTTGGTCAAAACCAAGTTTGTCTACAAAGTGATCAGTGTGATTTGCATTTTGGGTATACAAATAACTGCATCATTTGAATCCCAGTGATAGTTGTTGAAATAACTGGCCCCTAATGTTGACAGCTCTGCAGAGTAACTCTCATTTTGATGTATAGATAATGGAAGATTTTTAAACCATTATTATTATCATAGATAGATTGAATGTCCATGAACTTAATGAAATATGAGATTGTGCTTCAAGGGGATGTCAAATGTATGGCAAACGTGTCACCACTCCTTACTCCCAAGCCCAAAGCAGATATCTTTTATCAGTCACAGAATTTCTTCCCCATTAACCCAGGTGCATGCTGAGAATGCATTTTAAGACTATACTTGAGGTGAGTAGTTCTCCACATATGGTCCAGTGACCCGGTGAGTCCCAGAGATTCTTTCATGGGATCCATGAGGTCAGAACAGTTTTGAGAATAACATTAAGGCCATTTTCACTCTCATTCTCTCATGTGTACAGCATTTAGAATTGAGTAGCTTTAGTCGCTCAGAGAACAGAGGCAAGATCATATGACACCTTTTCCTGGAAAGGATTTTCCACGATGATAGTATGTGAACCTGCATTTCTTAGAGAACCCCAAAATACCTAGATCTTTTTCCTGGGAGGAGCACACTGTTTGGCCTCGTAGGAATGGACCTAACTACAGCCATAAAACAGTATTTCTCTGGCCCTGCCCAGCTGCTCTGGGGTGGTCCAGCTCCTCAGATTGCTCTTCAGGTACCCCTGAGAGGTCTCACAGGGGATCTGGTTCCTGGACACCACGCCATAGGGATCAGCTTTCCAGAACCCTCCTGACCACCCAGGAGTGGATTAGATGGCCTCCCAATGATTTTTTGGTAACAACAGTCACTCCATTTTGGTAACTGTTCATCTTGTCCATAATCAGAACTCCTTGAAGGGGCTCTCT
>NW_006284349.1:2698435-2699834 GCF_000327345.1 Myotis davidii | reverse complement strand
TTCCCTCCTTGTTCTCATGGACCTGACACAGTGCATGGAACATGATAGGAGCTCAAAAGATATGTATTGAGAGAAACCAAGATGGCGGAATAGGTAAACAGCTGAAATTGCTGTCTCGCACAACCACTTCAAAAGTACAACTAAAAGACAAAATGGACATCATCCAGAACCACAGGAAGGCTGGCTGAGTGGAAATTCTACAACTAGAAGGAAAGAGAAAAGCACACTGAGACTCAGAGGAGGTGCGGAAGTAAAGTGCAGAGGTACGGAGGCGCACGCGGAAAGGGCTGGCAACTGAGGACTCGGTTGTCTTTTTCAATCAGGAGGGAGACGTAAGCTCCTGACTGCTCTGAACTCCAGTTTTGGGTGAGTCTCTGGGGACCCAGGCTCATACCAGGGAGAAACTAGACTGTCTGGCAGCAGGTGGAAGTCAAGGGTGGCTTTCTCTCAGAGGTGCTTACAGCAATTACCACGGGACACTGAGACCCAGGGCCTCTTAGGGCATAGCTGTTTGCTCCACCCTGTTGATTCCTTGAGACCCCACCCCACCCAAGCTGCTAGCAGAGGCTTTTGCATATGAATGACCTGGCCCTTTGCAATCTAAAATTACCTAACAAACTGCAGCTGGGTCAGAGAGAACTAGAACATCCAAAAGAAGGCCCAACGCCCCACAGCAGCTTGCATTGCTTCACAGCTGGGCCTCATCTGGGCACCTCCAAATCCGAAACAAAGAAGAGGAATCTGCAGATCTCTCCATAGCTCCTGCTGGATAGCCTCAGGCAGAGGCTAAATTAGCACCTCCTTAGAGATCCAAGTGCCAGTGTACCCAGTGGTCAGAGTTGGACCATCCAGATTACAACTCCTCAGATCCATAAGGGACACACCCAGGGGGCAGACTCAGTGAGCACCAAAGCCCCACTGAAGCAAGTCTTGCCCCAGAAGGGTATCTCCAGCACAGAAGTTCTCCCACTATAGACACAGCTGATCCTCATAGCCAATTGGCCTGGAGGTCAATTCCTCCCAGTGATACCAACTACAATCAAGGCTTAACTACAACAAGACTGTGCACACAGTTCTCAAAGGGATGCACCAAGAGTGTCCACCTCAGATTGGGGAGGCTGAGCCACTGGGCCCTATAGGACACCTAGCACACAAAGCCACCCTATCAACACAGGGAAGCAGCCAAAATGCAGAGACAAAGAAACAAGTCACATATGACAGAAATGGAGGAAAGCAAACTACTGGATATAGAGTTCAAAACCACACTTATAAGGTTTTTCAAGAATTTTCTAGAAACCGCTGATAAACTTAATGAGACCCTCAAGAAATCTAATGAGACCCTTGAGGTTGTGATAAAGGACCAACTAGAAATTAAACATACACTGACTGAAATAAAGAA
>NW_006284349.1:2695440-2698180 GCF_000327345.1 Myotis davidii | reverse complement strand
CCAAACCAGGATTATATGAAATGCTGAAAGCGATTCTTTAAGAAGAGGAAGAAGAAGAAAAAGATAAAGATAAAAATTGTAAACAACAAGTACATATCTATCAACAAGTGAATCTAAATATCAAGTAAATAAAAAATCTGATGAACAGAATAAACTGGTGAATATAATAGAATCAGGGGCATAGAAAGGGAGTGGACTGACAATTCTCAGGGGAAAGGGCTGTGGGGGTACAGGAAGAGACTGGACAAAAATCGTACACCTATGGATGAGGATACTGGGGGGATTAGGGTAGAGGGGGGGGGGGGAACCGGGTAGAGGGGAGCTAGGGAGGGGGGGGGAGAGGAACAGCTCTAATAATCTGAACAATAAAGATTTAATTTTTAAAAAATTAAATTTAAAATAAAGTTATGTGTTGGGTAAATAGCAAATCTGAGACCATGTGCTGAGTAGAGGGCCTTGGGAGAGAGTAGGAGCAGCGGAAGAGAGGCCAAATCTGGGTGAGCTGGAGGGAAGGGTAAAAGGTGGCCCTGTGTGAGGGGACCCCAGGGCAAAGGGTGGTTCGTGGCCCAGGCAAATAGAAAGCATCTTGGAAGGTTTCCAGAGACACGATACTGACCCCAGTGCAACTGGAACCTGGCCCCTTCTGTGAGCTGACATCAACCGCAGAAGCCAAGTGGTGGACACACCCTTACAACAGAGCTCTCCCGGTTAAATGCCCGTGTGTACACGGCTGTGGGACATAGCAAATAAGTCCACATCCTTCCATTGCCTTTGTGGGAAATATTTCAAATTTGCATGACTTGTCCTTAGACATAAACTTAAAAATACACTGTAAGGATCTAAGGCTAAAAGAAGAGTACTTAAAATGTCCCGCAGTTTGAAATGCAAAAAGTAGCAAAAATCTCACTATTTGAAAGAGATTTAAAGGTCGTCATTCATTACTTGAAATCATGCGGGATAAATAAGGGTTTTGCACACTTGGAATATGATACCATTAAAGTATTTTCCAATATAGTCATCCGTGTTGTTCACTATAAACTGCCTACATCAATGGCTCTTTTGAATTATTTGCAAACACCCGAGACAAAGAGTAAGTGCAAGGGTTCGGTGAGATAAAAATGTGCTTTGAAAAAGGAACCTTTGAGAACCCTAACATTCTGGAATCAACAACATGAGTTGCAAATGTAAGAAATAGAAACACACATAATGCTAGCATAATCTGTGGCTGTGCATTTCAATATTTTACATAGGGCATTCGCCTATATGTTAAAGAACATTCTATTCTCTTGTTGTCTGATTCCATGGGGTGGGGGAGTGTATAATGGACCATTCTATTATATCCATAAGGGAATATGAATCATCTGAAACAGTTGATTTAGAAAAAGTTTATTTAGAAAAAGAGATAACCAGACTTCAGGAACCCTTAAATATGCCAAAACGGAATTTCAATGAAGAGCTCAGTTGCCCCAGAATTTTAAAACCAAGTATAAAAGAAATGGAAAGTGAGGCTACAAGATTAAAACAGAAGCTCTAAGGAGCAGCTAACAGAAATCAGCACCAAACTTCTCCTCGTTTCAGAAACAGCAAGCAGAGGACTAATAAGAAAATTTAACCAAAAAAAAGAAAGGCCCCCTCACTGAGAGTGGGGAGAGGGGCAGAAGTAGCTAATGGTGATGGTAAGCGGTTAAGATCATTTAATCCATACATCCATCCATGTTACAAACACGTGTGGAGCTCTGCTCTGTGTGAGGCCCTGAGAGGCGGCACTGGGATGACAGAGCCATGGTCCCTGCCCTCAAGAATCTAAGGTAAAATCCTGCAATCCGGTTGGAGGAAGAACAATAACAGGACTTTATGGGATTCGGTACAAAAGCACAAGGAATTATCGCATGAATCCTATGCATTCAGCAAGCATGAGGATTGGAGTGCACCTTGGCAGTCAAAGCAGACTTCCTGTAAGAGGCGACATCTTCAAAGAATACAGGGAGCAGAAGAACGTGAATGGCTCCAAAGCATAATTCAGCACAACACTGTCTAGGACTGTTCTGAGGATACCACAAACAAATCCTCACTTGGGATTACTCTGTTTTAAGGTACTTTCTGATAAGGGAGGAATGCTTTAAAATGACTACCATGAGCTGCAATTCTAAGCCAAGCTTAAAAGAGAAACCCTAACAGTCACCAATTACAACAGAAATTGTAACTCCTTCTGAAAGCAAGTGTGGTGAAGACGGTATAGTATATTAGCTCCTCTCTCTCCCTTTCCCTCCTTCTTATTTTACATCAAGTAGATCCCAGGTTTTGTCTTCATTTTCTCAAGCAAGGAAGGTAATGGCAAGGGTACCCCGGCCTTTGTTTCCCAAAAGCCAGGCCCACAGGAGGATTTTATTTGTCAGGAAGCAGAGGCCCTTGGAGCACATGGACTGGAAGGAGGCTTCCCCAAGTCAAAAGAGATTTCCTTGGGTTGAGGACAGAGCACAGAGAAGTCTGAAGCCCCACACACAGAGCTGGGGGTAGGGGTGGCGGGTGAGGGGAGCTGTGTATAGCTCCTGGAGTGAAGAGATTACAAGGCAGGTCAGCCCTGCCAGAAGGGGCACTGTGGGCTGGAACGGGGCCCCAGGACCCCAGACCAAACAATCAACCTAAGCCCAATTTCCCACATTCCTTGTAGAAGGGGGCTTGAAACTACAGTTATGTTGATTTACAGAAACTAAAGAGTTGCACCATTTCTTGCACCCCT
>NW_006284349.1:2676168-2693668 GCF_000327345.1 Myotis davidii | reverse complement strand
CCCGTCTGTTGAGGGAGAGGTGGACAATGTTGTTTGTGGTTATGGAACAGGAAGACACACAGATAGAGATATGGTGGGGCGGGGGGGGGGTTACTAAAGAGAGGAGTAAAGAGGGAGGTGGAGACCCCACCTTGTCTTTCCCTTGACGCACGTGTACCTCTCCTGGATGGCCTAACACAGGTCTGGATAAGTAGAGAAGTGTCTGACCTCCTTAGGTGATATTACAGACAGCCCCGAACCTGCGCGCTGTCTCTGCTTTCTGGCCAGAGATTGGCACCGACCCCAAGGGGTTCCACGCTTGGGATAGTGTGTTTAAGAGCAAGACGTGGCCAGCAAAAGTTGGGTTTGTTTACTAGCAGCCAGCGAGAGGCCACAGGAGGAGGCAGGGGATTCCTATCCAAAGCTCTGTCTCTCCAGAGGCTCGGCCATGGCTTATACGCACTCTGTGGTCCGTTACACACAGAGACAGATATGAGAGCGTTCAAGGAGAAAAAGGCAGGACATGGGCCTCCCCGGAGTGGTCGCAGGGAGGCAACAGCACACAGAGCAGAGGCTTCTTTGCAGCTGCTGCACCGGTAACCAACTACCACGCTTTTAACATTGTTTCTGTGAATGGTGGCCAGTCAAGCTGACACGTGACTGCAGGTCAGCAGCCCGTTAGCTTAAGAATTCTAGGAACTCGCTTCAAAAGAAGCAGACCGCCAACCTTCAGACATTCTGGCTCCGGGATGTTTGCTGACCGTCAGCCAGTTATCTGAGCAGCCTGTGCGTCGCCTTGCAGGGAGCCCACACCCTTCAACCCACTTTTCTGTTTCCTTTTCTTCCTTTACCTACATAGAAAAACCCCTGCCCGTGTCCAAGTGTTAAGATGGTCTTTATGACGAGAGTCTGCTGTCCTCTCAAGCTGCCGGCTCTTGAATAAACCGCTTTTTCCTGCCACCAGCCCCTGTGTCTCTCGATGATTGGCTTTTGAGCAGCAGGCAGCTGAACCTGGGCTGGGTAGCAGACTTGTCAAGCCAGCCAGGAGGTCCAGCCCTGCTCCATCTCACATTCCCCGGGAGAAAGCAAAGACTGGGCGGGAATCTCCATTGCTGACAGCAGGCTGACCCCGTGGCAGGGACTTCCCCACAGGTGCTGACAGTTTCCTATCTAGGGGGACACTTCCTGCTCCCCCTCTCTCAGGGCATCAGCCGCCTATCGTAGATTTGCTGGTGGAAGGAAATGGTCACTGGGGGAGTTGACGGGTTCCAAGAGTGGATACATTGAACCAGCATCTCTGTCTCCGCTGCCATTTGGATTCTGTGCCATTTGCATCTTGAAAAGGTCAACTGCGGCGGCACTGGTGGGTGCCTTAGCTGAGATACAGGGAAAAGGGAGCTGGTGAGGTGGGTGCCCCAGTACAGAAACAGCCCGACTTTAGACTCAGACAGGGCCCGCGCCCTTCTGTAGAAAGGGCTGTGGCACACAGCAACATTGCTTCCCATGCACTACCAGGCATAGGCCCTGCCTCCTGTCTCCCCCACCACCACCACCACCGTCGCCCTGGGCTGGGCAAAGTACCGAGAGGCCCCATTTCCTGGGTCCATGTGGGACAGGGAAACCCTCCCTGCCACTCACAACTGGACAATTTCAATGAAAAGTGTTTTTCCTTCTCTGGTCCCCATAACTGTCATCTCTCCCTTCACGGCTGTCAAGCTGCAAGTTCCCCCTGGATTCTCCCCAGCAGACCGAGCCCCAAATCACCTGCATCGCCCCCATCGCCTGCATCACCCACATTGCCTGCATTGCCCCCATCGCCCCCATCGCCCCCATGACCGTGGGCACAGCTTCTGCTGCCATAACCACTATTCTGGGTACTTTCATGAGTCCAGAATGGTTTGCTCCCAAACATTCCATTGGGAGTCATTTATTTGTCATATGTGGGGAAATGGCCCATTCCCATGGGGTTTAGAATTGTAGCAACAACCACAAAGCCATATTCCTCTGGCCCGGCCCTGCCCATAGCTGCCCTGCGGAGATCCTGCCCCTCAAGTTTCTTTCAGATCAGCCAGGGAGAGTCCCCTGCAAGTGACGAGTGACGCTCTCGCCAGTACTCATCATGTTCCTCTTCAGCTGCTGGTCTGGGTGAGGGGCTGCACCTGAGCTGGAATGCCATTAAAGTGACAAAGGAGAATAAGACAGATCTAGGATCTACCCAGAGGCTGCAGGGAGGGAGCAACAAATAGAGTGGCTTCAAACTTAGTTTTCAGTCTTCTAAAGGGCATCTGGGTTTCAAGTGCAGGGAGAAGGTGGTTGTTCATGCATGTACCCCTTCACCCAACAAATATTTATTGAATGCCTACTATGTGCTGGGCATGGTGCTCAAAGGTGGAGGTCAGTTTCTGCCCAAAGGATCTTATTCTCCAGTGCGGTGGCACGGGTGGGGAGGGGGAGGGGCCTGTGAAACCCACCAAAACAATCCATGTCTTAGAATGTGGCCAGTGCCATGAAAGAGGCATGCCCAGGGTAGGGGGTCACCTCTGCCACCTAGCAGCGAGGCGTGAGTGAGCAGAGGTCATGCATGGCAGGCTTTAGGAAGAGGCCTGAGTAGCAGTTGACCAGGGGGTGGGTGGGTTGGTAAGGTTTCCTGGCAGAGAAGAAACAAGCAAAGGCACAGAGCCTCAGGGCGGGGTGGGTGCAAGGAGCTATGAGCCACAGGGGGCGGGGGTTGGGGGGGCTGTTAGAATTGAAAGACCCAGATGGGGGCATGGGGGAGCCAGGCCCACCACGGTAGCTTCAAATACCATGTTGAGGAATTTGGGCTTTATCCTCCAGGCTGGGTGGAGGGGCGTGCCCTGTAGGTTGGTGGGCAAGGGCCAGGCCTTAGTGGTCCAATTAAAACTTTGTCTGGGAAGCCAGAACCAACTGAAGGAATAGACCATCTGACCAGCCCAAGAAAGGGGCTTCTTCACACAGCTACAAAACAGCAGCCCTGAGAGCTGAGCCTAGGTATTTAGAGCTTGGTGAGTCTTCTTTCTCGGGAATGAATTCAAGCTATGGACTTGAGAAAGGGGCAGCTGAGCCTAGTCAGTCCTCATCTGTGTCTGTATATGTGACCAACCTGCTTCCCACCTCCATTCCCCTTTTTCTTCCTCTCCCCACCTCCCTCCAATCTTCCTTACTTTCCTTCCCTCCCCTTCTCTACCCCCACCCATCTTTCCCTTCCACTTTGACTGCCCTTTCATAAATGCAGACAAAAACTCATCAGTAATTCCTCCCACCATGGCCTGCGCACCTTCTACTGAAGGTACAGGACAGTCCCTAAATTATTAGGTGAGGTCAGCCAGGCTGAGCTCCTTCGTTAGTAAGAAAAGAAGACAATGAAAGAAGCGTGGAAATATGCCTTCAGTGGGGGGCTAGCCCTCCTCTTTCTACAGTCAGGTTATGGAGGGCTCCCGTGTGGGGGAGAATGTGGAACCAGGTTCTGCGGTGTAGACCACCCACTGAGTGGGAAATCAGGGCACAGATTCTGAATCTTTGCTCTTCTCCCAGGACAGTGTCTGCTATCATCCATCAGCAGCATGACCTCTTGGAAAAAACACTGGTTAGCAGTACAGGGAGCCTCCTGTGCTAGACCGGTGAGGCTGCTTCTCAAGGCCCAGCTCTTGCTTCTGACTCTGCCCTCTAACTCAGTCCTATTTCTGCTGCCAGACCCAAGCATGGGGTCAGAGAGGGATTTGCCTGTCACAGGAAACCCTAAAAGGCAGATTCCCATAATGTCAGAGCCGGAAAGGGCCTTGGGGATGAACTTCACATTCATCCAATGTGTTTTTAGGGAACACCTGTTGCCAGGCTCTACATTAGCTTCTGGCCCTGGCTCTCGGGGGAACAAAGACTAGGGGGCATTGTTCTCTATTCCCTTCCTCAGCCTTTCCCTTTCTGTCTTGGTCGCTGGGGCATTTTGGATCTCTTCTTCACTGAGCTGAGCCAACTGAACTTTTCAGAAATTCCACCAAGGTCTCTGGGTCTTTAACTGCCTGCTTGAGGCAAGTCCTGCTGCTCCTTTTAAGTTTTTGTTTCATCTGTGTCTGTATGTAGGTTTTCCAGTTGTCATATTCTTCCTTCCTTCCTTCCTTCCTTCCTTCCTTCCTTCCTTCCTTCCTTCCTTCCTTCCATGTTCATTGGCTTCCTACTCTTTGCCAGGTTCAGCTGGAGCACTGAGATCTATGAAGTGGCTTATTCTCAAGTGGGAGATGAACCAAAAAAAAAATGACTAGTGACTATGGGACAAGAGCAACATGCTCACTAGGAATGTGAGAGCAATCAAAGCCTGCAGCCCCTCCGAAGCCTCTCCCCCCAGATTCGGGGGTTGCAGCGGCACTTTGCCTTCACCAAGGTTCCATTCAGTTAAACTGTCCTTTGGGCTGTTCCTCTCGGCACCTGCATCCCCATCAGACACACAGCAGCTTCTCTGTGTGCCTCATGACCCCTTGACTCTCAAGGATAAGATCTACTATCTCTAACTTTAACCAGTTTTCCCCCTCTCATCTTGTTTTAATGGGGTTTGCTTCATTCTTCAGTATGAATTTCCTTATAACTTGGGGTTAAAGGTTTTCCAGGGGAATAAGTGGCCTGTTCTCTAATGCAAGCTTGAAGGGAAAGCTACTTTGAGGAGTTGGCACAGAGGTGGGTTTTTTTGTGGGGGGGAGGGGGGGGTTAAGGCAACTTGTGGCTGAACAGGGCCTGGAGTGCGACAAGGACCACTGTGCTTGCCCTGCATGTCACCAAAATCTTGAGGTCTAATTGGAGGCATCTATTAGACAAAGAGAAAAACAGACTATCAACATAGTGTCCTTTAAATGAACATGTTTTGAACTACTCTTGCACTGCAGAGGTGTTGTTTGAACAGCTGACAGAAGCCAAATTTAGAAGTCATTTGAAGTCTTTGGACTGGCACTATGATTTTTTTATCAGTCAGAATCATTTTCCCTTTCTCACCATAATATTTAAAAAGAGTATCTGGTTTCTTGGATTTTAATTCCCTGGGGGAAAGGAACCTTGCAGGAGAAGTGGTTTCCAGTGGTCATTCCCTCAGAGACAGTGCCATATACACTATGGCTAATCACATAACACACACCTACCAGCCCCGAGCCATCCAATGTAGTTCTTGCTGGTCCTCACAATCTATTTCCAAGGCTAATAAGAAGAGGGAGGGATCACTCTCTTGACTGATAAAAAAATCAAAGTCAGTTTAGATAAAAAACCAAGAAAATAAATATATGGATTTCTTACTCCATCCTTCCTGACCACCCGTCCCTAACAGGCCAATCAAATTACAGGTATGGTGAACATTTTTCATTTAAAATGTCAGCAATGAGGGTGAAAGGCAGTGAACAAGATTAAGCTTCAGGAAAATAGATCCACGCTCCCCAGAGAGTATCTATTGTGAGCGCTGAGTGCCCAGGCTGCCAAGACCTAAAGCAATATGGGGGTACAAAATTCCTTCATCACCACAGGTGATGGGGAAGCAGAGGGTGAGGGTGGAAGAGGAAAGAGAGTCAAAAATCAGATGGAGGCACAATGAATCTCCATTCCCTTAATTTTACACTCAAAATTCAATAAAGTAAGGAAAAGACCACAAAAGAGATTTAACATTTTTCTAGAATGTCAGTTGGAAGGGAAACAATATTGAGCCTGATGATTATTGGATTTTCTGGAGAAAGAAATTCGATGATGGGAAAACATGGGGAAATATTCTACTAAGCTTTTGAGTTTATTAGATTTTGTGATATTCCTTTTTCTTTCTATTCATATTCATTTTCAGAAGCTCGTCAGACTTCTCAGTTTCCCTTCTCTGCACATGGTCATTTCTTTTCTCTCCAGGATCCTTGTTTTACTTCTCTCATGCCTTAGGGACAATGACTTTGGAGAGTGTTGGTTTGGGTTTGAGTCTTAACTTTAATACTTACCAGCTTTGTGACCTTGGGCAAATTAATTAACCTTGTCTGGCATGTATTTCCTCTTCTGTCAAACAAGAATGATATAACCCATATAAGATTATTGTGAGTATAAAGTGAGCTATTATATGCCAAGTGCTTAGTACTGGTTGGAACCGGTAGACACTCAATAAATACCAAGTTGTCTTTCTCAGACAACTTCGCTTTGTTATTTCCAAAGCTAAGCCCTCGACTTTGCCCTCAATAATCCATTCTTTCGTGATTTTGTGGCGACCTTCCTCCTTTCTTCTGAGTCTTCAACTTTTCTAACTTACTGAGATTCTTTCTTATATGAAGCCACCCAGACCTAGTGGGCCCCTTTCCCTCTTTGCAACTTGGAAGTTGTGGGAAAGGAGTGTGTGGGTTCTTTATAAAACTTGGACCAGAAGGTGTTTAGAAAAGGACTTGGGTACAATGGGTCTTCATCTATGAGATGAGACCGTGAGCCTGGGTAAGAGCCCTCTTACCTGAGCACGTGGAGTGAAAAGACTAGAACTTTGGGGCATGTGAAAGGAAAAAGCAAAACCAACAGAAGTTAGTGGAGCAGGGGTGGGAGAGAGAAACAAAAGGGGGGGGTGATACCATTGTAATTAGCTAATTTTTAATAATAGGAAAGGACAAAGGGAAGGCCAGACACTATAGGCATGTTCCCTGCCAAACACTGGGGGAAGAGGACTGGACAAAGGGAAGATGGACGCATGCCCAGTAAAGTTGGGGTGACAGGAACGGTTCTGTCTGTCACACCTGGGAACAGAGGTCATTGGCCAGAATGGGTGTGGCCACTGCAAGCAGGCAAAGATGTGGGAGACTTTACTCCCTTACTGAAGGAGTTCTCTCTCTTGTGCTCTTGGTGCTTCTTGGCACACTTGGCCCATGGCTCATGCTTGGCTTCCTGGCATTCTCTGGCGTGGTCCACAGCCATGCAGGCCCCCGCAGACAATGACCAAATGGTCTGCAGCTAGCTGGATGCTGTACTGGACCTGTCCCCAACATGGAAAGGAAACTCTGGACACTGGCTTTGCTTCTAGCTCTCCTGAAACCCCAGCTACACTTCTTCTATGACTGGACTGAGGGAAATGGGACTTGGGAAACCCAGGGGTGTAATTCCACAGAAATAAAGCTTTCCCCCCCCCCGGGGGGGGGGGGGCCTCCGGAAATGCTTATTCCAGCGGTACCCCAAGAGCTCCACTCCCACTAGCAACAGGGAAACATTGGGCACGGTTTTCTCCTATAACGGGACCACAGAAGCCAGGGCCAGGGCTGCAAAAAGGGGATTTTCAAGAAAAGAGTGGGAGAGCAGGCATGCAAAGTCTGAGAGGTGTCTATTGAGCCTGGGTTTGTTTGTTACTTAGGTGACCTATAACCTCTTCCAGGGCATTTTTGTTTGTTTGTTTTTTAGCAGTGGGGGAGATGTTTGGTGCAGGGAGCTAAAGGAAGCAGCGAAGGAAGCAAGCATGGTCAGTTTCCTAGGCCAGCGTGGCGGAGAAGACGGGGCAGGTGCATGAGGTGAAAGGAGGAGCAGTGGAGAACTTACTTTCTCTGCAAGTGTGGCACACACTGGGGTACACTTTACAGCTGTGCAAGGAGAACTTGATGAGCAAGGCTGAGAATTCAGGGGAGAGAGAAAGCAGCTAAGAGGGATAGGGGTGCTGGGCCAGGAAGAGAGGAGACGGGATACATGCAGTGCACTGGTGATGATATTGCTTTGAACTTGAGAATAGATCCTGTTCTCTGAAGGAGCTGGAGTGAAGGTGGATGCAGATTTGGATACATTGATTGGCAGAGGGGACCTGTGCCTGACTCTTTTGAGGGCTTTTTCTTCCTTGTTGAAGGAGGAGGCAAGAATGTCTGCAAAGGGCAGGAAGTTGGGAATGGAATGGGGTTTGGGAAGAGTGGTGAAGGCTAGGAAGAGCTGTGGGGAGGATATGGAAGGGAGGGGGTGGTTATATTATAGGGCACTGAGATTCCAGGAGAGTCTGAAGACCGTATGCAGTGTCCTTCTCAAGCAGTACGCCTGGGCACAGGGGTAGGACACAGTTGGGAGAGCATGTTTGGACCCATCCACGGCAGGCATTGGGTGTTGGTGGGGCTGAAGGAGAAGGAGCTAGGACATCCCCAATGTCACGGGGGGTCACAAAGGGATTCCCTGTGAGTCTCACTGGGAGTCCTTCCAGAACAGGAAGGCAAGTCATGAAAAGGGGATTGGCTGGGGATGAGTACAGAATCAGTGAGCCCTCAGAGCTGGTCTAATGCTGGGGAAGCATTGGAAGGATAATGGACAATGGTGACCAGGACTTGGAATTAACATTTCAAAGATGGCACCACCCTGGTCAGTGTGGCTCAACAGTTGGGGTTTCAGCCCTCGCACCGAAGGATCATGGATTTGATTCCCGGATCAAGGGCATGTTACTTGGGTTGCGGGTTCTGCGGGTTCGCTCGCTCCCCACACCCTTTTGGGGCACAAGCAGGAGGCAACCAGTCGATGTGTCTCTCTCACACATTGATGTTTCTCTCTCCCCCGCCCCTCCCTCTCTCCCTTCCACTCACTCTGAAAAAGCAATGAAGACAATACCCTCGGGCGAGGACTAGCACACACAAAAGAAGATGGTGCTGCTTCAGGGGTTGGCCAAGTCCACACAGAGGGTCTGGCTGTTGGATAGTGTTCCGACTTTCCCCACAGATCTTGCTGATCTTGGTTTTTGCTCAAGCTGGTCTGACATTTCTAACCACATTTCTCTGCATTGTGATGGAGAATTGCTCCCCTGAGAAATCTCTGTTGGTGGAGGTTAAGGCATCCAAAACTATGACTTTCCCTGGCGTTTAGGGACCCAAGTCCCTTAGCCTTCCTTTCATTCTCTTCCTTTTATGACATTATGGGAAGGTACAGACCTTGCATATATGATAATCCATTCCTCTCCCTTAATTCTTAGATTCTTGCCTACCTGGGCAGGCCCAAGTGTTTGCTTCTACCTCTGATAACCGGGTACGATTAAAAGAATGTCCTTCCAGGGATGGCTCACTCTTTCACATAGGTGCCAGAGGTCAGCCTCTCACCAGCCACAGAGACCTGCTGTTTGGTCCCTGGCTCCCCCCGCCCCCACCCACCCCCAACACCCCGGTCCCCAGGACTGGGATTCGTAGCTGGATTCTCAGGTTCTGCACCCCTCTTAGGGAGCTGTGGTTTTCTATAAGCAGCGGAGGAGGTATACGTTTGGCTAAAAGTTCCCCCTGTAGCTTTTTTTTCCTTTTTCTCTGAAGAAGAACACAAATTGTAAATTAGTGCTGGATTGAGGCCAAGCGGAAGCCATCCATCCAAACGGCATGGAGCTGTTGTGATTCTTGGACAGACGACATCCCGTTCCCAGCCCGGTAGAGCATTCCCGCAACTGGGAGTCGAACTTGGGACAAGTCACTGTGCACCTCAGAGTCCTCTGTGGACCCAGGAGCCTGGGGGTAGGATCCCTCCTAAGCCTGATGCGCTGTGGTGTGGGGAGACCTGAGGTCACCTGTGCCCACTTATCCCTTTTGTGCAAACGGCAACCGTAGGTGGACGGGAACCTTTGAAAGACTCCAGAAGAGCTAGGGGCAAGTGCTTCACTCAGAAGTTAATGCATCCTCCCCAGGATGACTCCATTCATGTAGACCCTGTGATCATAAAACATTGGACGTTAGGAATGGGGGCGTCTCATGGCCGTCGCCTGTTGCATTAATCTGCCCCCGTAGCGCGCTCATTTGTTTGGGGGCACAATGGCCTTTCTGGTGTCGGTTAGCTGCAGGTTCCCCAATGCCCCCCGCAGGAATAACTCACACCCAGAGGCACGGGCAGTGTGAGCTCATTCTCGCCTCCCAACTGTACTTTCCCCCCAACATTTTGGATTCCAAGAGAATCCGAAAGACAGTAAAGACAGGCAGTGAAGAAAATGGAGTAAAGAAAATGCAAGGTAGTAAAGGAAATGAAAAGCCCTATTTCAGTTTTGTTCTGTTTCTGAAATTGTTTTTGTGCCTAGTTCTTGGGGTTTTCTTTTTTTGTGGGGTGGGGAGCGGTGTAGAGGAAGTCTTCAGTAAAGAATGTCCTCTGCTGCTCTGTCTTTTTTAAGCCTCTTTAGTTCTGGAGCCACCTTGGCTAAGTCCTCCTCCTCGGTGTCAATTGCCGTCTCTCTCGTCTCTCTCGTGCTTTCCTTGTCACTGTTCCTCCCACATTCTGTCAAGTGTTTGGGCACTAAGGTCATAGCCTTTACCACCTGATTACATTTTGCTTGCTTTGGATCTCCCCCAGGCAAAGCTGGTAATAATGAATCATCTCAGCCAATGGGATCCAGAAGATGCCCTGGCTGGGAAGGTCGAGGTCCTGGAGCCCCAAAGAGTAGACTGGGGACCAGCCATGGCCTGAGCATCAGGTGGGAGCTTGTTAGAAATACAGAATCCCAGGTCCCAGCCCAGACCTAAGGATCTGCGTTTTACCAAGATTCCCAGGTGATTCGTGCACACATTAAAGTTTGAAAAGCACCGGTCAAGTTGGCATGCTAAGAGAAGCCCACTGGTTTAGTGACCATTTTTATCTTTACCTTGTCTGATGTCTGACTGCCAGGGGTGGGCAACCCCAGAAGCTGTTCTGCATTTAAATCCAGACCGGAGGGATTGAGGCCCTTGAGATCCTGGTGAAGAGGAACAAAGGAAAACCCTGTGGGAGGGACTGGCATTGTGGGAATTTGCCCTGTGGGCCTGGTGGCCGTCTGCCTTCCTGTGGCAATGTTTTGGGAACTTAGCCAGGACTCCTTTCCAAGAAAAGAGCAACATGTAGATAGAAGACGTGTATGATAGCTCTAACTTGCATCCTATGACTTACAGATGCAACATGCAGCCCAATAATGCTCATTAGCAATGGGTTTCCAGGATAGGTAATGAGGGAGAAACAGAAACCTGTTTTGATAACCCCTAATAATAACGAGTTTATTACCACGGTATGATTTCACAGGAAATGGGTACAGGGAAGACTAGGTCACATGGGCACGCCATTTATAAAGCTTTGCCTGAAAGCTACAGGTTAACACTCCCCAAGTCTGCTCCCTGCTGATCACTGGGGGAAGGGACTGAGCAAAGGCAGTTTGGAAGCATGCCCAGTAAGGTCTGAGTGACGTGGGAGGCTGCTTGTCTGTCAGTCACACCTGGGAACAGGTCATTGGCCAGAAGAAGGGTGGCCACTGCAATGGCAGGAAACCTGAATGCTTAAACTTCTGAACAAAGGAAGTTTGCTCTCTTGGCTCTTGGTTTTTGCCCTCTTAGCTCCCATGGCTGTCTTATGTGCCAGGCTCTTGGCTCTCCTGCTGCGGGGGGTGTGCTCCCCAGCGCCCCCGTGGCTCACAGCCATGTGGGACCCACACAATGGACTAATGGACTTTAATTAACCTGATGCTCTGCCGGACCCGGCTGCAACAGGGAACCGACACTATGGACACTGACCCTCCTTTCGGCTTTCCTGGGACCCCAGTTACACTTTTTTTTCAGAACTGGGTTAAGGGTCATGGGACTTTGGAACCAGAAGAATGTAGCTCCACGCACATAAATGAGCCTTTTGCCCCATCTCATTCTCCCTGGCAAGTCTTAGAAAATTCTTTTTCTGAAGATAAAGCAAGAACCACCCCACTCCCACTATTGTCTGGGAAATGGAACCTCTAATTTCCCTGGTCACACTATTTCAGATTAGCAGATCTGTTTTGGAAAGCAGTGTATGAAAGCTATGAGGAGAAATGCTATTAGTGTGTGTGTGGCGTGCTGGCTGCAGGCAGGACATTGCCTGTGGCGCCCGACTGAGGGCCTGGGTGAGTGAGGACCTGTCACCACGAAGCCCTTCTCTCCTAGGCTAGCATAGCAGTGTGGTGGCACGCATTCAATGTAACTGCTTTTGTCCTGGAAACTGAGGATGCATCGTGTAAATGAAACCCACATCACTTTGGCAGCCACAAACTTAGAAGGTCCTTGTAGGGAACTAAGGTTTGGGGGGAGCACATGAGAGTATACAAAAACCTTAGCTTAGATATTTTGAATTATCATTTTTCTTCATTTTTAAAGTATCCATGTTCATTTTATGGGGTCTTCCTTCCCTCTCGCTCTAGCTCCAGTTTGATCACTTACAGAAATCTCTGACACACTTTTAAAAATGCCCTCATTGATAGTAGTGGAAGGCATAGCATATTTAAGTCCAATAGGGAATTTTGAATGTTCTTTTGTTGTTGTTTTTTTACCATTTATATGGCCAAATTACTTAGAAAGAAAAGGGCAAAGGACTCAGGGATGTCTTCTAATAAAAATGATAATCCCAAGTTCCTATGCAGTTTAAAAAATAAGTTCGTTCACAGTTTAAAAAATGCATGCTCAATAGTAGACTTAAGTAATATTCAGAGGAAGAAAAGCAACAGCAAAAAAAAATCACCTGCAGTGACTTGTGTGCAAACGTAACTTGGTGTTTTGATTTATATTTAGCTTCTCCCCCTCTCAAATCTACCTATAAATATATATAAACGCATACAAAAATGTTCCCATGTTGACCTTGTGCTTGCTCTTGCATTTCACAATGCATTACATTTCCTTGTAGTAAGAAATAACCTTTTCTACACAATTTTTATTGGCTGCACCCTATGGAGCTTAATCCCTCTAAGAAACGAGGATAACTATAGTCTAACTAAAATAGGGAGCAAGAACCAAAAAAAGCCCCATTCCAGGAGCATGAAAGCTCACAAAGTAAATTTCGCTTCCATAGGGAGATCATATGACTACATGGCCAGTTGCTTTCTTGTTTTTGTATCTCGTGACGGCACATGTACAGTTGCACACCCCGGACTCCCTCGATCCTTTTTGAAAATGATTTGGAGCTCCAGACCTTCCCTGGTTCCCGAAATTCTCAGACTTCCGCCTCTGGAAGCACCAAGTAGACTCAAATGCAAAGCCTTAGATAAGTTCATAGGGAGCATCAGGGAGAGACACTAGCCAGAGGAAAAAGAATTTTCTCAGTTTGGGGTGGGGTTGGGGGCGGGGGGGAATGCATTGTCCTCTCTTGTCTTCATTTACTTTGGACCAAAATCTGTAGGTGATTTAGGCAGATTGGGACCATTTGGCTGTTAAGATACGCCAGATAGCCTCCCGGGAGCACGGCTGATACCGTGACTCTCCCATGCTGGACACATGGGCGTGGCTGCTAGCTTCCCATTGGAGACACTTCGAAGCACTTGGCCCTGCACGTCGCAGCTCCAACCTACCTGGACTCTAATTTCATGATGCCAGCCTACAGTAAGCTTGCACCCAAGTGGGTCCGTTCACATCTGGGAGACGGTCTCCTCTGGCTCTGCAGAAATCCTTGGCAGCCTTCCTCCTCCAACAGGAGCCCCTGGCAAACCCCACCCATCCTCACTCCAGCCTCGTCCCTCCATGCAGCCAGGCGGCCTGCCAGAGCTCCCAGCACAGGAAGTTTCCCGGCACAAACAGGCGTCTTCCCGTTGGTATTACTCCTCACAGAGTCACTTGACTGCGTGTGTTTGCATACTTGGTTATATGCCTGTGTGGGCGGACAGGTGCCCACTTAAAGCAATAACCCTTTTCCGTGTACAAGTCAGATTTCTCAGAAGTTGACAAAAGAACTTGGGGGGTGTATTTCCTTTGCTCTCGCTCCCTAGAAGCTGCCTGAAACCCTCACAAATGACTTTGACATCATAAAGGTGGGGATGGATTTTAAGCCTTTTGGGTCAGTCATGGCAGACCACAAAAGCAAGGAGGAGCCTCTCTGGTGTCCTCCAAAAAGACTTGCAACCTTGGCTTGAGCTGCAGTCTCCAATCACAACGAACATGTGAAAACGGGATGCATGGGAGGAGATGGAGAGGAAATAACACACAAAACGTAGAAACAGTGTGAGCTGATGAAGGAAGCGTCCAGATGATTCAGAAACATGGGGCTGGAAGCAAAAATCGCTCCCTCCTCCTCTCTCTCCCCTTGGTGTTCATCTATGCGAAAGACTACTTTGTGTCTATGTGAGCAATGCATACTCTTCACATCTCTTGAACTGTAGTCAGGGCCTTGGGCAACAATTTGTGGAAGCGTCCATTTTCCCCCTGGGTGCTTCATGACCCAGGGAACGTCTGCCATGCTAACTTCTAAAGCCCCAATAGAGAGGGCCATGCTCTTATTCCCTGGTGTCCCCAATAGCAGCTGCTCCAAGTCCTTATGCATAATAGCTGCCTCGTGCCATGGATCGAAGCATCTGGGATAACAGGAGGAGATGGAGGTCTCTTTCCAGTAAGCTGCCGGTATGGAATTCGTGTTTGTATCTCTATGTCCTGCCAGACACAAACCTACATGAGACCACACATAAGGAGTTTCTGCTGCCTTTAGGGAAGGTGGGCATGGGGGCAACTCACTGGAAGACCCTTGCTAGCGGAGGCTCCATTACGGGAGCCAGGAACGTAGAGCCAAGCCCTCTTGAGTTGAGTCTTGGGGTAGTGCTTGCTGTGGGTAGAGTGGGGGACCGGCCCTTGACAAGATGACTGGCTTGTCAGACACAGGTGGATTTGACAGGGCCTCCTTACTCTGAAAACGGGTGGGGGAGGGGATTAATGTGGAGAGTCCAGAAAATTCTCTATAGATAGTGGAAGACAAAGGAAACCGAGAGGCCCAGACAAGAAACCCGGAGGCCCGTTGGGTTTAGGGAAAGGGAACTTTTTTTCTGTCTTCTAAGTATTGACAAGCATTTTTTTGGTCGGCATCAATATTCCACTTTTAAGTAAAATCAGTGGGATGCAAAGAAACTGGCACCTGCAGGTAAGATGCTCCCTACCTCCTCTGTCCAGGCCTCTCCCGGTGGCCTCCTCTGGAGGCAGAGCACTTCGATTCCTCTGTCTTTCCAGCTTCCCCCGACACCCCATTTCTTAGCAGATAGGACTTCCCGGTAAGAAATAACTCTGTGAATTTGAAGTCACGCTCTGGCTGTACTTTTCCCTCACACGAATGCTGTCGGATAGCAATCTCTGGAAACAGAGCTCCCTATTTCTCTGGTCCATTCTCCAGGTGACTTTAGTAGGCATGCCTGGGAGGCGAGGCCAGGCGTCTCTCCCCACTGCCTTCCTGTGGACATATGGAGCCAAGAGCTGTCTCAGTGGATTTCTTTGGACTCACATTGGACTGAACTCTAAGTAGACGGATAGCATGCTGACCTTGACCATAGGGGCATCATCTGAGCTTTTCAGATGTTAGTTTAACCAAGTTATTTGGAGTCGTGCCCAGTCAAGGCTTTAGCCTGAGGCCACTTCATATAATACCCACCATCCCACCTCCTCTAGCAACTTGTCTAGCAAAATAGACATGTGCACCCCCTCCCACCCCGCCACCACCACCAGCAGCAGCAGCACCACCACCACCAGCACCCCCACCAGCCTCTTCACTTTCTGAAGATCATAGGACTGCGCTACAGAGAAGGACAGCTCTGGGCATTGTTCTCAAGATCCTTTTTTCTAAACCCCAAACCTCACAGCTAGCAAAGTGGTCCCCGCTCTTAGCTCACTCTTCGCACTACTGCTGAAGAGGCAAGAGGCAGCTCTAACGGCCTCTTTTCCTCTGTGGTTCCCCCATCTCCTACGGAATTCAGGCATTGCTCCAGGGCACCGTCGTGGGCCTGCCTTGGGGCCTTGACCCTCCTGGTTTCCCAGTCTCCCCTGCAGCTGCCAGGTTTTCAACTCTGGAAAAGGAAGTTCTCATGCCTTGCAAATGTGTATTGCTTTTCCCCCAGACCCCCTCGGGCTTTTGTACGTTTGTTCCTTTTGCCTGAAATGGCCTGCCCAACTTTCCGTCCCTAGAAAACTCCTTTTCTCCTTTTATGGGCGAATGCAGAAGTTTCTTCTTCTGGGAGGCCCTTCCTCCCTCCCATTTTTTATTCACATTATCTGCTTACGTGTTTGTTTCCCCTTAGAGCCTAGGGACTTCATGAGGACAGGGGGTGAGGGGGGCTTGTTGGGTTCATTTTTATATCCTCTGGGCCCGAGGAAAAGCAGGTGTCCGATAAATATGTGTGTTGAATTGGCTCATGCATGAGTTTTTGGTACAGAGCATCTGCGTTCAGCTGAGTTGGTGCTAACCTGTGAAAGGTTTGCCTAACAAAAACCCAGTCCAGTCTCCTTCTGATGATCTGATGGGTTCATTCTCTGATAATTGCACCCTCCCAAATGTCATGACCTCTTCTATTTCCCAGGGCTTCACAAGGGTCTAACATTTTACACCAGCGGCCTACTGTCCAATGATAGAAGGGTTTGCCGTTTTGGTTGACTTAACTCTCCTTCCTGGAGGAGGAAACTGTGTCCAGCTCTGCCGAGACAGACAAAACGTCATGGTGGTATGAAGCCAGGGAGCCCGGATGACACTGGAGCTCAGTGAAAACCCGAGGGCTACAGCAAGTAGCACTAATGAAGGGCTGGCACGGCTTCCACTTGCTGGAAGAGAAGCTCGCTTTATTGATTGTCAGGCATTTGGAGGCCTAAAGTCATCACCATACGTTGGTGTCCAAGGATGGAGTTGAATGTGACATTTTGGAGGTGGAGCGAAAAGGTCCACGCTGGTTCACAACCACGCTCTCCCCGACACTAGGAAACAATTTTCATGTCAGAGGGTAAAGGGAAGCAGTGTGGCTGGCTGAAAGGAAGGAGGGGGCGGAGGTGGAGGGGAGGGGAAGGCAGTCACCCTCTCTAAGGGTCCACTCTTTGCTTGTCACTCCTTTCGGTCCTTGACATACATTATATAAGTCAAGTCTTACAAGAACTCTTCTAGGTAGAACAATTATTCCCATTTTACAGATGCAGAAACTGATGCTTGGAGAAAAGAGAGGAACTTGCCCGAGTAAACAAGGCTAGTAAGTGAGGCAGTCCAAGTGGACCTGACACCAGAAAGCGTGTTTACTTTGAACCCTCGTGGGCTGCTTCGGTGTTCTGACTGGGAAAGCAAAGATGGCATGCCAAGTTACGGGGTCGGGGGAACCGGGTTTCATGGAGAACAATACGGGCCTTTCAGTTTTTCCTGACACTTCTCTTTTAGGTACTTTCTGCCCTGAGCCCTGTGGGGTCTCTCCTGCTTAGATGGGACAGAATATTTAGAAGCGGCAGCCTTAGGGAACTTGTTCTGAATGAGTTCCCGGTTTAAAAAATAACTGTACCCAGACGTCAGAACTGGGAGCAGTATGTGTTTCCTGTGAAGGCTGCCTTGAATTGGTGACTTTTAGCCGCGGCCGGTCTGCGTGGTCATGAGGCGGCCTCCTGATTGCCCAACAGTTGGGGGGCAGAGCTGTAGAATGACTATGCTGTGTGAGGGTCCCGGCAACGTCCCCCTCCTCACTCTGAAAGGAAGTTGCCATCAGACATTTTATCACAGAAGGATCTTTCCTCCCGTGTTTTCACCACTGACTCAGTTGGGGGGAAGATGTAACGTACATGTCAATGAACAGCTTCCTAATCAAATGGCAGGAAAGCTGTGCAGAGGGCACAGGACGCTTCCTGCT
>NW_006284349.1:2657045-2676141 GCF_000327345.1 Myotis davidii | reverse complement strand
CCCCCCGCAAACCTCAGAGTCGCACGCAGGATCTTGATGGGGGCGCTCGAGAGAGATGAGAATGAGAATGTCTGAATCAAAAAAAAAAAAAAAAGGTACCGAGAGGACTGCTAGTGACACGGTGTGAGAATACGGGAGTACACAGGGCAGGCCTCGGGCTGAGCTGGAGGATAGCTGGCTCTATGGAGGCACACGAGGTGACAGGAAGGTGACTAAGAAGGAGCCCAGGCATGAGATGAAATGAACTGGGAGAAGGTTGACTAAGTCAACTTCCCTTCGGTTGTAACTAAAGCCCTGTTGTCTTGCTGTCTTTCCAGGTCTGGGGGGCTCTTCTTTTGTAACGAGATCACCAGCTGGAGTCCCCACTCCAGAACTCTTAAGAGCTCTAGCGCCCTCAAATATATTCGAGGATTTTCCATGAGCCTTGAATTTCTCTAGTTCTTCCCTTTCTCCGTATTCCAGATCCTACCAAATCCCCTCTTTCCCCCCCCCCCCCCTTGTTACTTCAGAATGAAACTTAGCTACTTCTCTTTGTGGATCTGAAGGTTTGGGTTAGTAGAAGAGATTTTGGCACCACACAGACTAGGAAACAAAACCCACTGGCCCTGTCCCAGGCTCTAGGGTTTCTTCTCGGGCCACATCTCTCACCAGGCATCCCCCTTCCCCCCGCATTGCACCTAACTTCACTACCTCCCCATTTCTTCCAAGAGCTCTCCCCCCTCACTGGTGGCATCTGTAGACAGCGCCAAAATTCAGAGCTAGCTCAGTGGTCCTCACGACTCGCCTCTCAAGAGCCTCCTCAAACCGGTACCTCAGCAGGAAAACCATGGAGACAGACGGATCACACTGTGTCCCCAGAAGGCAAAAGCCAACTGCAGTCCCTTATAGTTTTAAATAGGAGTGTTTTTCTTCTTCCAATGTTAACAGTGGGCACGAGAGAGTGAAAAGTACATGGGGGCTGGGGGACTGTGCACCTGGCTCCCAGCCCTGCCAATCCCAGAGGAGCCCGGGAATTCCTCCTGTCAGGTTGGCTCCTGGATTTACGACCTTTGCCCTGGGAGAGGCCAGTGGCTTGGTGGTGGGTGTGCAACTTGGGAAATGGCATGGATTGATGATTTAAGACTTTAGTTCAACATGACCTTGGGTGAGTCCTTGACAAATAGAGGGGGGGAAAATGGACTTTCAAATAGAGCAGCCTTCCCTTTAGAGTCATGACTCCTTTTCCATTGTTCGGGCTGCCAGTTGACTAACTCAAATGCTGCCTCCTTCGCCTCTGGGGTCACACCCACACCCGGTTGCTAGGGGCTGGAATGTCTCCTCACATAGAGTGTGGGCTCTGACTGGGCAGGACCTCGGTGCCAATAACACTTAAGTGAGGAGAGGAGAGAAGGAAGGGCCGTCTTAGGGTTTTGACTTAGCTTTGCTTTGCTGCCTCTTCGGCCTCTGCGTCTGCGGGCAGCCTGCCTCTCGAGTAGCCTTGCTTTCCCGACTGGTTCATAACTTACCACTCAAAGGCAGGTCCTTCTTCCCACTCCCCACCCCCCAGGGTAAATGGGTGGCTCAGTTTGCCACCCACACAGAATGATGCCTGCCATGGTGGAGTTTAGCAAGTTGTCCAATTCTCAGAAAGGATGACTGCCCATGGAAAATGACGATGGCTGCCCAGGGAGGGTCAAAGTCAAGAAGGGGCCACAGATGTCCTTTTACGCCACAGAGTTCATGAACAGAGCCTCTGAGGGAGGACAGAATTGTTGTCGACTCCATTCCATCTGCAGAACGAATGGCTAAACATCAAATCCAGAGCTAAGTGGGGGCTCCCCCTCCCTCCGTCTTTGTAGCAAATACCACATAGCCCATTTGTTTTCCATATCAGGTCCTTGAACGCTACACATATTCCCTTTCCTGAGAAACAAGTAGATGGATTGAGCTGCGGGCTGCTCACCAATCAGACTGTTTTAAGGATGTTGGCATACTGCTTCTTTATTCTTTCCCGGGGTCCTTTGCAGGTCCCAGTTCTGTTAAGTACCCCCTTTGCAGCCGCCCTGCCCAGACTACCCCACAGTGTCCTTATTCAGGATGCGTTTGGCAATTGTCTGCTGAGTTTTGCAGAAACAAACGCAGCCACTTAGATTTACGAAGCGTAAAGAAATCAGCCAGGGGCAGAGCCGGGCAGAGCCGGGCAGAGGGCTGCTCAGATTTCGAATGGCGTCTGGCTGATGAAGGGCTCTGTCTTTGAGGGGTCTCTTGGCTTTTGGGTGCCAAGTTTTATCCCACACCCGTCCCCCGCATCCAATGTTGAAGCACTGAGGCCCAGGCCAGATCTTTGGAAAGGGCTGCATCAGTTCAGTTTGTATACATTTGGAATCAGATGCATTTTTTAGGATTCATGTCCCAACATCTTGGGAGCCCACCGGGGTTGTGGGTGGTCCGGGAAGGGGCGGGTGGTGATGCTGTGGTGGTGGTGGTCCTTGTGCATAGCTGAGGGACTCAGATTTGCATCGCCAGACAGCAACCTCACATCCTGTGACTCTAGACCTTCATTTCTCTCTCGTTTGGTGCTTCCCTCACAAAACGACAAAGCAGAGTGCACAGAACTCGCCTGGCGAGTGGAAGGGAGCAATCCATGGCCTAAAGGCAAGGACGGAAAAAAACCCCAGATCCCTGCTGTTTCCAGCAGCAGAATAAAGAGAATGTGTAATCTCTTACATTCTCCTTTCCTTTACTCAGCATCACCCCATTTTCCTGCCCACGATCCAGAACTTTCTGGATCTACTTTTGGATTTGGCTGAAGAGGAGGAGAAGGGAAGGAAAGGAAGAGTTGAGCCAAAGGAGCTGCTATAAAGAGGGGAGGGGAAGGCAGGTGACAAGGGGCGCTCTGGAAGATGGGCAACTGAGTTGGGGTGCTGAAAGGCAGATCTCTGAATGGAGTTCCCTCCCCTTCAGCTATCTGACTCCCTGAGGAAACAGGGTAATGGGGGCCCAACTTCATCACTCCATGGGTGGGTCCTTTTCCTGCCTAATTAATTGTTAATCTGGGAGCTCACATTTCGGGGGACCTGGTCTTGGATGGATCCCAAGAAAGAAAAGACTTAGACTGTAAGGGGCCTGAAGGGATGTGCAGATTGGGACCAGGGACAGCATACCATTTGCTCTAGGGAAGGAAGTGGGCATCAGGGGCAGGGGGGAGAGACAGGGCCAGAAAATGACTCACAGCGAGTGCCCTGCCGGCCACCCTGAGCCACCAAGGCCACGTGGGGAAGAAGTAACTGTCAGAATGAAGTCCAGCCTGCAGGGAAGAGGAAGACCGTCCTGGTTGTTGCTTCATTCAAGATAGCCAGGAAGCGTCCAAACATGTGCCCCATGAGGTCCAGGACTCCACTTCCCATCAGGGAAAAGGAAAGTAAATAATGCTTCAATACAATATCCAGTTTCTTTGCTTTCTGAAATTTTAAATAGCAAAATGTGGGTGAGTTTACAACCTGGAGTGATGATTTGAAATTCCCTTCTTTCCCCCAGAATAGTCCAAGCATCTGAAAAACTTATATGATAACTCTTCTGGCACCAAGGCAGATCTGAGGAGGTGGGAGGTGGGAGGTGAGGGAGACCAGCTGGACCATGCAGAGGAAGCTCTTTGTGGCCAAAGTGTTCAAGTATTCTTTACAAGGGCCAGAACCGGGTCAAGTCCCATGCAAAGCAAGAGCTGAATAATTCATTGAGCCAGAGAAGGTGCTTCATCTGGGCCCCTGCTGAAATCAAGAGCCAGAGGAAGGGAGGGAATGCAGAGGCAGATATTGGCAGGACAAGGAGAAGAGTGGATCTGGGTGTGTGAAGGCAAACCCCTATTCTGTAAAACTACTGTTTGGAATTCTCTGCTATTCCTTAGATGGCCTCTTATTCTGAAAAAAATAACTTTGCTTTCTAGCCCGCTTTAGCCTGCTTGAATAATGAGGACGATAAACTTAGCTGTCTGACCTTGTAAGCCAGAAACTAGATACGCACAATGCCATGCCAGGTGCATTTTTTAATTGGATAGAACTGTGTAGTTTTCAAGGCCTCCAGCAAGATAACCACTAAGTGCACAAAGGGCTGGCTCTTTCATAAAAAGGAGAGTTCTGCTTGTAGCTTTGCTTAGAATTTGAATTCATTTTCTCTAAGCCCACCACAGTGAATAAATACAGTGTAACTCCAAACTCTCAGCATTGCTTGGTTCTCCAGTTTTTCTGTAACACCATTTGTTCCCTCCAATTCCGGGAAAACCAACCTATAAGTGGCCTCTTGGCCTCAGTGTGGACTGGGTTTGAGGACCAGGGGAGCCGCTCTGCTGATTTAGCAGAATTGGACCGGGGGACTCCCGGCGCTCCCAGACCTCAGCCCAGGACCCGGCTGGCATCTGGAGAGCATGGACGGACACTTCTGGACCTGTCCACAGAATCAGTAAGGTGGGGGTCCCAATCCCCTACCAGTCTGGCCCACTCAGAGTGAGTGGAAGGAGAGCTTGATCACCTCCCAGGATGCATAGAGCTCCCTCAGAAATTAGAAATTAGTTAGGAATTGGGTAGATTGTTTAAACTCTGAGTGAATGTTTGGGGAAAGTGTGTGAGTGTGGAGAGAGAGGGCCTGCCCTCTCTTCTCCTTTGTGTGGCTCCACGACTTCGGTTATGGAGTCCGAGTGGGCTCCCACCTGTGGTTCCGAGATTCGTCATATAGCATAACAGTGACTCACCCCCACGTGGAGGTGACCAAGCCCGGGGTTTATATGGATGCACCTTAGCTAAGATGAATCTAAGCTCCCAAGGGACACGGCCAGGCGGGCATCTGCATGAGGATCTGTGAAAACATGTCACCCCCTCCTTTGTCTGTCTCTCGCCACCGATCATCATGGGGTCAGGACAAAGTAAACCCACTGTTCTCAATTGCATGTTGAAAAATTTTAAAAAGAAATTCAATTAAGGAAGTATGAATGAACAGCTATTTGTTTACTCGGGACTAGCCAATTTGCTACCGAGAAGAAGGACTGGACGCAGTCTTAACTCTTCCAGTAGGTTCTCACCGAGACAGTCAAGAATTATGTTCTGGGACATGGGTGCCAGGAGTCCCCCCATGCCCATCTGGGGAGTTGGGCATTATTTCATTTATCTGCTCAGCTCCTGTCTGGACTAGTCTACTAAGAAAATATAAGTATGGATGTTTTTCTGTCTTGGCTGCTCATTAACTGGTCTATGTGAAGCGAAAGCTACTTTAATTTATTCTACATTTCTGTTAATTCGTCTGGTTAAGCATTTGGGCTGGACCCGTGATGGTCTGCAAAAGTCTCTAGCAGCTGCAAGATTTATTTTTCTCAGTCTCTTTTGCTCGCTATTACAGAGGAAATCAGCCCACTTAGCTAATAAAAATTTCTATCTATCAGTTTCTCTTGCCTGGGTTATAAATTTGCTATATTAAAATTTTAAAGTTCTAAGGTAAATTTAAAAGCTAAAACAAAGGCTAGCTAGGTTCCAAGATTACTTGGTTCTGAAATTGCTTATAAGAAAAGCAAGAAAAAAGTCTTTTCAAATTAGCTATTTGCTTAGCAAACTAACTCTTTTGCTGTTACTAAATTTTCTTAATCTCGACCACTCTCAGGTTTACACTCTGCCTCTTGAAAGCTTCCTAAGTCCTCACTATCTCTACTGAACACTTAACCTCGCCCTCTCCTACTATCAAAGCCTATTCAAGGACCTTGCTAACAGTTTAATCAAACTTCAAAAATAAAACAAAAATTATCTAAGACCTAGGCTACATAAAAAATATATATATATCTGAAAATGACTCCTTCCATTGACAGAACCACTGTTAATACTACTCATAGCCATAACCCTAGGACCATGTCTTCTAAATCTGTTAATTCGCTTTATCTCATCTTGTCTAAATGGCTTTAAACTTCAAATGGTCCTTCAAGCCAGAAAAACTCCCTACAAACCTCTCCAAGAGAAAAAAACGGGATGTTAACCCCTTGGACATTGTCCTTTTTCAACAAAAAAACAATAAAAAAAATCAATCCACACCCCTATTCACCATAACATCCCATAATAATTATATCAAGGCTAAAAAGCTTGTGGGATAAGGGGAGGAATGTGAAGCAAACCCCTATTCTGTAAAACTACTGTTTGGAATTCTCTGCTATTCTTTAGACGGCCTCTTATTCTGAAAAAATAACTTTGCTTTCTAGCCCGCTTTAGCCTGCTTAAATAATAAGGAAGATAAATTTAGCTGTCTGACCTTGTAAGCCAAAGACTAAATACGCCCAATGCCATGCCAAATACATTTTTTAATTAGATAGAACTGTATAATTTTCAAGGCCACCAACAAGATAACCACTAAGCAGCGCACAAAGGACTGACTCTTTCATAAAAAAAAAAAAAAAATTCTACTTGTAGCTTTGCTTAGAATTTAAATTCGTTTTCTCTAAGCCCACCACAATAAATAAAATATAACTCCAAACTCTCAGAGCATTGCTTGGTTCTCCTCCGGTTTTTCTATAACAGGTCAACCACTCGTGGTGCTCTTGCTTGCAATGGTCTTATACACACACACTGCAGAGAAATGCATAGTTGCATTTAAATGTTCAAGAGCAAGTTGGACAGCCCCTCCCCAATCTTTGGGTGCCCTCTTACTGACGCATCTCAAAAGGTGGTTTCTGGATTCCCAGTGGAAAGGTGTGCTGGAGTTGGGAATGGGGGACACCCAGAAACTACCCTTAGGTGCCAAAGCTGGCCTTGGTGTCCATGGGGAGAGATACTTTCCCAGTGATGAACTCGGGGACTCCAAGCTGAATCACCAAAATGTGTGGGAAGTAAGCCAGGACTTGAGTCAGTTATAGCAATACCCTGGGAGAGTGGGGTACAGGCCTGTGAATGGAGGTTGACAGAACAGAGAGGCTATGGAGTTACGGCTTTGGTTATCTCCAAAAGCTCCTGCCAGTGGTTTTCCAGCTTGGGCACAGAGAAATTGGTTCTTTTCCATTTTCAGGGAGAGCCAGAGGGTGACTCCTACGTGACTGGAATATACCTACATCAATTGGATCATGAATTCCTATGAGAGCTGATGAAAGCTACAATTTCAATGTTTTTGTGGGCCCCTTGATACAAAACCATGGATCCTGATTTTGACACAAGAGGTTTAGGAATTCTGTAAGGTATTGGCCAGGTACCAAAGAGAGGATGGGAACATTGGGATGTGACTGAGCTTACGTCAGAATGGATGGTCTGGGCAAAGGGATGCAGTGAGCTGTGTGAGTTTCCCGTTCATTGGAAGACTGGGTTTGCTATTTGGGGGACATGTAGCAAGATTCTATATTTCCCCAAGAATCCATGTCATCTTTCCACTATACTGTGGCTGGAGGACAATGACAACTACTGAATGCTAAGGTCAGGATGTGCTAGCTATATGGTGAATGGGGATTAAAGAGTTTAGTTTCTAGGTGGTAGTGGCTGGTGCAACCCTACCAGCAGGGTAAACGCCTCTCATCTGACCCCGAGGCAGCAGCATGAATTAGGGGAGACTGCAAAGCTGAAAGGGCACCTCAGAAAATACAGGTTACAACACTCAGACCCAGAAGGATAAATGTGTCAACTTCATGACTACAAAAGATGGACTGAGTTAACACAGATAATGCCAAAGATCAAGGATTATGAGCGGTCAATCAAGGAAGAGCCAGTAGGGTCTCATCCTCCTCCACGGTTCTCATAGAGAGTCCTAGGTGCCTGGGGGACCCACTTTAGAAACTCTGTAGACACATCTCATTGGATAGTTTAGTACTTTTCACTTGAAATGATGTGTTCCCAAGTGACCCCCAAGAGGCTTTCAGGGGCCCCAGGAGGCAGCCCCACTTGAGTTGTCAGTGGCGGCAGTTTTCCAATGCCCAAAGTCTCTTCTAGTTTCTCACCCTGTCTGATAAGACTTGTCCCAGGCCATATGCCCTCTACCCACCTTCTGCTGATGTGGGTGGTCTTTAGAGCCTTCTGCTTTAGTATTGGCCCCACTCCTGCCAGAGAGAGAGTGTTGTCTACAGACCCTGAGCTTGAGAAGCTCCCTTCTGATTTATTTGGCGAGGGGCTCTGCACAGTGTGTGCAGCGCTAGCTATAAAAGGCTCAAGTTGGAGGACATCTTTTCTGGGATGTACCACTCTTTACCAACCTTCAAAAATACATGAACCCTTATGTGTGAGAGAAAATCCAGGAGATGCCGTTTGGATGAGTAAGTGCTGAAATATATTTTGAGAACTGAATATTGGAAATCAGGATTGTTCTGAAAAGTCCAGACTGGTGGAGTCTCATACCCTGGCCCTGAGACTCCTCCAAATCTCCCCCCCCCCCCCCGATAGAATGGGCTCTCCTGAACTAAGTCCCCTAATTATTTTTCTGTGTACTCTCATGAGGCACTGAGACAACCTATGCAGAATACTGCAAAACTTGTCTACAGTCATTGTTAGATGCACGTTCTCTATAAGTTGTTGGTGTTCAGTAGTTAAAAATGTTATAGGGTTTTGGCCTTTGTTATTGGGATACATTATAAAATGCCCCCCTCCTTGCGCTTCCTCTCTTCCATAGCCTGTGAACTTTGTCGTTTCTGAAACACAAGTCAGTTGCTATTAGAATATTATTTAAGGAGACACATGTTAATGCCATTCTAAAAATGGTACCAATTTATGCCATCACTTGAAAGGGGGTTCTGTATTACATGCTAGAATTTGTTAGTGTGAGCCGATGATTTTCTGTGAGACATGCTCAAAGAAGTGAGTGGTCAGGAGGGGTGGGATGGCGCTAGACATCCTACCACCAACACCACCACTAGGGTGGGGTAGATTCCAGGGCACTAAAAGACTGACAATAGATCCCCACAGTTGAGATTCAGCTAGGTGGCCAGAGCTGCTCAGCTTTCCTGGGAAGTTCTCATCATTAAGCTGGATCTCGGTCTTGGAAATTCAGGAAATGCTGAGAAGTCCAGGTGGGTTGGCTATTATTAAGAAAGCTCATTCAGGCTGAGACAGTCCCAATGAGGCTGAAACGGTCCCAGTGAGGCTGAAACGGCACCTGTGAGGCTGAGACGGTCCCAGTGAGGCTGAGACGGCCCCTGTGAGGCTGAGACGGTCCCTGTGAGGCTGAGACGGTCCCTGTGAGACTGAGACGGTCCCTGTAGGGCTGAGACGGTCCCTGTGAGGCTGAGATGGTCCCTGTGAGGGTGAGACAGTCCCAGTGAGGCTGCGACGGCCCCTGCGAGGCTGCGATGGCCCCTGGGAAGCTGGCAGAATCATGCGAGCCACCCAGACGGCTTCATCAACAGCCCACAAACCAGCGTGCAGCCCCAAGCACGAAGGGCAAAAGGGGCGAGAGCAGCTATAGTGTTGCTTTCTCCTCACTTTTGGTAACGAAATCCTCATTTTAAACATAAGAGGACATTATTTTAAAAAGCTGTTACGTGTCTCCATACCCTTTCTGAGTAGAGCATGAACAAGTCGTGAGAGACCTTTCCGAACACAGGGGCACATTGCGGATGGAAATAGCTACATATTCCATGTGTATGACCTTTGACCCGGCAACAAAAAGTGTACACCTATGGATGAGGACAGTGGGTGGGTAAGGGCAGAGGGAGGGGTGGAGGGAGCTATGGGTGGGAAAAAGGGCAATAGCTGTAATCTGAACAATAAAGATTTATTTAAAGAAAAGAAAGAAAGAAAGCTCATTCAAATTCTTATTCATTCATCCAAAATTCTCTCAGTTGACATGCTAATAAAGATTTATTTAAAAAAAAAAAAAAGAAAGAAAGCTCATTCAAATTCTTATTCATCCATCCAAAATTCTCTCCGTTGACATGTATTTTGTTCTTCCCCTGTGCTAGGCATTGTATTGCACTAAGGTTGTATAGAAATGGTCAAAACTTTGCCCCAGCCTTCAAGGAGGTCACAGCTTGCTAGAGTGGCAGTCAAGTTGAAGCAGAATTACAAGAGAATGTGAACTTATGGGGGCTCTGCATCCTAAGGATGAGGTCTTCTCACCTTGCTGTGATGAGGAAAGTCAGAAAAGGCATCCAAGGGAGGAGGTGTCTGCTCTAGACCTGGATCTGGCCCAAGGGAGTGCTGGGAGGAAGGAGGAGTGGAGATCAACTTTCCAGCAGAGGGCTTTCACTGCTGGGCTAAACAGCCCTGACATGGTTGTAGTTGGTTAAGGCTGGGGCTTCTGGGAGCTTAGAAAATCAGAGCAGCTGATCTGGAGAATCAGATTGAGGAATCAGAAGAGACGTTGGAAACAGGGTACAAAGCAGAAACCCAGTTCTATGATTTTGCGTTACATAACGATCGTCTGGATTTGGGTACACAAGGGTGCCGGAGCTCTGCCTGCCCTGTCACTAGAACAGATACACAAGAGGTAGCGGACTTGCCTCGAGGAATGTGTGGGAGTTCAGGGATCAGTCCTGGGGCTCACAGGTAGGGATGGCAGCCAGGGCGGTTGCAGTCACAGGGCGGTGTCCTAGCCACCATGGGAGGGCACCACACTCCCCTGTCAGTCTACAGGCAGCATACCTACAGCTAAGCCCTAGCAGATGGCCCATGAGGCTGGAAGAGACAAGAGGGGAGAACTGAAGCCACTCAGCCATTTACTTGCTCAGTCAGGCTTGATATGGAACTACACTAGGTGAGGTGCCGGCCTTAGATAGGCCCAGCTAGAGCAGGGGAAATGGAGAGCTGGGCTGGGAGTCTGGATACACCTGGAGATTATTTAATATTTTGTGAGGCTGGGAGTTTTTCTGGCTGAGAGTTTGGCTGTTTGAAAATAGCCACGTACAAATGAATGCTTAATGTTATTGTGGAGATTGATAACAAAGTTAAGTAGGAACAGAAGGAAGACTTGTCAGGGTTTGCCCAGTTGGGCTTGGACCATTCTTTAACTGATCCAACCGGACTGGCCTTATTTTACCTCAAAGATGCCCACAAAATGCTAACTTCAGCAAGAAAGGCCCTCGGTCTCCAATAAGGCCATTTCACCCTGGAGTCCTCGTGGTCAGTTTCTCTTCGCTGGCAGACCTCATGATCTTTTGGGTTATTTGACGACTTTGACTAAATATACATGTATATGTATTTCAGTCCAAAGCTTCAAAAGTGGTAAAACATTAGGGTAAAAACAGGAAGGGTAATACTGCAGTTTTGCAACAAATCTCAGAGCCCTGATTTAAACATATTTTGCTATAGAACTCAATAGTAAAAAAAAAAAAAAAAAATTCAAGAAATTTATGAATTTTTTTTTAGAAGAGAAATTTTTGTTTTCTTAAATATGCAAGGTCCAGACCAATAGATGTGGGATGCTGATGAGCTAAGACAGCACGTTTTCCCAATGCCTAGAGCTGCTGAACTGATCCTGGTCTTACACTGGCAGCCCTAAGGAGCATGAGGAATAGATAGCGCGTCCGTATTTAAAGTATATGTAGGGTATATTTAACCTGTAATAGAGACACACGTGAAGAAGAGCTTTCCCTGAGATTAATTACTAGCTGCTGTTGGTGATACTTTGGCCTCCTGAACGCCTCTCGGGGTGGGCTTTTGCTTCCAGGAAATGGCTGGTGTCTTAATATGACTTCTTATTTTGCCTGCTAAAATACAATTTTTTTATTTTTTATTACAAAGGGTATTACATATGTGTCCATTTTTTCCCCCCGCCCTAGACAGTCCCCTAGCCTCCCCTATCCCCCAGTGTCTTATGTCCATTGGTTATGCTTCTATGCATGCATACAAGTCCTTTGGTTGATCTCTTACCCCCCCTACCTCCTGCCCCCCAACCCTCCCCGTACTTCCCGCTGCAGTTTGACAATCTGTTTGAGGCAGCTCTGCCTCTGTATCTATTATTGTTCAAAAGTTTATAAAGGTCTCAATTATCCATGAATGAGTGAGATCATTATATTTGGGAACCTTTGATGTGGTTTCTCTCTCTGATGCCAATCTTGTCTAGCTTATTTGAGAGGAGTAAACCTGTTGGCACAATCCCCGTGGGGTGGTAAGAGGACAACCTGTGAGGACCAGTGTAGTTCTCCCTGATCCCTGAATGCAGGAGAAGCCGCAGTTCAGAGTAACGGGTCTCCATGGAACTTCTGAGTCGTTCGTGGTGTGATGGCAACATGGAAAGGCTTGTCCTTTGGAAGGAAAGTTGTTTCAGAAAACAAACAATTGATGACATTTCTAGGCGTGGAGATGTTTATTTATGGCAAGATATTACCTAAATGTCAAAAATAATCAACCACCCTAAAACCCCTCCAAAAAACAAACAAAAAAAATATAAGCAGGACTTGTCCTCTCCCACCTAGAGAAGGCTTTCCTTTTTGAAGGATGCGTTTAGTCAAGTGAGGTCTTACTGTAGACAGCTTGGGGCTTTTGAAGAACACCAGGCTAATGATGGAAGAAAAGCCACTGGTCAGCACAGACCTGTGTTTCCTCACCCTTACTTCGGGGCCCCTGTCCAGTGGGTGTGTGCTAGCCTTTCAGTGAAGACTGTTTACTGTGGGTATCCGTTCTGATTGGTTGGTGCCCGTATCATATACCTGTTGTTAAATATTTTGAACATCAGCTGCACCTAGCTTAGAAAAGAGTTGGGGGGGGAATGGCATTTTAACGAATGTGGATCCGTGAGGGGTGACACTCTCAGACGGGAACAGTCCCAGTTCTACCAGCTCTCAATGGGAGGAGGATAGGATGGTGAGGGAGGAATTGACCAGACAACCCAAACGTTGGGGGCAGAGAGGTGGGGGAATCCTCTCAAAATTTGAGCCTTTAAACACCCTTCTTAAAAGGTCTGAAAACATATTGACACATGAAACCCAGGGAACAAGAGTGGGCTGAAAGGGGGAGACAAGGCTAGGGTTCCAAAGCTCATGGGAGCAGTGAGGCCTGGGGGGGGGGGGTGTTTGAGTGAGCAGGATGAACGGGGTTGGAATATGGATGGTGCCGGGTCCAAGTTCCTCTGCCAGGGACTTGACCTCTTTGGACTCTGGGAATTGGAAGAACACACGAGCGGCAGTGGGGAGGGGTGGCTCATGCTTTATTGCAAACAAAGCAGCCTACCACCGCTGGTCAGTGGCACTCAAGCAAAAGAGGACTCATGCCAATTAGTGACATCTGTGCGGGTGTGCCTGTGCAGTATGTATAGTACTACTGCTGTCCACACCTGTATATGGCAAACGGGCCTTTAAACATAGTAATACTACTGTGTTATTGTCCTGGCGCATGTGTGTGGCAAATGGGCCTTTAATATCCAGGGTACTTTGGTCAGGGCTCCCACAGATGGTTGAGCTCTCTTGATCTCTAGCCGGGTGGCGTGTAGAGATGGACAGGGTACTGGGTGATGGTGGGCGAGCACAGCTGTTTAGCTTCCTCTTTTCTTGCCTTAATAGCAGGGAGCTGACCCAGACTGGAAAGTGTCCTGGGGGGTCCCCTGAGTGAAGCTCAGGTCTTCCCCCTCCTCCTACTCAACCACATCCTTCTCGTGGTCTCCATTACTTTTCTCAGTGTTCAGAATGGACCCCCGTTGAGAAAAGGCCAGAGTTGCCTTATACTGTGGTTATGGTATATCACCATCAATCTAACTGCCAAAAGCTTTGATGTGTGAGAAAATTCAAGCATGTGCAATGCTTTGTTTTTCCTACCAGATTCACTATGCTACCCATGGACAGTTTAATATAACAATTTCATTGTTTCTGGAAACAATCTGTATTTGGCTTAAGATGAAGAATGTGGCTTTTTTTCTTGAGCATATTAGCTGTCTACTTCTCTTGTGGGGAGTGATATTAAGCTAGATTTTATTCCTTGATTTTATTCCTTGTGATGCCATACCAACACAAGGGGCAGGTGAGGCAGGCACAGCCTGAGCCTGGAGAGGATGAACGCTTTCCTCTCAGTTGCAAGAGGGTCACTGAGAGTGGCTATTATTCATAACGTTCCATGGTTTTCTTGTCTGTATGCTTCCCTTAGGTTCATTACTTCTGATGATGTTCTTTGAGGCTAGAAGAAACATTTCATTCTAATGAGCTAACATATGTTACTGGTTGAGGGTTTTCTATTTCTCGTATGTATGTATGTGATGTTTCAGTGCCTTACAGAAGTAAAGGCTTGAAGACTCATCCAAGTATCTGAAACACTCTTGAAAATTGGCCGGTGTTTCTTTGGGGGAAGGAAACCTATTCCCCGTGGAAGGATCAAAGCACATAAAGCTGGACCCAAAGCACATAAGGCTGGGGCCAGACACGTGACTGTGAGCGGAGGGAGGGTCAGTGTTAAGGATTTCTTGGCATTCGTCAAGGGAAGTCCAGTAGAGATGGGGAGATAAAACTGAAGCAGGTTTTATTTACTCAGTCACCTCCTTTCATGAGTTGTTTATGCTGGTAGAGGTAGGTCTCGTTCCCAAAGAGGTGGAATCTGTGTGATGGCCTCTGAGAAAATACTTTTTTCTCTACACTGGACTTTTAGCTAAAGCCTTGCATTTGAAAAGAATGGACTCAAATAACTCCCCATTCATTGAAAACTTGCCAAAGAAGAACCGGATATGTCCTTGAAATACCTGTACCCATCATCTAAGTTTTGCCTTAAGTACTGGAAGATTGGGATTTATTGGGTGAATTACTTTGAAGGGAATATATGTGAGTCAAGGTAGCTATGGGTCTCCTTCTGGGTAAAAAAATAACAGAGGAGAAGAGGTTGTGCTGTGATTTTTGCTCCCATTCATTAGCTAAACTAAGAAGCTCCAATAAAATATTTTCTCCCACCAGCAATGCACTAGAGTTCCTTTTCTTCCACATCCTCTTGTTGATTTATTGAATGTAACCATTCTGGCAGGTGTGAGGTGAATACCTCATTATGGCTTTAATTTGCATCTCTCTGGTGATTTGTGGTGTTGAGCATTTTTTCATATGTCTCTTGGCCATTTGCATGTCTTCTTTGGAGAAGTGTCTAGTCAGGTCCTCTGCCTATTTTTTTATTGGGTAGTTTGTTTTCCTTCTGTTGAGTTGTATGAGTACTTTATATATTTTGGAAATTAACCCTTATTAGATGTAACATTGGCAAATATGTTCTCCCATACAGTAAGTTCCCTTTTCAATTTGATGCTGGGTCCTTTTGCTGTGCAGCCACTATAGAAAACACTATGGAGTTTCCTAAAAAAATTAAAATGGAACTGCCATTTGACCCAGTGATCCCACTTCTAGGAATATGTCCTAAGAATCCTGAAACACCAACCAGGAAAAATATATGCACCCCTATGTTCATAGCAGCATTATTCACAATAGGTAAGATCTGGTAACAGTCCAAGTGCCTATCAGCAGATGAGTGGATTAAAAAAGCTGTGGTACATTTACACCATGGAATACTATGCAGCTGTAAAAAAGAAGGATCTCTTACCCTTTGAGACAGCATGGAATGACCTGGAGATTATTATGCTAAGCGAAATAAGCCAGTCAGAGAAAGACAAAAAGCACATGATCTCATTTATATGTGAAATCTAAGAGGGAAAAAATAAGCTGAGGAATGAAGTAGAACCAGAAGCATGGGAACCTAGAAGAGACTGATGAATCCCAGAAGGAAGGGTGCAGAGTGAGTGGGAAAAGATTAACCAAATAACTTATATGCATATACGCATTGCCCATGGACACAGACAATAGGGTGGTGAAGGCCAGGAGCAGGGCAGGAACTAGGTGGAGGGGAGCAATGTGGGGAGAAGGGGGGAGACATCTGTAATATTCTCAACAATAAAGATTAAAACAAGAACTTCTCATAGACTTTGATGTTGTCTGCCAGAAGGGGCTGTGAAGGCTAACCCCTATTTTGTAAAACTACTGTTTGGAATTCTCTGCTATTCTTTAGATGGCCTCTTATTCTGAAAAAATAACTTTGCTTTCTAACCTACTTGAATAATGAGGAAGATAAACTTAGCTGTCTGACCTTGTAGGCCAGAAACTAGATACGCCCAATGCTATGCCAGGTGCATTTTTTAATTGGATAGAACTGCATAGTTTTCAAGGCCACCAGCAAGATAACCATTAAGAACACAAAAGAGCTAGCTCTTTCATAAAAAGGAGAGTTCTGCTTGTAGCTTTGCTTAGAATTTGAATTCATTTTCTCTAAGCCCACCACAGTAAATAAAGTATAACTCCAAACTCTCAGAGAGTTGCTTGGTTCTTCTCCAGTTTTCCTGTAACATCATTGGTTCCCTGAGATTCCGGGAAAACCAACCTATAAGTGGCCTCTTGGCCTCCAGTGTGACTGGGTTTGAGGACCAGGGGAGCCACTCTGCTGATTTAGCAGAATTGGACCGGGGGACTCCCGGCGCTCCCAGACCTCAGCCCAGGACCCGGCCAGCATCTGGAGAGCATGGACGGACACTTCTGGACCTGTCCACAGAATCGGTAAGGTGGGGGTCCCAATCCCCTACCAGTCTGGCCCACTCCGAGTGAGTGGAAGGGGAGCTTGATCACCACCCGAGAAGCCATAGAGCTCCCTCAGGAATTTGGAATTAGTTAGGAATTGGGTGGATTGTTTAAACTCTGGTCAAAGCATGTGAGTGTGGAGGGAGAGGGCCTGCCCTAACCTCTCCTTTGTGTGGCTCCACAACTTCGGTTACGGAGTCCGAGTGGGCTCCAACCTGTGGTTCCAAGATTCATCATATGGCATAACAGTGACTCACCCCCACGTGGGGGTGACCAGGCCCAGGGTTTATATGGGTGCACCTTAGCTAAGACGAGTCTAAGCTCCCAAGGGACACGGCTAGGCGGGCATCTGTGTGAGGATCTGTGAAAACAGGTCACCCCCTCCCTGTCTGTCTCTTGCCACTGATCATCATGGGGTCGGGACAAAGTAAACCCACTGTTCTCAATTGCATGTTGAAAAATTTTAAAAAGGGATTCAATTGAGGAAGTATGAGTGAACAGATGTTTGTGTGGGACTAGCCAATTTGCTACCAAAAAGGACTGGACACAGTCTTAACTCCTCCAGTAGGTTCTCACCAAGATGTTGGTTGAGAATTATGTTCTGGGATATGGGTGCTAGGAGTGCCCCCACACCCATCTGGGGAGTTGGGCATTATTTCGTTTATCTGCTCAGCTCCAGTCTGGGCTAGTCTACTGAGAGAGTGTGAGTATGAGTGTTTATCTGTCTTGGCTGCTCATTAACTGGTCTGTGTGAGGCGAAAGTACTTTGATTTATTCTACATTTCTGTTGATTCATCTGGCTAAACGTTTGGGCTGGACCCGTGATGGTCTGCAAAAGTCTCTAGCAGCTGCGAGATTTATTTTTCTCAGAGTCTTTTGCTCACTATTACAGAGAAAATCAGCCCACTTAGCTAATAAAAATTTCTATCAGTTTCTCTTACCTGAGTTGTAAATTTGCTGTATTAAATTGAAATTTTGAAGTTATGGGGTAGACTTAAAGGCTAAAACAAAGGCTGGCTAGGTTCCAAGGTTGCTTGGTTCTGAGATTGCTTGTAAAAATGCAAGAGAGAAGTCTTTTCAAGTTAACTATTTGCTTAGCAAATTAACAAAATAGTACATTTCAAAGAACAATGAACTTGTTATTTATGGTTTTCTTATCTCTTTTGGTGGAAGAGGAGGGGCAGGGCTTACAGTTCCACAGGGCAGAGAGATTTACTGGCCCTGTCCCTGCCTGTGACATCATATTCCAACGTGAGCCACCTGAAGAGGAACTAAGGCTGAAGTTATTATTAACTGTCTATGGACCCCGTTAACCTCGGTTGTGTGTTTTTGACTTGCTGTTTTCAGTTATTTATTAGGATCCTCATAGAGGACATAACCTGGTCTTTCCCTTCCTCCCTCATCCTGATTCTGAAAGCATGTTTGTGTGGGACTAGCCAATTTGCTACTGAAAAGAAGGACTGGATGCAGAAAAGAAGGATCTGTAACTGGATTATATATCTTTTCTTTCAGGAGGCCCTCCAGGCTTTCAGTCTGCAAGAAATCTCCCTATACACCCTTATCTTCATCCACTATCTTTCTAGGCTGACTAAGCGTCAATTTTCTCCATATGTCAGACCCCAGCCTCCAAGAGGGAGGACTACTAACTGGACTGGGAGACAGGGGAATTGGTTGGAGAGATCAAGAGTAGTAAAGGAGGAGGATTTAAGATCCTCTAAGAGTAAGAGGAAAAGTCTGTGAGGGAAAGCAACGGGCCCTGGGCTGAGAGATAGGGGAGGGGGGTGTCGGCAGTTATTTTACTGGCTGCAGACCGCTCTGCAGGCGTAGGGGTCTCGTCTGTAGCTTACCACCAGGTGCCTTATCAACTAACTTCAAGGTCGCAAGTTTTCTGTGAGCACAATCTTTCTCTGCCTGGTTTATTCTTTTTAACCCTTCCAATACTAAATTAGACTGATACCTGTTCTTAGTTTTGTCACAGAAGGTCTAGGAATATTTTCTTGAAAATAAAAGTACATTTAAAATGTGTTTATAAATATTAATCTAAAAATGCTGACTGTTCACTTTTGGAAATCATTAAAAGATTAAGGTTTCTAAGAATAAAGAATTCTAACACATTAAAAAACAACTAAACTCCCAGGAGCAAAGTGGAGGAGAAACAGAGCTGAAGTCCGAAGCTGCCCTGGTGATTTGGAACTGTTTGCTAGGCAGACTCAGCCTCCGAGCACCAGGACAAAGAAGGGGGACTGGATGCCCAAGCTGCCTGCAGTGGCCCTGAGAGAAGCAGCAGCAGCGAGAAAAGCAGGGGAAAGCAGAATTTATCTGACTCTAGAGCTGCCCCACTGCTGCCCAATGAGTAATGAGTATTTTACAACAAGCAATACAAGACTTGGGCCTTTGGCTTGCTGGCTACAGCAGTTAAAACAGAAGCCAGTGACTGCTGCTAGCTTTCCTGCAGCCCCAGGAATAGACCAGCGAGCCCGGGATCTATGAAAGCTGCAGATAGAGCTAGCAAAAGCTCCCTGTTTTCAAATGTACTGAAAGGGTTCAGTGCCTGTTGCTGCTGGAAGAGGAGGGGCTGATATTCCCTTCCAGTGCACTCCCTTGGGAGAGGACTGGTC
The DNA here is from genome assembly GCF_000327345.1 of Myotis davidii. Lineage (NCBI taxonomy): Eukaryota > Metazoa > Chordata > Mammalia > Chiroptera > Vespertilionidae > Myotis > Myotis davidii. The sequence continues at coordinate 2,657,085 of NW_006284349.1, read as the reverse complement.
GCTGCTCTGCCACAAAGGGGACTGGTGGGAGCACAATGAA
>NW_006284349.1:2655043-2656912 GCF_000327345.1 Myotis davidii | reverse complement strand
GCCTTGTGTGGGAAGGTCAAAAATAGACTTTAGTCACCTCCCTAAGATGTTTGTATAGCCCTACCATGAGGCATGTATGGTAGCAGAAAATTTAGCTGCCTGAAGCAGCCATGGTGCCAATATTATGTTTCATTGTATTGATATGTTACATTAACCTTAATTTTCTTACAGATTTGAATGCAGTTGTCAAAAGGGCAGGTGCCCAACTATGCAAAGAAGAATACCCATCAGGTTTTGGTCTCTATTGAGAGACAGTTGGCAGCCTGTATACTGTCTTGCAGGCCTGTGTGACCATGCCTATGTCAGGAGTGGCACAAACCTCAACTGTAGGAAACTGGGAAAGGCCTGTTTATAACAGAGGGAAGTAGTGAAGTGGTGAGTACTGGCCCTCTGTTACAGGAATTACAGACCCTGTGAGGTCCTGTGACATGTGAGACCCTGTAAATAAATAAAGCTCCCTTAGTCCGTTCTGAGAGAATAAATCAAATAAGGGGAGCCCTACTACAGGGACAGCTATAACTAACTATTTAAATATAGACACATTGTAAATTTCTTCTTGCCATTTGAAGACAGTTATAGTACTCTGAAGAGTCCATAAAAAGGACTGACAAGGAAAATCAGAAAATCTAAAAGCAGGTCAGTATATTTTTCTCCTTATATAATTCCTCTGAAATTTGGCAATGCTTAATAAATCATGGCAATACATTTCTTTGCATATATTCAATAAGACTAGTTCCTAATAGTGGTTTTATTAACAGAAAACTTTGGCTGGAGTATCATGATTTAAAGAGACCTGTCTGGATCTGAAGACTTGAAGCCAATAAGAGTGCCACGGGAAAAGCCTGGTGTCCTGCTTGGGAGCCCTGAAGATGGCTGGCTCTGGAGCATCAGGCCCATGCCACTGGTGGTTGGTCAGAGTAGAGGGGGAGCAATAAGGATGCTTCTGCATCCCTGCAGAACCCCCACACACTCTGGGCCGCAATGAGTAGGAAGGCTACTGAGATGGGCCTTGAAGCCTAGGGCATGGGCCCAGGTGAAGTCGCCACAGGTGAGGGATTCACCTAACTCAGCAGATACTGCAGGCAGGCCTGATGGCAGCTGGATGGCTTGGCTTCCTGGCCCTATGGGGCACATTAAGATTCAATCATGAGAGAAACCAAGATGGCGGCATAAGTTAAAGCTGGAGTTTTCTGCCTCGAACAACCACTTCAAAAATACAACTAAAAGATGGAACAGACATCATCCAGAACCACAGGAAGGCTGGCTGAGTGGAAGTTCTAGAACTAGGAGGAAAGATTATAGCATACCAAGACTCAGAGGAGGCGCAGTGCTGAAGTCAAATACTAAGGTGCGGAGTGCATGCGGAGCGGTCTGGCGGCGGAGGGCAAGGTTGCCTGTTTCAATCGGGAGGGAGTCTCAAATTCTGAGCTCCAGATCCAGGCGAGTCTTAGGGGCCCAGACTCAAACGGGAGAAGCAGGACTGTCTGGCTTCAGTCAGAACTCGAAGGCAGCTTTCTCCCCAGGGTTTGCAGCAGTTGCTGGGACTCTGAGAGGCAGAGCCCCTGGGGATGGCACTGAGAATAGCCATAACTGCTCGCTCTGCCTGCCCTGCCCTGTAGATCCCCTAGGACCCGCCCTGCCCAAGCCCTGCACAGAGGCATTTGCCGGATAGCCTCAGGCAAAGGCTAGATTACCACCGCCCTAGAGATCCAGCACAGAAGTTCTCCCACTGCAGACACAGCTGATTCTCACTGCCAATTGGCCAGGAGGTCAATTCCTCCCAGTGATCCTACAGCAACCAAGGCATAGCTACAACAAGACTGTGCACAAAGCCCACAAGGGGGTGCACCAAGAGTGTCCACCTCAGGT
>NW_006284349.1:2652074-2653352 GCF_000327345.1 Myotis davidii | reverse complement strand
TAAAAAAATCCTATTTCAATAGAAGTTATTAAAACTGAAATGTTTTCCTTCCCTTCCACTGGAGCATTTGTTGCCAGGTCACAAGCCCACCTCCTTCTGTGCCCAGGCCTCATCGTCCCTCTGACAGACAGCAAGGATCTCTTGGCTCTGAGAGAAAGCTTTGTCCCTCCTCAGCACGAAGCAGCTACAGGAGAAATTCAACATCCATTTTCCCTAAAAGAATTCAGATCCAGGATCCTTGAGGTAATATATTAGGCAGTTAGACAGACATGAGCAGAGCAAGGACAATGGGCCAACTAGTGCTACCAGATGTAACTAAGTATTTCCACCTCTAGTTATGTGAGACAAGGGGCATAGCCAAAGAGGTACTCACCCAAAGTCTCAGCCCCTAGAAAAGGTTGATAGATTATTTGTCCAAAAGACTTGACCCCTTTGCATTTCGGTGACCTACTTGCCTCTGGGCAGCAGCAGTCCACCAGCCGAGTGACGCCCAGCCTGAGTGGAAGGTGACCTCTGACCAGACACACTCGCTGCAGATCACCCTCAAGAAGACAACGGACCTGGCCAATTAACCTGCTCCAAAGAATTCAGATAACACCCTGCTGAATTCTTCCTTACACTAATCTTTCTTCTCTTAAAGGCAAAAATGCTCTGGTATTTCTGGATAATCACTCTTTTTATCTTTTTAATAATTCTCATTTTGGCTTTTTATGAGTGCCATCAGAACCTGAGGCTAGTCCCAGGAGGAGAACTCTTCTGCCCTTGCTGGAATATAGAAGCACCATAAATTACTGCTTCCTACACAGAAAAGGAACAAGATGAAGCTAAGGCTAACTCTGTTGCTGTTACTGAACTTTCTTAATCTCGACCACTCTCAGGTTTACACTCTGCCTCTTGAGAGCTTCCTAAGTCTTCACTATCTCTACTGAACGCTTAACCTCACCCTCTCCTTATAACACTTGGCATTTCAACAGGGGGACTAGCAACTTCCCTCTCCTACTATCAGAGCCTATCCAAGGACCTTGCTGACAGAAAAAACTAGCTGATCGAGCTTTAAAAACAAGACAGGAGTTATCTGAGACCTAGGCTGCATGGGGGGTATCTGGAAATGGCTCCTTCCATTGACAGGACCACTGTCAATGCTACTCATAGCCATAACCCTAGGACCATGTCTTCTAAATCAGTTAATTCACTTTATCTCATCCCATCTAGATGCCTTTAAACTTCAAATGGTCCTACAAGCCAGAAGAATTCCCTACAAACCTCTCCAAGAGGTTT
>NW_006284349.1:2639308-2651964 GCF_000327345.1 Myotis davidii | reverse complement strand
TCACCATAACATCCCTTAGTTATTGTACCACAATGCTAAAAAGCTTGTGGGACAAGTGGGGGTGGGGAGAATGTGAAGCTGTCTGACCTTGCAGGCCAGAGACTAGATATGCCCAATGCCATGCCAGGTGCATTTTTTAATTGGATAGAACTGTGTAGTTTTCAAGGCCGCTGCCAGCAAGATAACCACTAAGTGCACAAAGGGCTGGCTTTTTCATAAAAAGGGAAGTTCTGCTTGTAGCTTTGCTTAGAATTTGAATTCATTTTCTCTAAGCCCACCGCGGTGAATAAAGTGTAACTCCAAACTCTCAGACAGTTGCTTGGTTCTTCTCTGGTTTTTCTGTAACAGGGCGACCATACCACATTTCTTTCTGAATGCTGAGTTTCAGAAACACATTAGCTTGCCTATGAACACAGAGCTTTCTGGAGAGGTTGATTGATGTCCCCTGGAGAAATCTAAAGGTGGGAGGTTGGCTAGGGCAGCTCATAGTAAGAGGGCAAGAAGAGCAAGTTGGCTGAGCAAGCTGCTCATGTACTGCTTTGAGGAGCAAGTATGTACCCTCAAGGCAACAGGCAAACATGTCAAAGACTCTGGGCTTGAGGTGTTTTTTCGAAGGATTCTGTCCAAGAATGTTGTCTACTAAAAGTAAGGGTTCCCCAGAGAGATGCTGCTAGGACAGGAGCTGGTGGAGCCTGGATCATAAGAGCTCAGGCAGAGAATTGTTTGGGTTCAGAGATGATACTACAAGGAGGTCCCCTAGGTGGTCTTCAACATATCCATAACTGCCACCCACAAAATGAAGCCAGTATTTATATGATAGAAGTACTTTAAGAGCCAAGAGAGCACAGCAAACAGCACCAAGTAAGTGAAAATTCATTTACTATTTCCCCACCTCATCCCCCTTGCATCTGGAGACCCCAGAAGTGGGCACTGGGGCTGGGGGAGTGAAGTGGGGTAGGAGGTATTGCAAGAAGAGAACAGACCGTGACACCTCTCAATATGCTGATTCCCAAACCTGCCATCGAGCCTGAGCCGGATATATAAAGAAGTTACAATTGCATGTAAGGTTAAAGTTTTGGTTTAGAATGGTCTACGCTGGATTTTGAAATTCTTGAAGATGGAACTGTTTTAAATGGTTGACACTGACTTGAAAGTGGTGGAGTCTTTCTTCCCCAGGCATTGGTAGGAGAAAACAAAACCATTTCCTGATTATATCAAATCCAGTTAAGCCCTGTACAAATCTGATAAAAATCTGCATTCTAAAATATCAACTCAGCTTGCTTACTTTACTTTTCTTAGCACTGGCTTCATTCTGAAGACCTACCAAGACAGTGGTAGTATTACTATCAGAGAACACAAGTGGGATTCCTTATTGTTAGTGGGTTCTAGGGGCATCACTCGAGCACTTTCAGAAGCCCCTATGGGAGCATAAGATGTGGTAGAAGACTTTGAGTGAAGTGACATTCCTCAGGTTGTAAAGACCATGCCCCTTAAACCATAAGTCCTGGAAAAGGTACAGCTGGGAGTCCAGTAAATCCAAAGCAAGCCAGTGTCCAGTTCTGTTCCATGTTGCAGCCGGGTCCAGTCCAGTATCCGGTTAATTAAAGTCTATTAGTTCATTGTGTGGAGTCCACATGGGGCCATGTGGGCAAATGCAGGGGAGTGTGCCCCCCAAACAAGAGTCCCAAGACGGCCAGGAGCCAAGAGAGCTCCAACTTCCTTTTTTTGGAAGCTTAAGTATTCGGGTTTTGCATCCTTGCATTCATCATGCCTATTCTGGCCAATTATCTGTTCCCAGGTGTGATGGACAGACAGGCAAGCACTTTTCCCTGTCACTCAGTCTTTAATTAGGCATGACCTAAACTGCCTTTTGTCAAGTCCCTATTGGCAGGGAACAGACTTGAAGAGCGTTAAATTAGCAAGCCGAATAAATGGCATAGCTATATTATCTGGTCTTCTCTTTCCAGTTAAATAATAACCAGATTGTTATAACAGCATCCGTTTCAGACACAAAATGTCTATTTCTGCCCTGGATATGTAAGAGTAGACAAGCATTCACTTGAGGGGAACAGAATGCTTTCAAAGGCAAAAGCATCGTAAGACCCATTTTACTCCAATTGGTCAAGGAGGCACCAGGTAGAACAAACAACTTCCTCACTCTGACACTCAATTTTCACAAATGGTAATATCAACAATCCAGGTGCCTGGATGTGATTTAAGACCAGGAGTAACTTTTTAAGAACAAAATATCAATTTTTACAAATGGTAATATCAACAATCCAGGTGTCTGAACGTGATTTAAGACCATGAATAATTTTTTAAGAACAACACACAGTGAACTCACACTAAATCTGTCATCTTCCATATACACCTTGATACCATGAGTCCTAAAATAACTCCAACGTTTTTAGAAACTTGGTCTTTGTCAGAACACTAGGAAAAAGCTACCTTTAAAAATACCCAGTTTTCACAGAATAAGGACTGGAAGCAACATTTATTGTATTTTCACTTTTTAAAAATGGGTTAGAAACTGAGGCTCAGAGAGGTGTCTTGTTCAAGGCCATGCAGCCCAAGGATCCAATTAAATAAGTCTTCATTCTGTAATGTTTCCATTCTATCATAAGCCAGACCTGAGTGGACCCGTGTCTACCTAGTCCCTCTTTTTTCCCTATGGAAGCAGGAATACCATTATCATAAGCAAATGATTCCCAAACTTTAGTCTTTTCAATGCCACCTAGATGACATTTGCCATATTGCTACACCACCCATACTATTATTTTATGATTTTCTTTTTAATTTAGTCGCTTTTAAAATTAAGCATTTTCTATTACAGTTAGAAAAAACGGTAGTAATTTCCTTAAATAAGCACAACAAAGACAAAAATAATGCCCTCAAATACTATGGCCTGGGCTTCAGTATTTGTTAGAAATGGAGATTAGCAAAAGGGAGAGGCACTAAAGCCAAACCCATATCAAACTGGAGGCTTACTTTCTGATGTAATTTGGACTGAAAGAATTGCAAAGGAGAAAACTTTCTCATGGGGTAATTCGAAGCTATTTAATGCTGTGACTGAGCAATAACATGAAATGCCGAAACTTCAAATGAGAGGAAGGATATTCTGGAATATAAAGATACGGCCAGTACATACCTGCCTCCAACATCGGACTAGCAGATTTTTACAACTACCTGAGAATTTATAGTGGAAGGTGAAGTGTTAAAAGGTAAGTCTTTCATGCTACAAACATATCAGGGCTCTTATGTTGCAAGTAAAAGCAAATTATTTATTGGCTCATATAACTGGAAGATCCAGGTCAAATACTTCAACCAGAGCTGTATTTGGAGACTCAAATAAGATCTTCCAGATGTCTCCTCTCTCTCTCTCTCTCTCTCTCTCTCTCCCGCCCCTCTCTCTCTCTCCTTGTGCTTTCCACAGAAAGCAAGGTACCTGTCGGCAGCCCAGAATTCCTATCTCCAGCTTAGCAGACCCTAGCAGCTAAGACCTGATAGGATGTGATGCTGACAAGGGTCCCCTGCACCCACCTTTGAATCAATCCCTATAGCCAGCTGACTGGACGTGTTCTGGCCGGAGTCACATTCCCCACTACTGTGATAAATGGAGGGGCAGGAGAAGCGAGAGGGGTGGGGAATGGGAAGGAGGAAAGATTGAGACAATAACACCCAAAGGACAAAGGATGCGGTGCCCCATAGGAAGAGAAGGGAAAGGATGCTGGGCCAACAAAACATGTGTTCACAACAGATGCCCTCTCTTGTGCCAGGCATCTTCAATTGGAAAATAACCTAAAAGGTCACTTAATAATAACATTTAAAAATACAAAGAATAAATGTGTGCTGGACAGCTACTATGTCCAGGGAAGCAGACCCCATCAGTGCTTAGCCCTTGCCACCACCTTGCATGCCAATCCCAACTTCAACGTCAATATCTGCTCCTTGCTGCCTAGAGCTTCCTCTGAACACAGAAGCCCCCTTTACCTGCCCATGGGGAAGTAAACACCCTCCCCAGCAGCCTTACACAAGGACTGATAGTAGATGGCGGACAAATCTCCCAGCTCCCCAACCTTGGGTAGGATCACCATGGGGTATCCTGCACTATTTCCCAGAGTTCCCCGGAGGGATTAAGATCCTGTTGTCCATTTGCATGAGAGCACCCCTGAGTGGCTTTCTTTCCTTCTCTTTCTCTCTTATGGACCCCCCTACAAGTCTACACTAGGTTGATCTCTTAAATAAACTACTTGTATTTGTTGTTTTTTTCTTCTTAATGTTCTTCACATGTTTGTAAAGATGACAATATGAATCACGGCAGTAAAAGCATCTTTATTAAAAATAAATTTGTGAATACAAATTTTTAAAAAAGGGAAAGAAAAATAAAAATATAAAAATACTAAACTACTGATAATGATCTACTTGCATCTCATTTGAACCGATCATGAAAAAAAATGTAATTACGTGTCGAATCCTGTACAATGAGATGCATGAGATGATTGGGAAGATTATCCCTGAGTGCCCAATACTGGGGTAGAAATTTAGTAGAGGTCAGCAGATCCGTAGCTTACAGAGTCTGCAGGATTTCTGTAGAGTCCAGGCATCAGACGGATCCTGAAAATAGAGACATCATTCATCAGTCCAGAAAGACAGGCAGCCACAAACCCTGGTTGTCTAATGGGCACAGAGATGAGGTAGTTTAGTTTTATCCAGTGTGCAATTGGGAGTGTGTCTACTCTTGTGTTCCTGAGATGTCTTGTCCTAATAGTTCATAAAGTCTCTGAGAGTATGATTAGGGCGCGACTCAGTTAAACTGCTGTGCTAAGAGTTGGGGATTTAGGTTCTTCGTCCGGTGGCTCATGGAGAATCTTCTCGCCTTCAAAACCTTCGGGAATGGAGTGAGGTTCCTGGCTGAGGAGGCTGAGGATATCACTACCTTCCTCAGACATGCTGTCCAGCTCCCCTGGTTCTCCGGATCCTACAGGAGCCTGGTGTTCAAACTCACTATCAAGGAAATCAAACACACCAATAGGAGGCAGCTCGGGCTCCTTAGATTCAGGCTCAAGACCCCTTGGGGATGGCGGTGGAAGAGCAGCTGAGTGAAGAATGTGAGGAGGAGACTCACCAATAGACCTACTTGGTGGAGGCCTCCATGTTGGTACCTACGTTGGTGGGGTCCTTGATAAGGAGACGGGCGTTGTACAGGAGTGAGTAAGTGAGGACTCTTACTGCGGGGTAACCTCTCTTCTTGTTCCTGCTGTTGTTGGATTTTGTGGACTTAATTTGGCTGCCCTGTCCGTGATGTCCCTGAGTAGTTCTGAGTGTGCTTTAGCCTCCCATTGTCTCTGAGTTTGGTTGATCCTCTCGCTCCTCTTCTTAAAGGTAATTATTACCTCACGTTCCTCTGCAGAGAGAGCCTTGTCCTGAATAATTTCCCATCTTTTGAGGATTCCTTGTCATTCTAACTCCACCTGGTGTGCTGCCTCTTTGAGTGCCTGATACTGGGTATCAGTGTTGACCCCCGCTGGAGTGCTTTGGTGCACTGCAGAGACCCCAAGAGCAATTGCAGGTAGATGTGGAAATGGTCCATGTTCAATTCGAGCCACTCCGGGGAGTCCGAGGACTCTTGCGAATGGCGCATAAATCCCATGGTTTGGGATGTTCCGAACACAGGATTCAAATCGAGCCATTTCCTCCTTTGTCTGTCTGTCCTGTGCTGGAGGGTGTCTCTTGATGGCCCCTCCTTCATTTGTAATGATGTATGTTAACACACTTTTGGCCATTAATGGCCTGAAAAACGGGATTGCTCGACAGCACCGGCCATGACAGTGTCTACCGCATCAGTCCCCGCTCTTTGATGGGAGTACATGGTAAACTAGACTAAAGCGGATAATGAAGCAATGCCCGAGTATCCGATAAGCAATTCGAATTACCATTGGAGACATCCGGCTACGTGATATAATGTTAATCCCTTGTGTTTCCAACTGTTGAAAGGCCTTCTCTACTTTTGGGGCACAGGTTCCTTCCCCAGTGACCAATTTGGGAAGGAAAAGACTTAAATAGGCCATGAAGAAAGCAGCATGTTTTCCTAGAGGCTTTGGGGTGGTAAATCCTTGAACACTCATACAAAGCCCTCCATGCATCCAATTGCACGCATAACCCGGTGTAAGCATTGCTCATGAGGTTCCTACGACATGCTAGAAAGCTCATACCCGTCTGCAGTTAAGTATTGGCCAAAAGGGCTACTCATCATCAAACCCAAATAAATCACCGCGATAGTGATAATAACATAGTAACATTGCGACGAGATGTTCACCAGCGTCATCGACACTCATACCGACCTCACAGCACTCTATGATTTGGCGGACCTTTCTCTCAAGTCCTTTCCCATCAGGGACTTTTATGCTCTTGATATGAGGTGGAATGAACTGCACCGAGTCCATTGGCCTTAATGCAGCATTAAGAATGGAATGCATCGTTCACAACTAGGTAATAGCTTGATGCTCTTCCTAAACTACTTGTATTTGAATCCTTGTCCCAGGTCTGCTTCTGGGAGTATCCCAATGATGGCAGCCGGGCACTGTGGTAAGCCACTTATTTGTCTTAAACCTCTTACCCTTCTCACAGCAATCACGTGAAGTAGACACTAATATGCTATTTTACAGACGAAGAAATTAGATCTTTGGTCAAGGTCACATAGCTAGGAAACTGTAGTAACGCCAAGATTCAAAAGTTAATGGACGCCAACACTATTGACTCTTCTATGTTACCTGACACTTGATAATATCCCTGTAGAGGTCTGGCTTCCAGTGACTCTGTTTTAAGCAGGTAAAACCTAGAGCATCGTTGAAGGGTTTGCAGGGAAACCAGAGGAGGTGTGGTGGTGTCCTGCGGAACCTGAGGGGGAAACGTGAGCTGAATAGTCACAGGCCTTACACGTAGTACCTGCTTGTTAATACGGGGGGAAATAAGATGACCGTTTTTAGTTAACAGGAAGTTATGAATGCTGTTCTTTCATCCTTGAAAAAGAGAGGCTGACCCACCCGAGGGATAGCTCTTCAGTGTAAAATGTTCCTCAGCTCGATGGGAATGACAGTCTCCCTGGAATACGGCACAGTAACCATCTCCAGGCAGGAGAAAAATTGAGCTCCACTGGGCTCTATTTCATTTTGGAAGAATAATAGATGTTGTTCTTTTAGAAAAACCATAGGACTTTAAAATACACATACTCACGTTTATCTTGGACAGCGTGGAGTCAGGTTTTCTGAAGACAAAGGGCTTGAGCAGTCTCATTTACCCTTGCCGCCGTATATGTTCACGGGTGCACGTGAAAACAGTGGTTCCATTATTTCAGGTAGCACATGCATATAAGAGCAAACATGCATTGTGAGATGTCACTGGGATCGTCTCGCCGCCTCTGTCCTGATTTAGAGGAATGAGCACTGCACCAGAGTCAAAAAACTGACTTGTGTAGGCTAAGTATCTTCTCTGGACTCCAGTTGTATCTCTCTCCTCCTCCCCCTCTCAAATCAATGTGTGGGTTTTTTTTTAAGGAAGAAAAAGAAGTAGCTAATGCAGCCTAAATTTAAAACTAAGTTTCCAACGGTGCTCTCCAAAACACTTTATATTATTAGGTCAAACAAAATGATATTGTCGGTGGTATTTGACCACTTTGATCGTTAAAATAGCCATTTTGTGTCATTCAGCCTGATTGACCTGTTTGCAGGCAGACACCCTAAAGGACAAAGAATAAATTGTGACTGGAGGAGAAATTGAATCCCTTAGGAAAGCTTGGCAGGGCATCAATAAAGGATGGTCTACATCAGTGGCTTCAAAAAGCTGTTGGTTTTTTTAAAATTGATTTGAATGTGGCAGTTTATGAATCACGGATGCACTCACAAGAGCTTTATTACAACTTCCCAGAAATCCATTCATTGTTAAAATTCCCATCTACTTTTTAAGTGAGAAGAACATTTCCAGAACAGACTAACAGCTTAGTTATATGTGTGTTGTTTTGCTGTATTTTTTAAAAATATATCTTTATTGATTTCAGAGAGAAGGGAGAGGGATAGAAACATCAATGATGAGAGAGAATCATTGATTGGCTGCCTCCTGCACGTCCCCCACTGGGGATCAAGCCCGCAACCCAGGCATGTGCCCTTGACTGGAATCGAACCTGGGACCCTTCAGTCCTCAGGCCAACGCTCTACACACTGAACCAAACCAGTTAGGGTTTGCTGTATTTTTTAATGGTGAAGCCACTTGTAAATGGACACCTTCGGTGGAGATTATTAAACCTGTAGACTCAGCATCAGCCCTGATGTTCTGTGGCAGCTGATTGGCAGTGAAAGAACAAGAAAATGCTTTTCCCCAGCTACGGGGACAGGTTACCTAGTAACCACTGAATGATTAAATTCTGTTCGCAGGGACTTGTTTTCTCAATTGGACAAAAAGATTGAAAGGACACAGCTGTGGGGGGAACCGGAGTGATGGAGGACTATGACAGTTCCTACCTGGCCTACTATCTGCGATTCCGGCAGCCTTCACTAAAGGGTCACAACATGAGGGAATCTTTTGTAACAAGAAGCCAGCTAAGCTGCCTACAGCATCACAATATTGTGCTCTTTTCAACTGTCGGGAAAATGAAACTAAAATGTGGAATGGAGCATGTTAAAAAGTGCAATGCAAACGCAGTGTGGTGTTAGAGTTCCGAGAATGATCATTTTCCATGGGTTGTATTTGTGTTCAGATATCAGAGTCCTATTCCTTAAGAGAACTCAAAATGGTCATTTGGGGCCAGTGTGGCCTATTATCACTCGCTTTTGTCTGTTTGTACTTTTTGTCTATCCGTTAGGGACATACTGCTTTATAGGGAATTATGGACATTCCTGTTCTTTCCTGCTTTAACAACAAAATTAAGAAAAATCAACTTATAGGTTGACAATGATTTTTTTTAATCCATAACGGGCCTTCAGATAATACAGTAATTTCTTCCTGTGCTCCAAAAAAAAAAAATGTATATGTCATCAACTATAATTGGAGACGCTTTACCTTGGAGTGACTTTTCAAAGTGTTTCTCACTCTTTACACCCCTGGAGTAAGATTTGTAGGTTTATATTGCCTTGGCTTGGCAGTCTCCCTGGGATACAGGGATCCAGCTTAACACTTTCCTAAAGCCCCCTCTAGTGACAAACCGCAAATTAATCCATTACTTCATAGCATACTGATACCTCCAAGCTCTAAAGTTCCATGTCCTCAGTTAGTGATTAGATGAATCAATAGCTAGAGTCTTTTTGAATGGAGAATAAGATAGTCAATAGCTTGACTTCTCAAGTCTCTTATCCTGCCCCCTAGTATGTAGTCCTTAAAAAATATTTCCTAAATGTTCTTTGTTTTTGTCCTTTGGGGACTTTAAAGATTAAAGTATGCTCCTAATAACCCACTGAATGGAAAAAGATTATCTTGGCCTTTATCTCTCATTTTTTTACTGCATTTATTGGATAATTTTCATTGATAGTGCTAAGCATGTCCAAGTAAATATAAATTTCAGGAATTCTCTGGGTTATGAAACTAAGGGTCACCTATAATAATATAGATTAAATGTATATATAATACTATGATACATTTTAAATAATATGCATTAAAATAAACTATATCACATATTATGATATGTATAATATATAGTTTATTTTATATCTCCATTTCCAAAGGGCTTATAAAGTATAGGCACAATTGAGCCACTAAAATAAAAACAAAAGAATAAAGCCACTTGCCTATGTAGGGCATTAAAGAGATAAATAGAAAAATCAGCTATGAATAGTTATTGCAACTGAGCACAAATATTAGTTTTGACCTTCCTGTTATTGAAACAAAAAAAAAACCCAATAATAAAAGGACTCATTCCAATTTATAAGGGGAGTAAGAGGTTTTCCTTCTAAAATACAGATAGCCAAATTGCTAGATTATCAGTAACAAAAATATACCATTGGGATAATTTCTAAATGATGAGAAGTTCATATTTAAATATTGAACAAAAGGTCTTCAGGAACACTTCCTCTGCAAGACCCTGCGCTGGTGGCGATTCCCCCAACGGAAGGGTGTTCCTGAGAGCTGCCTACAATAAGCACATCTCGCTGCATGCCTCTGCCCGTGGATTACCTCTCGGGAATAGCAACCCTAAAGGAACTTCTCTGTCTTGCTTATACACACAGAGTGGAGGCCAAGGACAACTTAAATTGCACTTAGAACCTGTTCACTGCTAACACTGGAGAGCGAGAAAATCCCAGTGTGCACTTCTTGAAAGCATTGAAACAAAATACAAATAATGAAGTGATGACTTCAGGTGAAGTCGGATGCCACGCAATATTGTCTTCAGAACCCTTTCCCATTTTGCTGTTCCCTCCCAATCATTTTCTATTTCAAAGAAAAATCTACTTTTCATCCCAAAATCTACTTTCCATAAGAGGAGCTGGCATCAGCTTTGTGTGAATCAAGTCACTGTGTTGCCTCTCCCAGGGGTGTTTGCCCTTTTAAGCTTTAGCTCTGACTTAGCAAATGTTTACTGACTGCCTATTATACACAAGGCACTTTCCGGATGCTAGTAGTAGAATAAAAGGCTTCATGTTCTTTTTAAATATGTTGTTTTAAATTGATTTCAGAGAGAGGAAGGGAGAGAGAGGGAGAGAGAGGAACACCAATGATGAGAATCATTGATTGGTTGCCTCCTGCACCCCGCCCCCGCCTTCCCCTTACTGGGGATTGAGCCTAAAACCTGGGCATGTGCCCTGACCTCCTGGTTCATGGGCCCATGCTCAACCACTGAGCCATACTGGCGAGGCAAGGCTTTATATTCTTAAGTAGGGATATCAAGCATTAGTGAGTAAGTAGGCAAAAGAGTTTAATTGATGAGAGAAAGGTCAATTTGTTGTTTCCCCTATCCCAGCACTCATTGGCTGATTTTTGGATGTGTCCTGACCAGGATGGAACCCAAAACCTTGGTGTATCAGGATGACACTCTTTTTTTAAAAAATATATATATATTTTATTGATTTTTTACAGAGAGGAAGGGAGAGAGATAGAGAGTTAGAAACATCGATGAGAGAGAGACATCGATCAGCTGCCTCCTGCACATCTCCCACTGGGGATGTGCCCGCAACCCAGGTACATGCCCTTGACCGGAATCGAACCTGGCACCTTTCAGTCCGCAGGCCGATGCTCTATCCACTGAGCCAAACCGGTTTCGGCCAGGATGACACTCTTAACTAAGCTACCCAGCCAGGGCTGTGAGAGTTCTTGTTCTCTAAGAAATACTTTTCTGCCCCTGTACCATTTAGACCTATGTTGTTTGTGCCACACACACACACACTTCCACACTCCTTGGTTTTGAACCTTTTTCTCCTTTCCCTAGAGCAGGGGTGGGCAAACTTTTTGACTCAAGGGCCACAATGGGTTCTTAAACTGGACCGGAGGGCCGGAACAAAAGCATGGAAGGAGTGTTTGTGTGAACTAATATAAATTCAAAGTAAACATCATTACATAAAAGGGTACGGTCTTTTTTTCCAATAGTTTTATTCATGTCAAACGGGCCGGATCCAGCCCGCGGGCCGTAGTTTGCCCACGGCTGCCCTAGAGTCTTCGAGAACCAGAACTTCAGGTGTCACTATAACAAGTTTTCTGGCTCATTCCCTTGTCATAAGGTCCTGACTTACTAGCTTATGCCTGAATCCCCTGATACTCCAGTTCTTCTGAAACAGAAGTCTTAGAAGAGAGAAAACCATTATTGGTGGAGCAGCTTGCTTTATTTGCCAGGCACTGCATGTATATATTAATCCTTGCAACTACCAAGTTGTATCTGTTACGTTTTAGAAAAGAGGCGCCTGAGGCTCAGAATGGTTTAGAAACTAAGTCAAGATGTAGTTGGCAAGTGGCAGAGAACTCACAAACTCGACATTCCTGGCTCACAGACAGTACATTTTCCATCACCGCAGTGGTTCTCAACCGAGGTGGATATGTGTGCAATCTCTGACCCCCTCCTACCCACGGGACACTTTGCACCTGCACTAGCTGGAGACATTTTCGTCACAACCGAGGTGAAATGGCTGGGTTGCGACTGGAGAAGCCATGGGTGCTGGTGAACGTTCCACAGTGCACAGGACAGCCTCCCCCCCGCCCAACAAAAAATTGTGCATCCAGCCCCAAATGTCTAGAGCCCCTGTTGTGTGGCGCTCGCTCCATTACAGAATGCTACCTGCCCTGGTCTTATTTCCAAGGAGGATTCAAGGGTAACTGCTTCAAAATTCAATTGTAAAAAGCCCCGGATAGAACAACACCTTGTTGATGTAGCAACTCTCTTCCATCCTAAAGGAAAACAGACTGGAGCCTCCTCGAGATAAAAAGGGCGACGTTGGGAGGGGGGAGTGGTGAGGGGAAAAGCACAGTGAGGAGGAAGGAAATGCAGCCGGATTATTGCGGTTACGAATCACGATGGAAACATGCAGATGTTTTTCATCGCCAGGATTCTCACTCATCCGCATGCTCACGGGCCGCTTTGAAAAGCAGTCCCTTGGAACTGGCTAAATGGTACCCTAACCTGAACCAACATTGGCGTTTAACTTTTCCCGGGGCCCCGGGGTCGCGGATGCTGGATGCGGCCTCCT
>NW_006284349.1:2601583-2639232 GCF_000327345.1 Myotis davidii | reverse complement strand
GTGCCGGGGGCTGGGCGCGGGCCAGGAGGCCGCCCTGCGGATGCCCCGCTGGACGGATGCCCGGCAGGGTCCCCACAACAGGCTGGCCGTGGGGCACTTCCCCCGCGCGCGGCCGCTCCAACCTCCACCGCTGCTCCCCTCGCCCCGGGTACCCCCGGGGGTGGGGCTGCGGGAGCGCGCGCCCGGCGCCGTGACGTCACAATCCAGACGCCCTGGAACCGGCGCTTAGCAACCGGCCCGGCGACCGTCTCCCGCCTCCGCCGCCCTCCGCCGCCCTCCGCCGGCTCCTCCGCAACAGTCCTCTGCCGCCGGGGCTGGCTCTGCCGGGGACGGACCCAAGGGGACCCCGCGCGTCTCCACGGCGCGGCCGAGGCGGATCTCAGCATGAATGGCAGCCGCAGAGGTAAAGGGCGCGACTCGCGCTCCGGGCCCTGGGTCCGGGCTCCGGGGTCCGTGGCCACAGAGTCCGGGGCCCGAGTCGGGGCCGCACTATAGAGTAGAAGCGGCGCCCCCGGCGCCCTCCGTCCGTCGCCTGCTTGTCTTCCTTGTGGCCCTGAGTGTTGCCAGGGACCCTGGAGCAGACCCTGCCCTTGGGGTGCACGGGTCCGCTTCCGGCTCGGAAGCTGTCGCCCCCGGTCCAGGAGGCCCGCTCCCCGGAACCCGGGCCGCCGTAGCCGCCCTGAGTGCCTCGATGGCCCCTGTCCTTTGGGATCAGACCCCCTGGGCCCCCGCTGCACTCCACAGAGGTGACCTCGGTTTCCTCGTCTCTCAGACAGGAGGGACACGCCTGTCAGTTGTTGGGGGTCACTTGCAGGGAGTACGTGGAACGCGCCTGCACAGTGTGAGCACTCAGTACACACGGACTCTTCCGTTCGCGACCAGCTCCCGGGATTCTCTAACTTTAAATCACTAGGAATCGGGTTAAAATGCAGATTATGATTCAGCACGTTTGTGTAGGGAGGTGGGGGGAGTTGATATTTTGCTTTTCTAATAAGTTTTCAAATGATGCTGTGTTACCGGCTACAGTTTTAGTGGCAAAGAACTAACCCATCATTACTGCCCATCTGTCCTTGACCGAACACGCTCAGGCTCCAGTGGACCAGCTGGGGCCCTATATGAACATCTCCACAAATCGTCCGCCCAATCGAAATAATTTGCATCTTCGCTGTCTCTCTCTAACAAAGTAGCATTCTTTCTTCAAGCCCAATAAGGCTATCTCTAGAACCTTGCCTCCATCTATTCAAGAAAGTACCTTTAAACCAGGTTGCTGATGGTTCATGTAACGTCTTGCTTTGAATATGACTGTGCCTTTATTACATAATCTTTACTCGAAATAAGTGCTGTTCTGAATGTAGGGGATAACTAGCCATTAGCCTAAGTTCCAGAAATCACAAACTCAACATGCTTTTTTACCCCTCTTTTATTTTTCTTAAATTTTATTTTATTTTTCCCATAACCATTTATCCCCTTTATGCCCTTTTGCACCGCTCCCCGTCCCCCCCCCTCACCCCTGCCGTCGCCACACTGTTTTTGTGGTTTTCAGAAATTTTCTAACATTAAGCCCTATTTCCTAGTTATCTCATTATTTGATCCACAGACACATACTGTTAGGTATTATCCTCATTTCACAGTGAATAAACACTGGAGACTAATAAACTAAAAGTTCATGAAGGACACAGTAAGTGTCAGAGCAGGCTGGGAATCCAGGTGGGGAATTGAAACCCTAGAGCCATTGTTTTTACTTACCAGCTCATGCTAGTGTTACAGAATTTACCAGGCGACCATAAAATATGCAGAAGTTACCCGGAGATACAGGAAAAAAAATTATTTATTTTCAAATGTTTCACGTGTACTAGTACAGTGACTCAGGTCAGTTCTCCAAATTCTGAGAAAGCCAATATGGAGGAAGCTTTTTCTTTCTACCCTTTGGGTTTTTGTCCCAAATAAAGATCAGACTTCCGGACCTTTCTCAGGCTTTGCAAAAAGCCCGTGTGTTGGGATGGGGGCCATGAGACCACACCTAAAGGCCTGGCCTGGCACTGATAACCCCCTCCGTGGGTTGTGTATTGTTCATGGTTTATGGCCTCTGTAAAATGGGAGTATTTAGGTAAACAGGTCTTGCAAGACCAGATAATTAAGGAAGGGGCAGTGACTAGACCAGTGATGGCGAACCTTTTGAGCTCGGCGTGTCAGCATTTTGAAAAACCCTAACTTAACTCTGGTGCCGTGTCACATATAGAAATTTTTTTATATTTGCAACCATAGTAAAACAAAGACTTATAATTTTGATATTTATTTTATATATTTAAATGCCAGTTAACAAAGAAAAATCAATCAAAAAAAATGAGTTCTCGTGTCACCTGACACACGTGTCATAGGTTCATCATCACTGGACTAGACTATAGGCCAAAACAGGACTATGCACCAGGGATACAGAGTCAGGCTGCTAACACCTCCCCGCCCCACCAAATGTCTTATTTTCCTCATGACTACAAGTGGGAGCATGGGAAAGGATATATGTAAAATTTAGAATATAATAGACTTAGTAAATTCTCAGTATTTATTGAATTATTTTTAAAATTGGGTTCCTGTCAAAATGTAAAAAGTTTATATTTTTATAACTTCTCCAATTTAATTAGCTTCATTTTTAGGATATTATATAATATATATAGCAAACATTGTTATTGATTTTGAATTTTTAAAACAAATATAATATTCAACAAATATTTGGGGTAGTGAGTTCTCTTAGATCATAATTATTATTACTGACCAGAAACCATAAATAATTTTAGCCAAAGCCAAAATAGTTCATTTTACTTGAAAAGATTGCACATCCTAAATTTCTTAGGTATCATTAAGATTACCTTGGGTGATTTCAGAGTGCAAAATATTAAGACACCACCTAAAGTAAAAAAAAATCATTTTCTTTTTGGTATCACATTTTTTTGATGTTCTTTTGTAGGGCAAACTCTCTGTATGTTGATGTAGTAGGAAGAGTACCACCTAAAAAAACAGTCTATCTTGTTTGTAATCTTTGTGTGCTATTTACTAGGTAATCTTCAGCAAATCACTTTCACTCCCTGGGCCTTAGTTATTTGTAAAATGGACTAGACCATCTATCAGGTCTTCTTTCCAGCTTCTCCAGGGGGGATTGGGGGGAAATGATTGAGGGTTACAAGCTGCCATTCACTCTGTTATCAATGACTTAGGAAGAAGCGAAGAAAAGACAACCTATTGGGATAGATCACTGAAAGCAGCTTGATAAATAAAAACTATTTTTTAATCTGTTGAGCCAATAGAGACACTTATCAGTGGCATCAGATCCCCCAGCTCCTGGCATGCCTGGGAAATTCTGCCACAAGAAACACCTTCAGCTTTCCTCACTAGAGTTCCTTCTGGCTGTCTAGTGGCCACACATTGCGTGGAGAACTGAGCTGCTTGCACATACTGATGAATTTCATCACTTTAGCAAAACCCTTGATCTCATGGACAGGATTTTAGTCCTAATCTATAGAGGATGATGTTTTTTTCCTGGCATTTGGTTTGAGACTACTTATCATGCCCCTTTGTATCAGTCTGGGTCCAGTCAGAAGATGGGTACCATAAAAATGATTTAAACAAGGGCACTTTAAAGCATTGTTAAACTAGCCCTAGCCCATGTGGCTTAGTTGGTTGAGCGTCGTCCTGTGTGCTGAAGAGTTGCCAGGTTCAATTCCTGGGTTTGTGGGTTGGATCCCCAGGTTGGGGTTCATATGGGAGGCAACCAATCACTGTTTCTCTCTCACATGGATGCTTCTCTCTCCCCCTCTCCTTACACGCTCTCTAAAATCAATTTTTAAAAATTAAAAAGAATTATTAAACTATCATAAAAGAGTAACTATAATGCATAAGAAATCTCTATGTGGTATCCAAGAGTCAAGGGAGAGTGCTCAAGGAAGGACAAATTTGGAAGGAGGACTTCCAAATAAAGACTGTCTAGATAGGATCCAAGCAAGAGGAGGAGGGTGAGTTGGATTAGATGAACTTTAAGACATCTTTTAAATATAACGTTCTGATTCTCTTTTATATATGTATTTACTTTACACAGTAACATATGATATAACTTCTAATTTACTCAATTATTTTGTAAGAGGATTATTTCCTTAAAATTAATTGTAGGACAGACTAGCCTGTGATTAACTAAAATAGTTTTATTATATTTCAAAGTCATTTAAAACTCCAGTAGGTCAGTAGTGTATAGGATGAAATCAGTATATATCAGATAACATAATAATTGATGTATAGGGAGTCCCAAAATTCATGCAAGATTTGCAATCCAATTCAATTGCAAATCTTGCATGAATTTTGGGACACCCTATGTTTATCATTTTACTCAGTGAAACTAAAATCTCAAGATACAGCTGTTTTGAAAATAACGTTTTCTTAAAAGAAAACTTTTGATCAATGGCTGCAGAATTTTTGTCTGATATATCATTTCTGGTTAGTAACACGGTAGAATACAATTTTAAACAACTCTAGCATTACCAATACATTTATTATTTCTTAAACGTTCAATATTGTTTTATTTGTGAAAGTTGTGTTTTGTTTATTCTAATTCATGGTTGTTTTTTTTGGTTAAAAGTCAGCTCAAGCTCTGTCCTCCCCAGATCTGTTCCACCATGCCTATTTAAGGGACACTTGAGCACCAAAAGTAACGGTAAGTGAGGTACTTAAAATGGTGAGTGGTTGTTTGGTAAAGATC
Organism: Myotis davidii; assembly: GCF_000327345.1. Taxonomy (NCBI): domain Eukaryota; kingdom Metazoa; phylum Chordata; class Mammalia; order Chiroptera; family Vespertilionidae; genus Myotis; species Myotis davidii. Next base: position 2,634,491 of record NW_006284349.1, on the reverse strand, counting down.
GACTGTTTATTTTAAATTATGGCACGATGAAAAAATTAGTTAATACTTGAACTTTATATTATTAATTATGTATTTTAGGAGTTCTTGAGGTTAACTTAGGAGTCCCTCATTTCAAACTAGTATTGAGCACTGGATGTGGACTTGGCTTCCCCCTTCTCCCTGCTGCAGCTCCGGCCCAGCTCTGCTCCTGGCTGTCAGACTCCCCTGCTCTGAGTTATGCCTTCTTTGGTGAGAAGGTGATTTGCAGGTTGTTATAGACACAAGCACTGAGAAGGAAAAGCTGTGCAGAGAAGATGCACTTGGCATCCGGAGCAAGCAAGGGCTTCTTCATTCAAGTGGATTTCTAGGCCCTGTGAAAGGGCAATATTTTAAAGCCTTTAAATTTTTAATGTAAACTTAAAATACATTTTAATAATTATAGTTTACAAGTTTTAAGTCTGGGTTATTATGCAAAATAATTTAAAGGTTTTTTTTCTTTATTTACATAAAAAATCTTTGATACTCATTCCTCCAAATGTGAAGGGAAGATCACGTTTTCAGTTACTTATTTCTTTGTAACAAAGTATATATACACTTAGGGCCAGAATAAAATTTTGAAAAATAACTTTAACTAAAAAGTTAAAACTAGATTTAAAATATACTTACATAGAAGACCAGGATGAAAAATCCTACATAAAAAAAAAAGCCTAATATGCTAAGCGTCCAGTCGTCTGTTCGTCGGTTCAAGCAATCAAAGCGTAATATACTAATGACATGCTAAGGCCACTCAACTGCTCGCTATGACATGCACTGACCACCAGGGGGCAAATGCTCTGGTAGGTTAGCTTGCTGCTGGGGTCCAGCTGATCGGGGACTGAGGGAGACTGTCCAGACACACCCTGGAACCCTCCCTTGGTCCCACTCCACCTGGCCAACCTCCCGCGTCCCTCTCCAGCCCTGATCGTGCACCGGTGGGGTCCCTTGGTCTGGCCTGCGCCCTCTCGCAATCCGGGCTGAGGGACCACCCCCCTCACCCCCCACAAGGGCATGAATTTCGTGCACCGGGCCTCTAGTAATATATAGTTTGCTAACTTTTTCTTTTAATTGATTTTTTAGAGAGAGAGAAAGGGAGAGGGATAAAGAGATAGAAACATCAATGAGAGAACTTTGATCAGTTGCCTCCTGCATGCCCCCTACTGGAGATTAAGCCTGAGACCTGGGCATGTGTCCTGACAGGGAATTGAACCAGTGTTCTCTTGGTTTATGGGTCAATGCTCAACTATTGAGCCACACCAGCCTGGCTGCTAAATTTTTTTAAGGACTATATGTGCAGTTATATGTAGTAGTTATAAGTATGAGGCTGCCTCAGTTTACATCTAAACTGCATCCTTTATCAAGCTGTGTGATCTTAAAGACCTTATACCTCTGCACCTCAGTTGCCATGTCTATTAAATAGTGATAATAATAACTAAATGAGTTTTTACATGTAAAGAACAATGCATGCATGGTACCTATTCAATAAATGTTTTTTGTGGTGGTAGTATCAAACTTGCCATTATTGTATATTCTTTTTTAAAAATATGTTTTTATTGAATTTTAGATAGAGAGCCTGAGACCTGGAAAGAGGGAGAGAGAGAGAAAGAGAGAGAGAGAGAAATATTGATCAGCTGCCTCCTGCATACCCCCCTACTGGGGATCCAGCTCATGACCCAGACATATTTCCTGACTGGGAATCAAACCGGTGACCTCTGAGTGCATGGGCTGACGCTCAACCAACTGAGCCACACTAGCCAGGGCTCGTATGTTCTTATATTATGTGTAGAATTTCCTTGGAAGGATGCATAAAAAATGTAGGAGTATTCTTCTAGGATGGGAGGCAGGGGTCAGGAAAGTCACTTACTTTTCAATCTCTTACCGTTTTACCTGTTGATTATGTTTTTTAACCACATACATGCATTACTTCTCAAAAGCTGTTTCTAATGTTTAAGAAAGTTATGCCTACGTATACATTTGATATTTGTATATAAGTGCTAATTATTTTTAAGATTTCTTTTAAACAGTTTAGATGACGTCAAGAAGTTTAATATCACAGAATTTCTGATGTACTTGTCTTAGTTCTAATACTTCAAAAAAATGCCTAAGCTGATTTGTAGATCTTGTTAAAGTTAGAAGTTTGCCTCTCGGAATAGAATCTTTGCGTAGAGTTTTGGAGTTTGGGCTTTGCTTGATTTCCCAGGCTCCATGTAATCAAGTACAAAAAAGCTTATTGTTAATTGCAGTTGACATTCCATATTATTTTATATTAGTTTCAAGTGTACAGCATGGTGGTTAGACAATTAGATAATTAGGAAGTGAGCCCCCTGGAAATTCTAGTATACACTTGGCACCACATAGTTATTATGATGTTATTGACTCTGTTCCCTAGGCTGTCCCTGTGACTATTTTTGAGACTACCAGTTCGTACGTCTTAATCCCTTCACCTTTTTCACCCACTCCTTCCCATCTGGCAGTCCTCAGTTTGTTCTCTGTATCTATGAATCTGTTTCTGTTTTGTTTGTTCATTTATTTTTTTCTTAGATTCCACAAGACTAGTAAGTGAAATTATATGACATTTGTCTTTCTCTGGCTTACTTATTTCACTTAACATAATACCTTTAGATCCATCCATGTTGTCTCAAATGGTGAGATTTCATTCTTTTTTATGACCTAGTAATACTCCATTTTTATAATCAGGTAAGTGGCTAAACATTCTTAGTTCTATTCTAGAATCTCTTCATATAACTCTCCGGCTTGTAAAACTTATTCTTAGAAAGTTTGGTAGCTCATCAGTTATCAGTACAAGATTAAGGCACATATTCAGCAGCACAAAGTTATGTCAGTATCTTCGTGGTAGAATTTCAGAGTATTTTATAAAAATGAGCTTAATAATTGGTAATTTGTTTATCTTGTGATGATTTTGTATTAACTTTAAATAAATAAATATGTTTTAATTTTTAGCTTTTTGCACTGACTCCTCCTCTCTCAGACTAAGTACTCTCCACATGGTCAAGAACCACATGGCTGTGCACTATAGTAAAATCCTTTCAGCCAAAGGTAAAAATGTGCAACTGTGAACTTTCTGTACCCGATTTAAACCCTTGACTTCACTTCTCATTAGAGTAAATCCATAGCAAAAATGAATACATCATACACGCACACACGCACACACACATATATATATATACATATATATCAGAATTTGTGTTTGGTATAGAGATATCAGCTACTGTCCATTTTTGTTAACTGAATTTGAAATCTATATAGTGCCTATGTTATTTCCTTTTACCTGTGTTATTCCTAATATTATTTTATGGTTAAATATTGCTTTTAATATAATAAAAGTTTGTAATCTACTTTTTTGTTTTCAAATATACTAAAGAAGTTTCACAAAGAAGATGTTAACTAATCTCTTTTTCTTTTTTGGTCAGCTTATTGAGATATAACGTACATCTAGAAAATACACTGATTTTAAGTGTACCGTTAAATATGTTGAATAATACATGCATTTGTATAGCTGCCGTCACAGTTATGCTATAAAACAGAAATTGGCTAACTGCAGCTCACAGGCCAGATCCTCCTGCCACCTATTTTTTGTGCAGCTTGTGAACTAAGAATGGCAGTTGTATTTTTAAATGGTTGGGAAAAATAAAAATAGTAACATTTTATAACATGAAAGTTATATGAAGTTCAAATCTCATTGTCCATAAATAAATCACATCCATTCTTTCATGTTTTGTCTGTTGTGGCTTTTACGCTCACTGACAGGCAGCATTGACTAGTTGTGGCACAGACCGTATCTCCCCACAAAGCCTGAACATTTCCTATCTGACCCTTTACAGGAGAAGTTTGCTGATCCCTGACGTAGAGCATCCCATCACCCCAAAAAGTTCCCCCTAGTTTTTTGCAAGCAATCTCCTCCCTGCCATCCCTGACAACCACTCATCTGCTTTCTAACTATAGTTTTGTCTTCTCCAGAATTTGATATAAATGGAATCATACAATATGTATTGTTATGAGTCTTTCACTTAGCTAACGCTTGTGAGACTAATCCATGCTCTTGTGTGTAACAGTATTTTTATTGCTACGATAGTAGTCCATATAATGAAATGTACCACAGTTTATTGATTTACTAGTTGGTGGCCATTTGGATTATTTTGACTCCTTTTGGCTATTAGGAATAAAGCGGCTATAAACATTCACATGTAATCTTTGAACATATGCTTCTATTTCACTGGATAAATTAATCTACTAGGAGTGGAACTGTGGGGTAATAAGGTAAATATATTTTAACTTTATAAGAAATTGCAGACTGTTTTTCCAGAGTGACTCCACCATTTTGCATTTCGATCACTTCCATATCCTCACCAGCATTTCCAATTGGCGGCCCTTTATTGACTATTCTAGTGGATATTGATAGGGCTTCAGTTTGTATTTCCCAGTGCCTACTGATGTTGGACAACTTCTCGTGCATATTTTCCATCTGTATATCTTCTTTGGTGAAATATCTGTTCAAATCTTTTGCCCATTTTTTAAAACAGGTTATTTGTCTTCTTAGTATTATTAAGTTGTGAGAGTTCTTTATATCTTAAACACAGGTCCTATATCAGATACATGTTTTGCAAATATTTTATCTTAGTCTATAACTTGTCTTTTCATTTTGCCTTTAAAATTTTTATTTGAAATAATTGTAGACTTATAGAAAAGTTGCAAAAATAGTACAGTCACAGAAACTCTTCATCCAGCTTTCCCCATGTTAAAATCTTACATAATCATATTACAATTATTAAAACCAGGAAATTAATAGTGATATAATACTATTAACTACAGACCTTATTTGAATTTCACCAATTTTTCACTAATGTATTTTTTAAATTTTATTTTCTCATTTGAAGGGCTAAATTTTTAAAATTTTAGTTCATATCTTAGGACATTTGTATTTTAAATGATTGAAAATCTAAAGAATATTTTGTGACGTGAAATCAAGATCAGCTTTTCAGAGAGAGGAAAGGAGAGGGAGAGAGAGAAACATTGATTGGCTGCCTCCTGCATCCCTATTACTGAGGATCGAGCCTGCAACCCTGGGCATGTGCCCTGACTGGGAATCAAACTGGAGACCTCTTGGTGTATGGGTCAACACTCAACCACTGAGCCACACTGACTGGGCGCTTATGTTTTTTATATTCTGTTTAAGAAATCTTTGCTTAATCTTAAGTCACTAAGATTTTCTTACGTGTTTTCTTCTAGAAGTATAAGTTTTAGCTCCTACATTTAAGTTTGTGACCTATTTTGAGTTAGTTTTTTTTAGGTATGCTGTAAGGGTCAATTATTTTACCTATGAGTATCCAAATATAACTAGGACTGTTTGTTGAAGAGATCATTCTTTCTCTGTTGAATTCCCTTAGCACTATTTGAGAGTTGAGCATACAGAACTGGACTTACTCTTCAGTTCTGTTTTTCTATATGTGTGTCTTTATTACAATACCACACTGCCACATTCCTGTAGCATTACAGTCAGTCTTGGAGTCAGATAGTGTGGGTCCGGCAGTTTTGCTCTTTGTTTTTTCCAAGCCTGTTTTGGGGTTCCAGTTACAAGTATGTTACCCAGTAAGAGCATGCTACAGGTGGGTTAGGTCAGTGATGCTCTCTGTGTGTTTGTTTCCAGCCTTTCTTCGCTTTGTTTTGTTTTGAATAGTACATATTGTTATGCTTTTAAGTTCACTCATGTTTTCTTTCGTAGTATCTAGTGAGCTGTTAATCCCAGCCAGTCTACTTTTTTATCAAGGATGTTATATTTGTTCATTTCTAAAAGCATCATAAAAGTTAAAATAAAAACTACAAGTTCTGGAACTTCTTGTGATTTCCACACATGATATTTTGTTCTCATTTATAAATATTAAGAATATTATTAAATAACTGATTTTCTTCTTTCAGCTGTGGTAGACTGCTCAGTTCCACTCAGCATAGGTGCCTGCATCAAATGTAAGTAATTTTTGATATATTGCCTTTAAAAAATGTGTGGTAAACTACACGTGACATAATTTTACTATCTTTACCATTTTTAAGTCTGTGGTTCAGTAGCATTAAGTACAGTCATATTGCGGTACAGCCATCACCGCTGTCAATTTTCAGTACTCCTTTATCTGCAAAACTGAAGCTCCATACACATTAAACAATAACTCTCCCACAACACCACTCTGTTTTCTGTCTTATGAATTTGTCTAAGTATCTCGTGTAGGTGAAATCATCCAGTGTGTTTCCTTTTGTGACTGGCTTATTTCACTTAGTAAAATGTCCTCAAGGTTCATCAATGTTGATGAACTAATATGTCAGAATTTCCTTCATTTTTAATGTTGAATAATATTCCAGTGTATGCATAGTACCATATTTTCTTTACACATTCAAGATACTTGGATTGTTTCTACCTTTTGCCTATTATAAATAATATTTCATGGATGTGAATGTACAAATATCTCTTTGGGACTCTACTTTCATTTCTTTTGTGTATATACCCAGAAGTGGAATTGCTGGGTCATATTGTAATTCTCTTTTTAAGTTTTTGAGAAACCACCATACCATTATCTGTAGCAGCGCTATCATTTTACATTCCCACCTACAGTGTGCAAGGGTTCCAGTTTCTCCACATCCTTCCCAATACTTGTTCTTCTTCTAGGGTTCAGGATGGAGATAAGACTTCGGGAGTTGACAGTATAGAGATTGTATTTTAAAAATTGCTCCTCATTTTTGTTTTTAGAATTCAGACTTAACTAGTGCTTATTTATCCCCCAGCATTTTCTACCCTCAGTTGAGACAGGAGTTTTTCTGTGTTGCCGTGTAAATAAAGAAAATTGTGGTGATTAGAAGTGTGAAGATTGCAATCACCAAACTAAAGTATAATTAATAGTCATTATTACTTCTAGTGTTATAGAGTTGATGTTCATTATAGTCAGTATAACTTTGAAGCAGGTTTTATAGACATGTTGAGCCATCTCTTTTTTTAAAACTATGAAAATTCTTGGGTTTTGGGGTTTTTTTTAAAGATTTTTAAAATTGATTTTTTAGAGAGAAAGGGAGAGAGAGAGAAACATGGATATGAAAGCAAAACATCGATCTGCTGCCTGTTGCAGGCCCCCCCACTGGGGACCGAGCCCCACAAACTGGACATGTGCCCTGGCTGGGAATCAAACCCAAAACCTTCTGGTGCACAGAATGACGATGTTCCAACCATCTGGCCCACCTGTCCAGATGCTAAATACATTTACTTTAGCATTTACTAATTTTTCTTAATTATAATTGAAACTTTAAATATACATATAAATTACCTTACTTTGTTTTTTTAGCATGTACCGGTCATGTGCCCTGAGCAGGAATCAAACCGTGACCTCCTGGTTCATAGGTTGATGCACAACCACTGAGCTCTGCCAGCCAAGTTGTTTGTGCTCTTTATTTTATTTTAAATATACTTTATTGATTTTTTACAGAGAGGAGGAGAGAGGGACAGAGAGTTAGAAACATCGATGAGAGAGAAACATCGATCAGCTGCCTCCTGCACACCCCCCACTGGGGATGTGCCCGCAACCCAGGTACATGCCCTTTTCTGGAATCGAACCTGGGACCCTTGAGTCCGCAGGCCGACGCTGTATCCACTGAGCCAAACCGGTCAGGGCTGTTTGTGCTCTTTAAATAATCCATTTAAAGTTTCTCTAAATTCAATATTTACTATCTTAGCTTTTCTGTATATGGAAAAATATAGAGATTTTTCCTTGCAGATCAGTAGTGTAAACATTTTAGCAAGGAAAAAAATGTAGGCTTTATTAGTCTTCCAAGACCAAAAAATTAAGTTTTCTATTTTCTATATTTCAAAAGATTTGTTTTCCCCATCAGATGCAGATCAACAACGACGAGAGAAACTCAGAAAGGAAATAGCACAATGTGAAAGGGAGTTGCAAGTAACTAAAAGTACAGTGCAGGCCAGTTCTAAAAATAATTCCAAGTCATCACTTAACACTCTACAAAAGGTAAGATGATCTTTTTTTACCTTTTACAAGTAGATATTTCTAAGCTATTTCATCAGTGGTACAACCTGACTTTTTGGTAACATGTTTCCTATTGGTCAGAAACAAACTTTTCCTGTAAAGAACCAAATAGTAAATATTTTAGGCTTTTCAGGCCACACAGTCTCTGTCACAACTACTGGTGGACTTTAACAAAGTCCTACTAAAATACAATAGAAATGATTAAGTAAAAAAATTAATAAAACTGACAAATCTCTGATGAAAATACTTAAGATTGAAGGCAGAAATAAAATGGGGAAATAACACACATTCAAAAGAGAGTAAGATAATATTATGAATAAGTCTGTGCCCAAAATTTGAAAATTTAGATGACATAGACAACTTCATATCTATATATAGGTATAGGTATAGGTATAGGTATAGGTATAGGTATAGGTATAGGTATAGGTATAGGTATAGGTATAGGTATAGGTATAGGTATAGGTAGAGATAGAGCTAGAGATAGAGATAGAGATATAGAGATAGATAGAGATAGATAGATATACTAGAGGCCTGCTGCGTGTATTCGTGCACTGGCGGGGTCCCTTGGTCTGGTCTGTGGAGATGGGGCTGAAACCAGCTCTTTGACATCCCCTGAGGGGTCCCAGATTGCAAGAGGGCAGTTCTCGGGTGACACATCCTGGAATCGGGCTCCCTCCTCTCTCATTCTGGGCGTGTCACCTGAGAACCACAGCTGCCAAGTCCCTGCAGCTTGGCAGCTCCTGCATTGAGTGTCTGCCCCCTGGTGGTCATTGCACATACTACCTACTGGTCGGATGGTCACTTAGGCTTTTATATATATAGATCCCCCTACAGTTTATGTATTAGAAAAAAATGAGTTATTTGTCTCGACTTAGGTTTTTGTGGACCATTTGGGCAATGCACATTTAGGCTGCAAGTTTGTATGGTGGCAGCATATAATTACAGATTCTCAAAGGCTAATGTTCCCTTTTCACTCTGTACCAGTGTTCAAGATGGGCAAATTTCTTCGCAAGTCACCTAATTGAGTTATGGCCATTGAGAGGATCCCAGAGTCATGAGCATGGTCTCCTAGATCATCCAGATCAGTCCTTGAGCTTTGTGTTTTGTCCCCCAACACCCTTGATGTGATAAAAACTACTGCCTGTTAGTAAAAGCCAGTTTCACTGCTCTGCTTACTAGGTATCACATGTCATATCTGACTCCAGCGCTTTCCATTGTATTTATCAGTAAATGGGAATGACTAAGGACATTTGTACCACAATAATGAATCCAGGTTGTTTTTCTTAGATGGGTATGGGGAACCATAGACCAGTTTTTAGTTGGGATGTTATGTCATCATACTTTACAAAAACTACACTGGCAGGAGGGAAAGACAGACTAGTTATGAGACAGTTCAATAACCTGGGGAAGAAATTATTAAGACCTGATCTAAGACAGCAGAAGGGAGCACAAGGGATATATTTAGAAAATACTTAGAAAGGAGAATTCCCCAGGACTTAGTGCCTGATTCGATGATGTGAAGAGCAAGAGGCCAAAATTAAGGAGGTTCTCAGGCTTCTGGTGTGGGCAGCTGGGAAGACGGTGAAGGGATGATAACAGGACAAAGTGCAGTGTTTTCTTTGGAGGAGGGGATAATGTAGGGTTTGAGTTTGCTGGTTTGGACAGGCTTCATTTGAGGTGCCTTTGAACATCTCATATAGTCAGCAGAGAGTTGATAGAAGCATTTCTCTCAGACTGAAAATACATTTGGGAGTCATCAGGGAACCTATAATGCTTAAGAGCCCCCAGGCCTGTTGCATAGATAGAAGGACCAGGAATAGAATTGCTTCCTTTAGAATAATTCTGCCAGACGCTGTGCTATAATTTGCCATCTGGGAATCTGTTCATCAATATTTGATGCACATGTGCATTTTCATTTTTAGTGATTGGACTTTTTAACTGAAAATTTAAAATATTTTTCCATTACCCAGCATTTTGACTATATTAATGAAAGGGTAATATGCTAATTAGGGCGGATGTCTTCCGGTCGACCTTCCGGACAAAGCCACAGTGGCTGTGGCGGCCGAGGCTCAGTCCAGCCGTGACGGCAATAGCGGGGTAACGGGGGCACCTTCCCCTGATCCGCCAGGTCGCCTCCCACAGAGGGAGGCCAGACTGCGGCTTAGGCCGGGGGCCAAGGCAGAGATGGTTAGGGGCGATCAGGCCAGCAGGGGAGCAAGTTAGGGGCGATCAGGCCAGCAGGGAGAAAGGTAGGGGTGATCAGGCTGGTGTACAAATTTCGTGCACTGGGCCTCTAGTAAATTACTAAGTGTATTTTAAGCCCTGACCAGTTTTTCTGAGTAGTTAGGGCATCGGCCCACAGACTGAAGGGTCATGGGTTTAGTTACAGTCAAGGGCATGTACCTTGGTTGCAGGCTTGATCCCTGGCCCCATTCGGGACACGTGTAGGAGGCAACCGATTGATGTGTCTCTCTCACATCTATGTTTCTCTCTCTCTTTCTCCTCCTCTCTCCCTTCTACTCTCTCTAAAAATCAATGGGGGGGGGTGAATTCTCGAGTGAGGATTTTTTTTAATTGTATTTTGAGATAAGAATGGATTTTGTTGAAAATAAAATATATAATTTAATCTGTAAATGTAAGATATTTTTTATTCATTTTTTCATTAGCCACTGTAACTCTATACATTTGCCTCCATAAAATACTTCCTTTATGCTTTCATATGGGTATTTTTAAAAAATATATTTTTAGTGATTTTGAGAGAGAGAAAAACATCGATATGAGAGCAGAATATCAATTGGCTGCCTCCTGCACACCCCTCCTAGGAACTGAGCCTGCAACCCAGGCATGTGCCCCAACTGGGAATCAAACCACAGACCTCCTGGTGCATGGGCCAACGCTCAACCAGCTGAGCCACACTGGCTGGGTAAATGAGCCTTTGAAAGAGATAATAGATAATGTGCTATAATGGTGAAGCACATAGGCCTAGCCTGAGTTCAGGTTTATGAGACCCTGGGCCTGAGTTTCTTCACCTAGAAAATAGAGCTAATAACTATCGCAACTGAGAAGTTATTTTGACAACTGAGTTGTACATGTAAATCATTTAGAACAGTACCTTGCACATAGTAAACACTCTATACTTATTAGCAGCAGTGATAGAAGTTATTATTCCTCTCATTCTCCTCACTGGTAAAAACAGTACTTTGCACAAAGGAAGCACTTGGCTTTTCCCGTACTCCTCTTGTTTTTCACCCCAGGAGCTTATAGGACACACATAACTGGCTAAATCCTAACCATTTTCACCTCAGCCCCCTCCCTAACTCGGAGTTCTGTAAAGGATACACAGGTATCCATAAAGTCTAGAATCAGAGACAAAGCTTTAGCGGCATCTAGTCTGTAAAAGAATAAAATATTATGTGTTTTTAAACTTTGTAGATATCCCGTAGAAATGTTTCTTCCAAGGATAAACCAAAAAAAATGGAGCAGTCAAAAATACCTTCCCTTTCAAAGCTTTCCCCACTCATGAGGAGAACTTGAGAAAATGTGAACTTTTTATGGAATAAGTAGTTCTTTTTTTAAATATATTTTTATTGATTTCAGAGAGGAAGGGAGAAGGAGAGAGAGAAACATCAATAATGAGAGAGAATAATTGATCAGTTGCCTCTGCATGCCCCACACAGGGGATCGAGCTTGCAACCCAGGCATATGCCCTGACCGTGAATCAAACTGTAACCTCCTAATTCATAGGTCGACACTCAACCACTGAGCCACACCAGCCAGACGGAATAAGTAGTTCTTAATGATATTTAAAATATCAGTCACTTAAATCAGGGCTCCATACATTGTGAGGAAAAGTTTTTCTTTCTTCAAAGCCTTAAATTTGCAGAGCAACTGCTGGCACTGGAGATTGCCTTAGTGACCAGAGGGAAGGGAAGGGTGCCAACAACTGTGGTTGACAAGGGGTTGGGGCTCACAATTGATTTGGAAACTTACAGATATAGCTGAGATCTCAGTACACAAGTCAAGATCGAAAATATAGGCATATGTTATTAATCATTTTTTAGCTTCAGAAAGAAAAATGATTGCTATTAACTTATATGTAGAATTATATTTTTATATGTTAATAATTAAAAAAAGAATAGAACTTTATATACAATGCTAACATCTTTAGGGACATATAAAGTTAATTTTATAAGCCCCTGAGGCAGCCATGTTTGATGTTTATGAATTTGCAAATCTATAATAATAAAAGTGTAATATGCTAATTAGACCAGACAGCCCAACGACCTTCAGGAGGAAGCCGGGGCTGTGTGGGCTGAGGCAAGCTGCCGCAGCTGCAAGGACCAAGCCCCTTGCATGAATTTTGTGCATCTGGCCTCTAGTGTAATTAATAACTACCAAACCCAATGTTCTCAGCCTGCAGAAGAACCACGAAATGAAGACAACATGTTAGTTGAAGAAGTGAATGAATATGCGTCCTTTGCAAGGTCACCAGGGACTTCTTCAGAGAGACTGCAACTCAGTCTACCTAAATCCAGTGACAGCCTCACAGATGGTACTGAGAAGAACTTCGGTTCCTTCCTGTCCAGCATAGATTGCACCACCTCCAGGCCCAGGAAAACACACTCTGCAACCTCTAACAGCCGAAGGCCCAGGAGCACAAATTCCCACAGGTCTCAGTTAGTCGTTAAAAAAACATCCAGTGGGGACCTTTTGGATAAACATTCTAATCTCTTCTCTAATGGGCATTTGCCATTCACTCCACGCACTTTGAAAACAGAAGCAAAATCTTTCCTGTCACAGTATCGGTATTATACACCTGCCAAAAGAAAAAAGGATTTTACAGATCAGCGGGTAGAAGCTGAAACCCAGACTGAATTAAGCAGGTATGGCACGTCAACAGCCAATAGTAAATCCTTCAGGATGTTGTGGAAACTAAACAATATTCCTTCTTTTATATCATGTAGTTTATGTGCCCTGTGAATGGAGTGTCATTACTGTGACTTTTCCTTTTACATGTATCGCTTAGAACTATCAGAGTAATTGTTGAAAAACCAGTAGCTGTTACATTTGTCAGACTCTATATACATGAATGTTACATATTTCAATTTTTTTTGTTTTTGACATGATACTAGAACTTTTGTGTTTTAAAATATTATACTTTCAGAGAGTTCTTAAAATATGTCATCAGACAGCATTTGTGAAAAAAACAGCATTTGTGCAAATATGTCTATTGCTTTATGATAAAAATGACAAAACAGTGGGTTGAAGAAGGGGGAGAAACAACTACCCCTTTCCTGCACATATTCAGCCCCAGTCTTGTATAGCAACCACTCTCCACGTATAATTTAGACAGTTGGGATCATTTCTGGAAGTTCAGTATAATTTGCCTCAATAATGTTTTCATATACAATAATTCCTGGCACATAATGAATATTCAGTAAAAGTTTGCCAAGTGCTTGGAGAAACAAACAGATCTTGTGAAGTATTTAGTATAAGCTGATATTTGATTATTTATCCTCGGTTATATAAACAAATATCAGGTACTAAGTTTTAGTTATTTTAGAAAGTAAAAAGCAATTTATGACTACTATTCTTTCCTCTGGGTAAATACAAGAAGTGCAGTAATATCAGGTGTGTCTGCATACATTTCGTCAAAGAATTAAGGAATTACATATATGACAATTTGTGAAGTGAGGAAGAAATGAGGAAAGTATGATTATATTTATGACAGCTTTTGAACATAAAAGTTCTCATTTCCCTAGTCCCACTCTGGCCAACTGAAATTTAGCTGCTATTCAAAAAAAGGAAAATAAATACAGCTAATCCAAACCACATCTATTTCCTGATTATATAACCAGAAATAATACATTTTATAAGAACAGATGGATTTCATCTCCTATGTTTGAGTTTATTTTTTCTAGACAATAAAGCTCGTTATCACACAGTCTTTGTATTTTGAAAGCTTAACAATGTATTTTTTAAATATTACAGCTTTAAGCCTGATTTTGAGACCGTTGAGACCAAGGACTTCACAGAGTCAGAAGTGACCATAAAGCAGGTAACAGAAATAAGACCCCTGTGCTTCACATTGGAATTCCAGCTGCTCTAACCTAACAGACCGTGGATAGCTATTTGGACTATGAAGAGTGATCTCTTGATGACACTTCTTGCATATGATCTAGCCAGTGTACAGAAGAAGGTTTGCCTATTTACTCTCTGGGAATGGCCACATGGATCCTGCCAATTTGGGAAATTATGCGTCATTAGCATCTCTTCTAGATGGTTGACTGGCTGGATGGATAGATGGGTGGGCAAATAAAATGCCTTAAATGTGGTTTTCAAATATGTAAAGTACTATTCATAAATTTGCATTGTAAAGATGAAATTTTAAAATGCAAGTAATTGCCTGGCAGAGTACGTGGCCCAAAGCAAGGATTCTATAAAAGTGAGCTGCCAGTAATTTGTTAATATTATTGTTCATACAGCCATGGCCACCACTGCTTCTGTGTGTTTGATATGTTGGCATTGGTTGTTTGAATTTCTGAGTACGATATTTTTTCTCAAATTTACCCAAAACTTCAGATTTGCATCATTTTCTCCATATGTTTATTTGTGGTGATTTCTTAACATCATTTAAAATGTCCCTCATTAAAATATAAGAAATAAGTTGTTTTATCTTTAAAACAACTATTGTGTGTGTGTGTGTGTGTGTGTTTTCTTTCTTTTTTTTAAAAAAATATATCTTTATTGATTTCAGAGAGGAAGGGAGAGTGAAAGAGAGATAGAAACATCAATGATGAGAGAGAATCATCGATCAGCTGTCTCCTGCACACCCCCTACTGGGGATTGAGCCCACAACCCAGGCATGTGACCTAACCAGGAATCAAACTGTCACGTTCTGGTTCATAGGTCAATGCTCAACCACTGAGCCACACCAGCCAGGCTGTTTTATCTTACTTGAAATAAATTTAAGAAAAATGTCCAGATTGGATGGAAAATGTGTTCTAAAACATCCTTTGTCATAATATATCTGTCGCTCTTCTACGGGATATCTCTACTCTCTTACTTCAACTGTTTTTAAAATTTGCTGTTTCTGCTGTTACATTGTATTTTTCAAGTAAAATAAGGATGTATTCTTGTCATTGCATCCCCAGGCATCTAGTTGTATGACCTATGGAACCAAAGAAAACATAACCCCTTCACGTTCCCAAGAGAAGGGCTTACCATGGGAAGAGGTTAAGGATGGCGCTCTGCAGTGCTCCTCAGCCAGGTAACAGCTTCCAGGGGAAATCGGTCCATCTGTCTCCCCCTGTAATTAGAAGAATGGGTTAAAAAAATCTGCCTTTGCTATTTACTTGGCCTTTCTGCCCCCTGGTGAACTCACTAGTGAGAAAAATAATACCTACCCAATATACCTAATTGGGTTTTTCTGAAGATTAGATTAGATCATGGATATGCACCTCTTATTACAAATATATGATATTGTTGAACACTTACTATATGCCCACCTGTGTTTTTTTTAATCCTCACCCAAGGACATGTTTTTATTGATTTTTAGAGAGAGAGAACGACAAAACAAAACATTGGTTGATTGCCTCCTATATGAGCCCTGACTAGGGACCCAACCCACAACCTAGGTATGTGCCCTGACCAGGAATCAAACCCGAAACCTTTTGGTGTAAAGATGACACTCAGAACAACTGAACTACCCAGCCAAGGCACCAAACATTGTTCAAATATTTTAATGTTCTCTTTTCAGGACATTATGTCAGTATTCCGTGCAGCCTGCTCCTTCAAGGAGAAAAATCTACTCTGAGTAAGATCTTTCTCATCTTTTCATTTTGCTTAGTGGAAATCAAGAATTAAGACTCATAGAAACTTATTCAGTAAGTTAGGATTGAACACTGATTTGTCTCACAAAAAGCTTTGGGGCTCAACTATCTAACACATCTCTTTAAGAAAATGACCAAAATTTTCTGAAATAATTATCAATCACTTCATCTTTATTTCCAGTGGAAATTTGTCCCTAAGTTAATACCTATTTTTTTATAATTAGTACCCATAACTCTTGTATATTTTTGTAAGTAAAAATAATAGTTTTTGAAAAATTCAGACTTTAGAAACTCAGGACAACCTTCCTGGAGGTTTCCAGCCTCACCAGTTCTTTGCAGATATTATACTTCTAGGTTTTTTTTAATTTATTTTTACTTCTAGATATTACTGCTGTTTCGTTAAGCTGCATTTTTAGGGGGGAAATAATCTATAGGAATCAGCAAAGGTTGTGAGTTATGCAAAACAGTTTATTCTTGTATTATTATTTATTAATAATTGTATTATTTTCCAAACGAATAACTGTAAATCTACCTTTGCCTATATCTATATTTTTATAGTTTACTTTATTCTTTAACTTGATGATAAATATTAGACTGTTAAGCAGTTTGAAAGTGTAATTTTTTATGTTGCCCTCACTCTTGGTTGGCCTCTGTCTTGTTCTGTTTAATCCCTGCTTACTCTCTCTTTTTTTGTTGTTGTTTTGTTTTGGTTAATCCTCACCTTAAGGATATTTTTTTCCATTGACTTTTTAGAGAGTGAAAGGGAGGGGGAGAGACAGAGAGAAACATCGATGTGAGAGAGAGACATCAATTGGTTGCCTCCCACACGCCCCTGACCTGCAACCGAGGTACCTGCCCTTGACTGTAATCGAACCCACAACCCTTCAGTCCTGGGGCCAACACTCTTAACCACTGAGCCAAACTGGCTAGGGCTCCCTGCTTGTTGTTTATTGCTGGATGTATGTCTCAGACATCTGTGAAATTTTACTCTATTAGGGAATATTTGCTCATCTTTAATATTTATCCTTGCATAATTTCAGAAAGTTGACATGTTTGTTTTATAATATTTTAATATGAGCCAGAAGTGCATTTCTAATGAGTAGATTTTTAATTAAGTATTCGTATTTCCTATAGTTTTCAGTGAGTAATGAATAATTTTTTTAAATTTTGTTTTATTGCTTAAAGTATTACAAAGAGTATTACATATGTCTCCTTTCTCCCCCTCCTCCTTGACCTTCCCCTGGCCTCTTCTACCCCCAATAATTTTTGTTATATATTGCTTTGCCTTTGCAGTGAAGAAGAACTGTTGTATCTGAGTTTCATTGAAGATGTAACAGATGAAATTTTGAAACTTGGTTTATTTTCAAACAGGTTAGGTGTTTTTTTTAATAATACATGGTGGTTGAAGAGTACTTTAATATATTTTATTGATTTTTTACAGAGAGGAAGGGAGAGGGATAGAGAGTTAGAAACATCAATGAGAGAGAAACATCGATCAGCTGCCTCCTGCACACCTCCTACTGGGGATGTGCCCGCAACCAAGGTACATGCCCTTGACCGGAATTGAACCTGGGACCCTTCAGTCCGCAGGCTGACGCTCTATCCACTGAGCCAAACCAGTCAGGGCGAAGAGTACTTTAAATACTCTTCATTTGGTATTAGTTTTTTAAGTTATTTTCCCATATTAGGAAATGAAAAATTATATTGCTTTCTTAGGGGGACCATATTCTTATAACTGATAGCAAATTGTAAAGAATGTTTAATTCATGCTCTAGGTGGACTCACAGTTTGGGGGAGTTATAGAAAAAAATAGAGATTTTATTCATTTAAATACCATTATGTTTCTTGGCTATAATAGACTAGTAAAATAAAATTTTTGCTACTTATTAGCAAAGATTCATAATCCAATTTTGCTACTTGAAATTATGATGAGAATCAAAAGCAAGTATTTTGGTTACATCTGCTACTAATAAAGTGAGGAATAATAAAAGCTAGGTTTGCATACTGTAAATGAAATGGAAAATTTGCAAACAGATTAGTTTTTGCATGCTGAATGAAACTGAGTGGTCCTGAGTCAGCTTGAACAGTAGTTACTTGTGTAAAATTCATTGGACATTGAGACAAACTTTGTTATGTAGCATAAGACCCCATTATGTACACCACATGCATAGAAAATTGCCTAGGAGGAAATAGTATTCCAAAACATTAAATAGCCATTGTAAAATGTAGAGTATGGATTTCTTGGGCTTTTAAAAAATTATTAAATTATTTCATAACTACTGACTATAAAGTTGGCTCATAACTTCATTGTAATAACAAATGGTAACAAAGGAAATGAGTTGTGTTTTAAGAAACCTATTGATACATCCATGTAACAGACAAGTATGGTGTAGCTGAAGGAATAAACTCTGGTTTAAATTCTAATGGCTGTGGCTATGATGTAGAGGAAATCATTGTCTTAGAGATGTAGTTTTCTCATCTTTAAATTTTTTTACAATACCTTTCTCTCCCAATATTGGTCATGATTAGAGGTATCATTAATATGTTCCTAGCACTTAGTGGTGCTTAGTGAATGATAAACTCTTAGGTTATTATAAGGATTTACCATCAGTGGAATTTTTTTCAAGTATACTGTAGAAAGCATTTTAAAATACCGCACAAAAGAATTTCCTTTAGAGTTTGGTTTATGGGGGTCGTGTGTATGCGAGGAGAAGGGAGGCTTATGGTGTTTGCGTATGTGTGTGAGAGAAAAACAATTTTTAGTCGGGAGGGGGTGAAAGAGAGAGGAAGAATTTTTGGACCTCATTTAAAATGTTTTATTCACAGAAATGTAAGTAGCATGCAGTCTTTTAGAAACATTGGCATCCATTACCTTGACTTAAATGCATAGAGGGAACCGTACTAGTTTTCATGGTGGAGAACTTGACGGAACAGGGAAGGGTTGGTCTTTAACTTTGGAAAGAAAAAGAGCCATTAAAAGACGTGTCCAGTCGTTAGTAGTTTAGTTATTGCATTGCTGCTTTCCATTTAGTTGATTTCCTGATTGAGATATTAACATTCTTATTTCTCTTTTGTAGGTCTTTAGAACGACTGTTTGAGCGACATATAAGACAAAATAAACACCATTTGGAGGAGGTTTGTTTCCTTAGAACTGCATTATAGAAAGAATTTTAAAGTGTTTCTATACCCTCAGAGAATGCATTAAAAGCAAGTGCTTTTTTCCCCTTGTACTTTGTATACACTTGGGGTGGGTGGAAAGAGAAGTATTGGTCCTGCAGAGATTAGCAGCACTGCAGACAAAAGTAATTCAATTTAACTAGCTTAATTAATGTCCTTATTCTTGCCTTTTTCTTAATCCTAGGGGAAAATGCGCCACCTGCTGCATATCCTAAAGGTGAATTTAGGCTGCATATCCAAGGAAAGCTCGGTGAAGCTGGATGACTTTGATTTGTTGAATTTACTTGATTTTGAAAAGGCTGAGAATTCAGCACAAAATGAACAAGAGGCCACAGTTCAACAGGAGCGTCAGGAATACAGAAAAGCTTTGGATATGTTGCTGTCTGAGCCAAAGGATGAGAATGAGATAGTCTCACCAAATGATTTTTACCTACCAATCTATAAGTTCAAGAATTCAGAAGGGGTTATAATTGAACAGGTGAATGAGGAAACAAATCTTAGACCTTCAAGTCGGGATGAAAAAAATCCAAATATTTCTGACAGCTCAGGAGACCGAGAGACCTCTGTGACTATCATTGAAGGTGACAGTGACACTGAAAAGGCTGAGACTCCAAGTGAGCTGTACCGTCCCAGCACATCCCTGTCCCCATCCGTCCAGCTCTGCAAGGTCATGGGTGGCAGCGATCAGGACCTGGAGGAGCCAACTCTGAAAATCATGGCACTGAGCATTGAGGACAGCCCTGGGGATGTTTGATCTTCATTAATAAATGTCCCAAATGGCCAGTAATTCAATATATTTTTCCTCTTTTTTTCCTTTTATATATATTAAGATTTTCTGTATTTTCTATGCTGCATAATAAATTACCATAAATTTAGCAGCTTAAAACAAAACACATGTATTATTTACCCAAGTTTCTGTGGATCAAGAGTCTGAACATAGCTTGGCTGGGTTCTCCACTCTGGGTTTCACAAGGCTGCACCCCAACTGTGAGTCCGGAAAAAACCTGATTCCAAAGTTTTTTCAGGTTGTTGGCCTAATTCCTTAACTTGCAGCAACAGATCTGAAAAACTTTGACTTCTTGCTGGCCGTTGGCCATCGGCTGCCCTCCGCTCTCAGAAGCTGCCCACAGTTCCCTGCCACTCGGCGTGGCTTTCCAGCATCTCTGACATAAGAAACAAGCCACAGGCCCCACCTACTTTTACTATAGAACAGTGGTTCTCAACCTGGCTGCACATTAGAATCACCTGGGAATCTTTTTAAAATCCTGATTTCTGGGCCTCATCCGGAAATTCTGTTTCTTTGTTACTAATGTTGTGGCCCCACCCCATAACAAAGAAACAGAATTTCTGGAGGATGAGGCCCAGAAATCAGGATTGTAAAAAGATTCCCAGGTGATTCTAATGTGCAGCCAAGGTTGAGAACCACTGCTATAGAAGGATGTGGATGCAGAGGGAGGAATCATTGGGGTCACGTTAGGATCTGTCAGCCACATTTCTAAGGTGGTTTTTCAGAGCGTAACTTACCCAGACATAAGAGGTTTTATAGGCAGTGGGAACTGGTTTGTGATATGGAACGGATCCGGAAGCATTAACCCCTTCCCCAACAATTTTTTTGTTAAAAACGTTTCTTTTTCAGACTAATTTTTTTATTTTGGTTCTATATAGTATTTTTGATGCTGGTTATGAAAACAGTTTGTAACTCGTCTTCCTATAAACCATATTTTTTTACCATATTTCCTTAGTATACTCGTCGACGACTGAAAAAGAACATTTTGTGAAAACGAGTATACACGTTTCTGCCGGGGAAGGGGTTAAGCCTGGTCTACAATATCTTTCATTCTTTTTCTTTTTTTTCTCACTTAACTGTAATATCTAAAGCCTCGAGGCCTTTCTAGTTGCCAGTGAGCTAGAGCAGTCTCTCACTACCTGGAAAATTATCCCTTCTTGTGAGGGCAGACATTCTGTCAGACACCCTCCCCTTATCATTGTAGCTCACGAATGGGATCCTTAATACTGTGTCTCAGGAGACTCATCTCTAGCCAAGTCTTTCAACCACTGACAATAATGTAATTGACTGTCTGAGTGCCTGTTCTATACAGTTTCATGCCTCGGCACTGGCGGATAAAAAGATGAAACAGAATAATAACCCAAATGTTCTAGAAACTTAGCAATGGCCTCCAAGGATCCCATTCTTTAACTTGGGCTTTTTATGACCCTTTGCCCACACCAGCATTTCCCAAAAGGTGGTGCATACCACTGGGCGTATTAGAGCCGATTTCTGGTGATACCTGGATGACAGGTCCGTCTCAGGGGAAGCTGACCAACTCCACGATGCTCAGGATTCAGGCTCGGGGACAAACTGCAAACTGCAATCTGATGGGCTATGTACCCAACCCTCTATTCCATGTCTCCTGTCCCAGGTCACCCTGCTACAGCCCTTCCTCGGTCCCCACCGACCCCCCAGGTCTCACGTCTGGAGTTCTTCCCTTAGCCCTCTATGGAACCCTCTCCCCATCTTGCAAGCCTCTTAAACCTCCTCACATATCCCCAGTCCTATTCTTGGCTCGCAGCCTGCATCTCCCCGTCAATCATTCTGCACCCCTCGAGCCACTTCTTGGACTTCATCCTTCTCTCAGCCCACAGGCTCCTTTCTTCAGTCCCAGCCTCACCCTTTGACAAACCCCTCACCTCATTAGCCACGTAACTAACTCCCACTCACTGCCCTGGCTCACATTTCCCTCCCGTGGCTGGAGCTGCCATCTTGTGTAAGACATTCCCAGAAACCATCTTCCTGCTTCCCCACCTTTGGGCCCAGCCCCAGACCTACTCTGCTGCCCTGCTTTGGCATGTCCACCTTCTTCGGCCTCTACCTCTGGGCACAGCTTTTTGTCTGTGGGGCCATGACCCTTCCTGACTTTTGTAGCTGTTAGGGTATTTTTTGTTGTTATTCTCAGGTTTCCTCTTAAAAAATTGAGTTTAGAAAAGATGAGTTGGTTGAAATACCTAAAGTGGTTCTTGGGTATAACAGCTGTGTAAAGGTAAAAAGTGAATGGTAAGTTTGAGAAACACTGGCTTAGACTCTTCAAGCAGTATCTTTTTAAAAAATATATATATTTTTATTGATTTCAGAAAAGAGGGGAGAGGGAGAGAGAGATAGAAACATCAAGGATGTGAGAGAATCATTGATCGGCTGCCTCCTGCACACCCGACACTGGGGATCCAGCCCGCAACTTGGGCATGTGCCCTGACCGGGAATCGGTTCGCAGGTCGACAACAACCACTGAGCCACGCCAGCCGGGCTTCAAGCAGCATCTTCATATTCCTTCCTCTGCTTCACCCACAGCCCATCTCAACTCTGATTTGTAGAGGCATGATGAGTGAGCCTTGCAAGCCAGTTCACCGGGCTTTGATTGACTCTTATGAGCTGTGACCTTAATAAGCTGGGTTACTGAACCTGTGTTTCCCAATTAGTTGAAGGGAGTACTTACAGAGCCTTCATCACAGGGCTGCAACAATGAAAAATCAGTTGTATGAGAATTAAGTACAGGCTGCTACTACTATTATAAAGCAGACCATTCTTTAAAAATAAACGCTTTAGAGTTTCCTCTTGCTAAAATGATAAAGTACGGGGCCTTTGAGGTTTTTTATGTCATGTTTTCCTTCCCAGCGTACCTCTTGCCACCCTCTCCCAGGCATCCTGAGTGTCTAATCTAATTGTTTGCCCCCTAAACATGCAGAGGGCCTCTCTCCATGCCTTGGTATTTCCTATCTGCTCAGAATATCATTTCCCCTCTGCTGCTCTCTTTTTTTAAATAGGTGTTTTATTTTTCAATTACAGTTTGTATTCAATATTGTGTATTAGTTTCAGGTGTGCAGCATAATGGTTAGACAATCATATACAGTGGGGCCTTGACTTACGAGTTTAATTCGTTCTGAAACCGAGCTCATTAAGGAGCTCGTTAACTCAAATTACTCTATCAACTCAATGCAAAAAATCAGCTGAGAGACAGCTGGTATCTCAAAAAACTCTTAGTCGGGACACTCGTAAGTCAAGGCCCCACTGTACTCTACAAAGTGTTCCCCCTGATATTTCCAGTACCCACCTGGCCCCATATATAGTTATTACAATATTATTGACTATATTCCCTATGCTGTCCTTTACACCCACGTGACTATCTTATAGCTACCAATCTGTATTTCTCAATCCCTTCACCTTTCACCCAGTCCTTCAACGCCCCCTCATTCACTCACATTTTAAATGATGTAAAATATAAATTAGCATCTTCCTGAGAAGACTTATTTTTAAAAGTCACTTTTTTTTTTCCCAGGGAAGCCAATCAGAAAAAGATCCAACTTTTATGGGGGAAGATAACAACCTGCCAAGTATGGTTGCCTGGGTCTCAGTTTAAGAACGTGGACTAGATGATACAAAGATTTAGTTAATTCTTAGGGTGTTTTGAAATTAAAATTGAAATAATTTGCATCTAGAAGTAGAAACACCTCTCCACCTTCCACCTCATGTGCTAGTATTGTCCTGGAAAGCAATCTGCTACATTGAGTCACACTTCATATTCACCTACTTCTTCCAAGATCTTAAAAACAGATTTTCCTGAGAGGCAGTATATACTGTTTTATTGCTGCTGTAACGTTACCACAAACATAGTGGCTTAGAAAAAAAAGTTTGTTACCTTACCGTTCTAGAAGTCGGAAATCCCAAAATCAAGATGTTGCCAGGGCTGCTGGGAGGCTCTCGGAGAGAATCTGTCCAGCTTGCAGTGGTTCTCAACCTTCTGGCCCTTTAAATACAGTTCCTCATGTTGTGACCCAACCATAAAATTATTTTCGTTGCTACTTCATAACTGTAATGTTGCTACTGTTATGAATCGTCATGTAAGTATCTGATATGCAGGATGGTCTTAGGCGACCCCTGTGAAAGGGTCGTTCGACTGCCAAAGGGGTCGCGACCCACAGGTTGAGAACTGCTGTCTAGGGGCTGCCTGCATCCCTCACTTGTGGCCCCTCCCTCCATCTTCAAGGCCAGCTGTGGAGCATCCTCAGATCTCTCTCACCTCTGCTTCCATCATCACATCTCTTGGCATCTCACTGTGGTCCCCCTGCCTCCCTCTTACAGAGATCCTTGTGATGACAGTGGGCCCACCTGGATAATCCAGGACAATCTCCCCACCTCAAGAACCTTAATCACACCTGCAAAGTCCCTTTTGCCATGTAAGGTAACATTCCCGACCTCAGGGACAGGGGCATCTTTGAAGGTCCATTATCTAGCCGACCACAACTGTAAGGATCATTAACCTAATAAAAATTCCCTAAATAAACTTTAGTGCCCCCAAATTATAGCTTGGCTATGTTAATGCATCCCAAGTTAAGATCTACATTGAACATCTACTGTTATTAATTACTAAAGGAGTGGTTCTCACACTTTAATGTACCAGAATCACCTGGAAAACTTGTTCAGGTAGATTTCGGGGCCCATCCCCTAGTTTCTGATTCAGAATTCCCAGATCAGGGATGGGCCTCAAGAATTTGCATTTCTAACAAGTTTTCAGCTGCTGTTGCTGGGTGAGAAACAACCCCACCAAAACAGGAAGTGGATTTTACAAATAGTAATAAGTTCCCCAAAGGGATGGTAGTGAGGAGCTCTGGCGACCTCTTGGGAAGGTGATGCATGGAAATGCATAATTTATTCTTCAAATATATTAATTATTCCACAAAGTCCTTAGGGAAGCTGGCTATTTTGGTAAAATGTATTCTAACTCTTAAGTGATTGATTTCTGTGGAGATGTGTGATGACAGATTGGCAACTACTTAAAGAAACATCTATTATTAGCACATTATTTTAAAAAACCCAAAGGGGAAATAGTAATTATATGCCTCTTTGCAATAAGATCTAGAATGAAAAAAAAATGAGGCAAATTAGCTTTAATTGCACTATTATATTCACACAAATCATATCTTGCTTCAATATTTATTTTATGGCAAAATAGACTATTATATATGTTTTTCACATATATTCAGTTGTTTAAATTCATTTGCCCATTAAATGTACACACTTTTACAAACCAATGACAGTTTAGAAGAATTAAGCTCTGATTATACATTTTTACATTATTTATCACCAGACAATACACCATATAAAACTGCTTTTTGAACTATAAAATAATACAACTATTTATAGTACCATTTCAAAAAGGTAAAATTTTCAGTGCATTGCTTGAATTACAGGGGGACTTTCTAAGAAAATGTATTCATATAAATCTTCTCCAAATTTTGGGTTTATTTCTTAGGCCTATTAAGTCATATTAACCTCTGTTTGAATTTTTATTTAAATGCACTTGCTATTACCTAAATGTTTATTTTTAAATTATGCTTTGCTAAATTTACTGTGGGTTGGGGTAAGATTGCTTCAGCTACTAATAGCTCAGAAACATACAAATTCCTGGTTACAGAGTAATTCTTCATCTGAACTAAATAGCATCAATTATATTCAGAATATCTCCCTCTATTAAGCACAATACAGTGAAACATTGAGGTGTTTTATAGGAAAATATTTAACATTTGCATGATAAAAATCTAAGTATTTTATATTTTGATATAAAAAATTACTTGAGAATACAGTAAAAAGGAAAAATCTATTTCAGTGACCCAATAACAATCTTTTGAGAAAGGTTTGACTGTGTATCCAAGTTTCTTAAAAGTCTTAATATGTTAACAAATATTTTCCCCTCATTTTCAGTGTGTTAGAATTTGAGTACACTAATAATTGTATAATAGCTCAATTTTAAAATAAGAAATTACATTGCTTACTTTCAATATAGAACTTAAAAAATCTAATATGGAGAGGGTCTAACTGACATTAACAGAAATTTTTCAAAAACATTAAGAAATATCCCTATACAATAACTACTTCAGTTTCTCTGTTGTGCCATAAAACCAAACTATGCAAACACACCCATTAGAGGTCTACCAATCTAAAAGTTGTTACAAATTATATTTTTTTCCTTTCACCTTTTTGTTTAACTCATGTGGGTTTAAGAGTTTTGAATTATTTTCCATCTTGCGTTTATTAAATCTGGTCTGGAAGTAAGTTTTTCTCCTCTGGAGAACATTCACTTTTTTTTCCAGGCTATTTGTTGTACTGAACCATTATTGAACCTGTATTACTCCAGTAAAACTACAAAACCATTAGACCCTTTCAGGAGACTTAACTATAAGATTAAATTACTATGTTTCAATAATTATTACTATAAAATAAGTCACCCAAATCTGTCTCATTCAATGGTCCAATAATTTAAGTGATTTCTAATAAACTTCTAGGATAAAAAGTCTGGACAGTTTCTTAGCATTTATGACAGCACTTTGACCTGCAATATTTGCACTCTTAGGAAAAATGAGTGACTGAGCATACATTCCCCACTTACTTGGTTCACTTTTTCTCAGCTGATACATGAGCAGATAGAAATGAAAAGCCAGTTATCATTAACTCTGTATTAGTTTCATCAACAACCTACTCAAAAAATTGAACACTGACAGACTCATGTTAGGACTAACTCAGGTAATCCAACCCTCTGAATTTCTCTGGTGGTATAGACCTGTTCATAAAGGTGAGTACTGTAGATTTTTTTCTCCAAGCTTTTTCAGTGTGAATTTAAAATACACATACACACTTAAAATGTCAATAGTGACAATGGAAATAAAGTTCTGGTCTTTTTACACAGTTTAAAAACTACCTACCAGTCCAGTTAAAATTGCAAATTTATTGCACTGGGATCGTGCACAGCTATAGCCAGGGTGGGTACAACTACATCACAGATTCAGAGCCAATGGGTCTTAGAGATTTCAAATGGTCCTTTTATCTGGCACACCACAAAGTCATTTTAACAGAAATTAAGGGATAATGGTCAGAAAACTTACCTAACTAGTAAGTAATTGTCAAAAACTTGGAACCGTATGTCAGCCATACTGTTCTACAGTCAAACACAATTATTCCTTTTTTATCATTTATTTGTACTTATTTATAATATAAAAATATAATTTAAAATTAGTATATATATCTATGATTACTCTTTCCTAACCCATCAACATATTGGAGAGTTTAGATTTACTCTAGTTTTTGAAAACTAAGTATTTTAATATCTCAAATATATTGAGGTGACTTAAGCATCTTTGGAAATCAGATGTGCAGACAGACCCTAATTTACATACACGTGACCTGGAGATGTCCTTTACACGGGAATACTGCCTTGGAACTGCTGCTTCCTCAGCTGGGTGCTGTACCGTAAGCTTCCCCTTTGGCCCATCTCCACTTCCCATTTCATGCCCGTGACAATCCAAAGAATATGTGAGTGGAAAGAGGAAAGCTAGGGCCTGTATTGCCAATTCATCCGCCTTCACCCCTGCCCCACCTCACAGCCAGCTACCTGGTGGCATCCCTGCTCGCCTCATCATATGTCCCATTCTGTTCCTTACCCTTCATGCGCCACTCAAGGTTCTGAACAGACAATGGGATATTCACGTATGAATATCTTAGGTCCCTCATGAGTCACGGATCAATCTGCCTTCAATTGCTTGCTGAGGCTCAGTCCCACTACCAAGCAGACACAGAGAACCCCTTCTCTGTTTCACCACCAGGGAGCAGCAGGGGGAAACTGCTGTATATTTTTCTTGGAGGACTGACTGTGGTCACCGGACTCTGTACCACTGCTTCCCATTCAGAGCCCCTGTAGTTAAAATTCGCTTGGGGAGGACAAACCAAGAGAGTTAACACTCACTTCGAGTATTGTTCATAAGGGGAAATATTACTACATCTCAATAACTCAACAGACATCTGAACTTTGAGAGCAGAGTCTTTATTTGGGAACTGCCTGTAGTGATGTACAGAAAATGACGCCACGTTAACAATCCAAGGACCACTTCGCAAGTTCTCTAACATTCTCTCTCCATCCACCCTCCCCAAACACACACCGACTTTGAACAACCGGACTTTCTGATCTTTCCTCATTTTTTCTCCAATTGTAGACATGGGGGTAAATAGAACCCTTATCTCTAGGAACTTGAAAAACTCGTGTTCTTTTGAGAAACATTTATTTTCCCAGGCAAATTCCTAATGTACCATTTCCTCTATTTTTGAAATGTACTCCCTCAGCTCAAAAAAGAGCCCCCTCCAATTTGGATCTTTTAAAAATAAACTTTAAACTGGGAAGAGATCGTATTAGCTTGTTCCACATGAAATCTTGATGGAAGCAAAGCCCCTAAATTTATAGCTAGAGTTCCTCTTGAGAAACACCTTCTAGTCTGATTTTTAAAATGATTTACAGTAAATGCTGTCTTATTTCCATCTGTTCATGCAAATCTCCATTAAATCTGCGCTTACATTGCAGCTGACGTCCAGCTTTAGATTTTAATACGTGTAAAGTTTTACACATGTATAAATTTAAATTTTCTTAAACATATATATTTAAATTTAAACATATATATTTAAATTTTCTTAAAATTACAAACATTAACACATGAACCCATTTGAGATGACTTTTCTCCCCATGATGAAAGCTTGGCCATAACGTCGTCACTCCGTCCTACAACCCGACACCATCCTCCGTGTTTCTGCCCAGACCTTGCTTCTTCTGGAAGATTCTTAGGAAGCACAGGTATAGCTTCTGTTTTAATCCTGCCAAAAGGTTTAGAAGGCTAAATCCTAGGGCTTTCGGAATGCTTCACAGTAGATGTTCCAGAAAAAAGTAATGATAATGACTGCAATGAACATTCCAAGTGATATTCTAACTAACCAGGAAAAGTGACGCCAGAGATGCCAAAACGGACCCCGGAGAAGCCCTCATTTGTAACCTACTTTTGTAGAAATGTACATTTTGGTAATTTTGATTTGAAATTAACAATTTCAAGGCACTAAAAGACACGAAGATACTGAAGCAGTGCCTAATTTTGGCAGACAATAACACCCTCATTTCAGACGGGGTAAGCTAGGAAACCTCAATGTTTTCGAGTTCGCTCTTGAAAATCACATGGTATCAGAGTCTATAATTTAGATTTATTTTTATTCAGAAATACTTTCATATTCACTAACTATAATGAAAAATTTAAAAATTCAAATGGGACAAAAGGTTACATGGTCTGAGAAGCTATGTCAAACATGCAACATCGTAAGCGTGACATTCGAACTGCCATTCGGCCCTCATACTTTCTTATACTCAAATTATGACAACAGGAACACAAACATACCATATATTACTCTTCAGATTTTGACTTACGTTATGTTCTTATCAGTGAGACACTTTGAAATATTTCCACCTGACAGAAAAGCATTTTTTAAAAACCTACCATGGAAGAAAAAACATCATCAGAAACACTCCTGTCTTTTACATGGTGTGGAGGTGGGAAATATCACCATAAAAAAAGGTTTCGTCCGTTCTTCTTTCTGAATATTTACCCTTAGGTCTACTGCTCTTCAAGCAGGACTCTCAGAAACAATGTCAGATTTAAAATTAATATTTTGTTCCGACGTGACAAACGTGCTCACTTCCAATATTCCTTTCCACTAACGTCTTCGGAATTTTCCTCATACATGGTTGCTTTCTGGGTAACTCAGAGTTAGGCAGGTCCACGCTGTATGAAGGAAACCTGTCCCACAGCTGATAATACATACTCAGTGGTCGGTCACAATAGTGAGTTAAACTGCTTTAGGAGTTAACACCGGGACTGGAAACACCCCTAGGATATTGAATTTCGGGGAAATAGCCCTAGATTGAACGATTTGGAAACTGTATTTTGGAGAAGCAGCCTCAGAAGAAGGAAGAAAGGGGTGGCTCCTCAGCTGACCGTACCAATGAGTCCTTACCTGCTCAACTCCCACTGTGACCAGGCCACCCCCGCCTGGGCCAAAGGTGGCACTCTCCCCCTGGTCAGCCTTGTTCTGCCCACTGCGGTGGGGGAGGAGTAACTAAGAGGCTAAAATTGACCTCAGGGGTGAAGTCAGGGGGCAGGGACACTAAATCTCAAGTACCTCTTGAACACCAAGTGACCTCTGCTAGCCCCACAAGTTTGGGCTGCGGTCTTGGGAGATGACGTAAAACTATAACTAACTCTTCTTTCAACCAAAAGAAAAGGAAGCTTCTTGAAGGCTCCTTTCCATGATAATATTAACTGGATTGTATTTGTTAAAAAAGAATAGAGGTTGGAGTGGAAGAACTCCAAGGGAACCCAAGTGATCTCTGACATTGACAGGCCTGGAGTTGCCTGGGGATTCCCATCTCTGGGGGGTCAGCCCCACACTCCCGGGCTCCCCCTCTCCATCCCAGCACCTCAGTCTGAGGATAGATAATACTGCGTTTTTGTAAAAACAAAGGCATCTTGCATTTGCCATCCTGCACGGACACGACACGTACTCATGTCCCAGGCATCTACATACTCTCACCCCTGACCTCTTCCAAAACTCCTTCAGAACAACGTCCCCTGCTTGTGTTAGCATTTCCTCTGTAAAGCAGCACACGTAGTCTAACTCAGGTCTATTGTTTTTAACCAAGAAAAAGTGCTTAAACCCAACCTGCACAATTTCACTTCATTTTCAACCAATAAAATCAAACTCATTTAGGTTTATGAATAATACTGAGAAAAAAAAAACACAGTGAATCTGATTGTTCTCTTCCATTTTAAAATGATGTGCCTTCATTCACAGCTTTCCCTTAACTGATTCGTTTCCGTACCTTAATGAGTCAAACTCTGATTTGGAAAATATAGAAGGTAAAAAATATATGAATTTTTAGGATAAAAAATGTTTCTGAATATAATAATGCTTTCTTCATGTTTCAAAATAACACTTGTAAATCCTTCTTGTAGTTTGGATTTGGTAACTAAACTGTTAAGTACCCAAGGTTTTTTAAAAATATCAAAAGATAATAACATGGTTTTTAAATACAAAGTTAAAAAGGAACCACTCATATTTGTGGATCATCTCCACGGAAAAGTTCAGTTTCTCAACAAGAAAACCCCCAAATATTTTAGTCATGAAATAAAATTCCATTAGCAAAAACTTGTTTAAGATAAAAATCTATGCCTGTTAATGATTGCCAGAGTTGCCCAGCATAGCTTCAGTAAAATACAGAATTGTCTAGAAAACACAGTCTCCAAAAATGTGTGCAAGTGCTGCAAATCGGACAGACCGGGCAGGGCCACACCCTGGACACCAAGTCCTCCATCTCTGGCATCGTCCCAGGTGACGTCCCCTGCAGCCTTCTCGCTCCCTCAGTGCCGGCATCCACACCGCCCTTACTTCCCAGTGAGCCTTCTGCGTGGACGAGTGTCGAGGGGTGAATGTGAGTCAGGCAGGCCCTGTTCTGACTGTAAACGCTTCACATGGGCGGGTCCCCTTCGGCAGCCGTGGGAGCTTATATGAGCCTGGAGCTTTTCAGGAACTGGATGAGAACTCTGTACACGAACGTGTACTGGATCAGGGTCTGCACCAGCATCATTCTCTGCTGCCTCAGCTTGTCCAGCACCCGTGGGATGTCGAGCACCTAGATTGAGAGACACGGCGGTGAGGGGAATGCACTCCCCCAGAGAGAGAAGGGGGCCGGGAGCGTGGGGGTCCTAGCGCAAATCTCGTTAGGAGATGGTCAAACTCTAACTCTTCTACCTGGGCATCTTCTACCAAAATAACACGCAAATAAGAGAACCCAAGGACCGTTCGGCTCTCTAGGAAGCACACCATGGCAGTCGGCAAGAATAAATGCTCTGCCCTAACGGGTTTGGCTCAGTGGATAGAGCGTCAGCCTGTGGACGCAAGGGTCCCAGGTTTGATTCCGGCCAAGGGCATGTGCCTTGGTTGCGGGCACATCCCCAGTAGGGAGTGTGCAGGAGGCAGCTGATCGATGTTTCTAACTCTCTATCCCTCTCCCTTCCTCTCTGTAAAAAATCAATAAAATATATTTTAAAAAATTATAAATGCCCTATGAAAGGCAGCAACAAGGGGACCAAGGAGAAAGTGGTTGATCCGTTTTCTACGGAAGATGGGTGTGATATGAAAGCACCAGCCTTGTTCAATACAGGAAATATTGGTAAAAACTAGCCACAAGAACTCAAGGAACCAAAATCCTATCTCATGGCCTCAAGGGTTGTGTTGCTGAAGTGAGCCCTGCAGACTTGCAGAATGGTGAAGCTGCATTTAGAACATCCAAGCTAATTACTGAGGATGTGCAGGGCAAACCCTGTCTAATTTCCATGGCATGGATCTTACATGGAGACAGAATGTGCTGCCTGGTCACACAATGGCAGACCATGACTGAAACTCATGTTTTGTCAAGGCTACCGATGGTTATTTGCTTCGTCCATTCTGTGTTGGTTTTACTAAAAAAATGCAACAAGCAGATTCGGATGACCTCTTCCGCTCAGCAGCAACAGGTCCGCCAAATCCGGAAGATAAGGGAAATCGTGACCCGAGAGGTGCCGACAGATGACAGGAAAGAAGTGGTCCATAAACCGATTCCATTGGAAAAGACACAGAAAAGAGGTTGGAAAAAATGGCGGAGGTATAAATGGACGTGTCCTGTGCCTTGTCCTGGTGCAGATAAGGGTGAGCAGCTGAAACGGGTAACATGCAGCCTGAATAGGCAGAGGATTTTCAGCTGAGAGACTGTCTGCAGCTAGGAAAGACCAAGAACCCCCAGGAAAAAAAGGACGGTTGGAGACTGGGGCTGAAGCCTCTCCTGGTGCACCAGCTAAGCAGCGGAGACTGCGTCATCTTGGGTGATTGTTGCCGGCATCCAGAGACCAGCTACTAACCTGGAAACAAGGGATCTCAAGCAGCGTGACTGCGTGAACTCA
>NW_006284349.1:2597414-2601525 GCF_000327345.1 Myotis davidii | reverse complement strand
CCAAGAAGAAATGAAAAATGACATCACTGCCATAAAGAACTCAATAGAAAGCATCAACAGTAGACTAGAAGAAGCAGAGGACCGCATCAGCGAGCTAGAAGACAAGGTAGAAAAAAATACCCAAAGAGAACAGCTTCTAGAAAAAAAAATTAAAAAGCAGGAGGAGAGCCTAAGAGAACTCTGGGACAATGCTAAACG
The DNA here is from genome assembly GCF_000327345.1 of Myotis davidii. NCBI lineage: Eukaryota > Metazoa > Chordata > Mammalia > Chiroptera > Vespertilionidae > Myotis > Myotis davidii. Next base: position 2,601,327 of record NW_006284349.1, on the reverse strand, counting down.
AAACAACATCCGAAAAGACACAGAAAAGCTGGCCAATCTATTAATCTGCTCCCTGATGTCTGTGTTAAAAAAGTCAGCTTGCAAGAAGCCCACGCTCGATCTCGGACTCATGGAGCTGCGCAGGGAAGGTCGCAGCTCTGGGAGAGCGACGGGGGCTGAGACAGGTGCTCAAGGAGAACGAGCTGATGCCTATGGGCCCCAGGCCAAGGATCCCCCTGTGCCCAGCCCAGCGTGACTCAGTGGTTGGGCATCGACCTATGAACCAGGAGGTCACAGTTTGATTCCCAGGAGGCAGCTGATGGATGATTCTTTCTCATCATTTTTTAAAAATATTTTCCATTGATTTCAGAGAGGAAGGGAGAGGGAGAGAGAGATAGAAACATCAATGATCAGAGAGAATCATCAATTGGCTGCCTCCTGCATGCCCCCTACTGGGGATCAAGCCTGAAACCCAGGCATGTGCCCTTGATCGGAATCAAACCCGGGGCCCTTCAGCCTGGAGGCCACTGATGCTCTATCCACTGAGCCAAACCAGCTAGGGCTCTCTCATCATTGTTTCTCTCTCTCTCCTTCTCCCTTCCTCTCTGAAATAAAAAATATATATTTTTAAATCAATAAAAATAAAATTCAGGCTTTTATCTGTGACAAATAAAAAAAATTCCTACTTGTGGGAAAAAACACACACCAAGGAACCTCGTTCAGAAAGAGCTGTTAGATAACGAGGTCCCTCTCTTCCCGGACCTGCGCCCAGCCCACCTTTCCCCACACCAAAAAGAAAGGAAATAAGCACCTCGTTGTGCTCCAGGCAGGCGATCATGATCTCGGACAAGATGACGACGCCGGTCCTCCCCACCCCCGCACTGCAGTGGACCAGCAGCGGGGGGTTGGGGCCTTTGGGTTCACTCGTGCTGTTTGTGTGGCGTCGGACAGACTGGATCTCCTCAAGATATGCTGTGAGTATCAATGAGATAGAAACACTCTCAGGGTTTAAGGCACATCACATGGACAGTCTGCAGATCATCTCCCCTGACGGGGAGGACTCGGACAACGAGCACAGGGCGCCAGTTAGCGGCCTAACCACTGACTGACAGTGCGGTCTCCGTGAGTCTCGGACTCCACCTGGCCTCCCGTTTTCTCGTCTACAAAATCAAAGGGAGGAAAAGCTCCCCAAGACTCATTCACCGCATTTTACTCACTACCACGTTATACTTCAAAAACTTATTTTTGCCAATGGCATGGCTCAATGGTCGAGGTCATGGTTCGATTCCCAGTCAGGGCATATGCCCAGGATGCGGGCTCGATCACCAGTGTAGAGCTCGCAGGAGGCAGCCAATCAATGATTCTCTCTCATCATTGATATTTCTATCTCTCTCCCTTCCTCTCTGAAATCAATAAAAGTAAAAAAAAATTTTAAAAAGTAAAAACTTCTGCCAAGCCTCCTCTTAAACACTTAAAATCTTTATTTTAAAACAAGCCCAGAGTGAATGCGAGACAACATAAAGGAACTATTTCAGGAACATGAGCCTTCCTCTCCGCGGCTGATGTCAGAGCCCCAGCAGGGCTGTGCTGGGAGCGGGGACACTTACACAGAAACCCCTTGAGGTCCTCGGGGCAGCCGTGCTCCGGCCAGTCCGTGTACTGCAGGTGCCAGACCGTCCTCTCCTGCCCCGTGAGCAGGTGCTTCATCTTCAGGCCGGTGGTGGCGTAGCACCCCGAGTCTGTGCGGAACCGGGTGGTGATCTTGAACCTTCCGTAGGTGACGGTGTTGTGCCGGGAACCAAGGCGTGGCCAGTACCTAAAGCTCTTCTCCCTTCCGCCCTCCTGTTACAGACGCAGACATGGACGGTCAAAACACAGTGCAAGGCCCCGCAATACGAGCCCTTTTACACACACAGACAGCACGTCTAGACGCAGAATCGCTCTCCCAACCTGCCCCTCTCTCTGAGCGTCAGGATCCCCACAGGATTGACGACAACTTCTCATCTAAGACGGAGCAAACCGATGGAGAGAAATGAGCACTTACCTCTTCTGCTGTCACCATCGCTATAATGGCAATTCCCTGCTCCCACACCATCTGCCAAAAGTCCTGACAGGTGTTCTGCAGCGGGCCCTGCGTGGCGATATAGTCCCATTCCATCCCACTGACAGAGACCTGGATGAGGAAAGGTTAAAAACGAATGTGTATGTCAGGTAGGTACACAGGCGTGTATATACATTTGTTTGTGGTAATACTAAAAAGTAAACTAAATTATTCAGAATAGAGAAAGGCTTTCATGTTATTCTTTTTCCCTGTTAGTACAATTTCCACTATTGATATCTTACTCAGTATGAGTTCACGTAATATCTATGTGACCTGGGGCAATTTGCTTACCCTCTCTGAATCTTAGTTCTCAAGTTAAAATAAAAATATTGCCTGCCGCCCAGCCGGTGTGGCTCAGTGGTTGAACATCGACCTATAAACCAGGAGGTCACGATTCAATTCCTGGTTCAGGGCACATGCCTGGGTTGCAGGCTCGATACCCGTAGGGGGCATGCAGGAGGCAGCCGGTCAATGGTTCTCTTCATCACTGATGTTTCTATCTCTCTCTCCCTCTCCCTTCCTCTCTGAAATCAATAAAAATATATTAAAATATATGTATATGCATATGTATATATGTATTGCCTGCCCTCCTAGGGTTGTTGTCAGAACTGAGTCAAGGCGACTCTTCCCCCCTCCCCACATGGGAGTCTGTACTTGTTCTTCAATAAATTTCCACCTTTACTATAAAAAAAAAGAAAGAAAGAACTGAGTCCATGCACGCACACGGTGCCTTGACAATGCCTGGTGCTCACTGAGTAGTCGTATTGCCGCTGCTGCTATTTCTTCTCGTAAAAGCAATATCAACATCCCAGTACCCCAACTTTCAAACGCAATTTCCCCTCGTGAAGAACTAGACACACTGGGAGAAGTAAGCGCCACTAAGCTAAAACCCAAGTTAAATGTCCGATTTCTAGGGGAAAACAATCTTCCTGCTTCAGGAAGTCTCACCTCTGGCCTCCTGAGCCAAATCACCCTCCATCATGACACTAAGCTGCCACCTAAGATTCAGCCTCCTGGAGAAAGGTCTAAATAATAATCACCGTGGTCGGGATTTGTAGACAGGAGACCGGGGTTAGAGCTCAGGGACCCTGATTCTCAATGACCACCGCACCTTCCCTCAGTGCCACTCAGCGTAACACCCTGTGCAAGCATATTCCGCCCGCGCTCTCGCTAAGGCCACTGGTCCCTGGTCACCAAGCACCCACTCAGGGGCAGGCACCATGGGCAGGAGGGGAGGGGGAGGGCAATGGTTACACAGTGAACAAGAACTAATGAGGAAGAATCTGATGGGGAACCTCGGGGAAGGTGCCAGCATTTCTTTACCCAGATAAGTACCACGAGGTCCCACACGGGAGAGTCTGTCCCGGAATTCTGAGCTCAGCCTTTCCCCCCTCTTCCTCAGGTCGCCTCAGGAGACTCTGAAATGTCCCTAAAGAACTACGACATCATTCCGCTCTTACCCACCCAAACAGGAGAGGCTGGGCGAGTTATTCCAAAGAAAGGCTCGCCTTTTAAGCAGACTGTGCCCACCGACTAAGAAGCACATGTACAGATACCCAACCAAGGGTGTGCTGCTCGCAGGCAGACCGCTGGGTCGCTGGAAAGCTGCACGTGTGGAACTGGTCTCCCCAAAGGTCACTTGCAAACTAAACAGAAGGTGGGAGGAAGGAAACAGCACCTGACCACAGACCCCGACTCATCACGCACTGGAAGGAAGTTTCTCCCTCCCGCAAAGGGGACTGACCCTCGCAGCAGGAACGGGGAGCGAGTGACGGAGAAGACAGGGCAGCTGGCTCTCCCCACTCCCTACAGTGAGCCAGCGCTGTTTCCATT
>NW_006284349.1:2591332-2597375 GCF_000327345.1 Myotis davidii | reverse complement strand
CTTTCCAGGGAAAAGGCGGTGCTGCCTCTTCAAAGAACAAAACACTGTTTAAGAGTGATGGCGGGGAGTGTGCAAAGAGAGCAGACGGCACCATTCCAGGTAAAAGCTTTGGGGAAAACGCTAAAAAAAAACCGGACACTTTTGTTACATAAAAATACGTAGGTTTGTCATGAGGAAAAATCAGGTCTCGCTTATAGATTCTCTCAGGAGCAGCTGATGAGGTCTTCAAATTTAGGAAGACCAAGTTCTGAAGTTGGGCAAGTCAGCGTTGTGAGTCCTGATTGCACTGCTGGGGGCAGATGGTTTAGCCTGTGGTCAGAGCTACGGTGACTCTAGCTCTGTTGACAAACACTGCCCGCCCGGCCTGGGCGCCTGGAAGTCCCAGTTTACCACATAACGCAGTTCTCACAGTGGGTCAAAACCAGGGTGTTTTCAGAACGCAAGCGCGAATGTCGTTCTAAGTCTTGTCCTTGAACTCAGAACCTCACGTCTCGTTCACCGTTGCGAATGCTCCTCTCACCTTAATATGGGATGCGTTGATGTACCCGGTGTTGTTCTCTTTGGTTGGGACCAACTCCACTCTGGCATCGTCATAGGGAAGCACGTCCTGGAATCGGTTTCTTTCGGCATTTTCCGGGAGTCGTGCCGTTGAGCACTCCCCATCGACGAGCCGTTTTTTAAGGATTCTTTCATATTCTGTGAACACCATTCCCTGTTCCAACCGCTGTTCCAGAATTTTACACTGTGAGCGGAATGCGGGGGGACAACAGGAGTAAAGTCACAGGCACAGCTATACATCGACTGCACAGCTGCTTCAGGTCTAGCATTACCTACTAGTGAAAATTCTAGTTGAAACCAGAGTTAAATTTTTACCAAGCCATAACAACAGCAAATGAAATAATCGTACTGATGAGAAATAAAGGCAAAAACATTCCGTTTAGCCCTGGCTGGTTTGGCTCTGGATAGAGCATCAGCCTTCGGACTGAAAGGTCCAGGGTTCGATTCCAGTCAAGAGCACATGCCTGGGTTGTGGGCTCAGTCCCCAGTGTGGGGTGTGCAGGAGGCAGCCAATCGATGATTCTCTCTCATTATTGATGTTTCTCTCTCTTCCTCTCTGAAATCAATAAAAAAATATATATTTAAAAAAAAAAACACAAAAAACGTTCCATTTAAAGGTGAAAAACTGGCCTAAAGCAATTTGTTGGATTCATTTTCTCTAATTTATGGTCAGTTTTGTGATCCCTATAAAACAGAAAATTCCCCGTGGAGATCAGTAAATCCTAGAGAAATCCTAGAGTAGGATCACTGATCCCAAAATCAATGAATAAATTATATTAAAAAATGTAAAAAGGGGTAAATGTTGGAAACCATCTCTGGGACCCAGTGGTAAACAAATTAATTTTTGCTTAGCGTGCTTCATGTCTACCGTGGTTGCCAAGGAAGTTTTGAAAGTTTCTGTAATCTTTTACTATGGAGATAATTTTCAGTGAAAGAAAAGCAACATCTGCCCTCTTTCCTGTGTGTTCCCATAGACATTTGCAGATCTCCTCTCTAACTTTAAAGCCATTAAAAACCAAGACTGCCACAGATGGCTGGAAGGAGGTAAAGAACATTCAGAAGGGAAAAAAAAAAACATTCCAGCCTGAACTTATCCATTAAGACATTAGCTATAAATCTGCCCCAAGTTTGAGGTTCAGATCACAGAATTCCTTAACAGTCATTTACGATCTCTGAATGTGTTAGAAAATGCACTGGCATCCCAGGAAGCAGACGTGCAGCATGTTCCCAGCTCTCCCGGGGAGGGGACCAGCCCGCTGTACGTACCCTCTCATCATTGGTGGCTCTGGCTGACACGTCCTTCCCCTCGTCGGGCAGAGGCAGGCGAGACAGCGACAGTCCATTCAGGGCAGCCAGCTTGAGAGGACCCATTTTTTTTGCATCTACTCGGCTCTTTTTCATTCCCTATAAAAATATTGATACGTCTATGTGAAATATACACAAGTACAGCCCCTTGGAAGAGAAAATGAAGACTGGAAACAAACAGGAGAAATTGCGCTCCCTCACACACGCGCGCACACACTGGTTTAACAGATATTAGGAGGGTGACATTCCTTTCAAGGCCAAAGCCCTGATAAGTCGCCCAGATAGGAGGTTTTGAAATGCAGCCGGTTTCGGGGTTCTGTTGTAATGAAAGGTGAGGCTCCCGGCAGACAGCATTCCGGCACAGAACTCCCCAATTTCAACTCGGCACACCAAAAAAATCAGCTGCTGTCCATAAAAAGGGTTTTAAATACAATCATCTGATTGCAATTAGCTTTGATGATTTTATAAAAATATATAAATTAGTTCTTTAAATCATTCTGGAAAAAATGGAATGTTTTCTGTGGTAGCTTGCTGTTCTGTTCTGCAAGTCTATGTTTCAGACTTGTGTGACCTGAGTTGGATCACCACACCTCTCAGAACCGCCACGTTTTTAAACCAGGAAAATCAAACAGGGCTGAAATCTCCATCACAATATTAGAAAGATCGGATATAAGAGAACACATCATCACATCCTGCCGACGTGGCTCAGTGGTTGAGCATCAACCCACACACAAAGAGGTCACCTCCCGGTCAGGGCACGTGCCCAGGTTTTCGAGCTCGATTCCCAGTAGGGGGCCGTGCAGGAGGTAGCCCATCGATGTTGATGTTTCTCTCCCTCTCCCTTCCTCGCTCCAAAATCAATAAAAATATATTTATAAAAGAGAGAGAGAGAGTACATCAACAGAAGCTCTCTCCTGAGAAGCAGTGTTCCTAAACTTATTGTTCAAATGAATGATTGTCTCTAAAGCAAATAAGCCTAAGAATGCTAAGTTTCCTTAGCTAGTCTACACCTCCTTGGAAGTCACAATTATCCTAACAACAGTAGCCCCAATTTTTAAAAAATGGTTTTCTCAGTTCTGTCTCATAAAGAAACCAGCTCTACCAGCCTGGGAGGTAGGGAGGAGGAGGGAGACTGGAACAAAGTGAGAGAGGGAGGTTAAAAGGTTCCTGTACAGGCGAAAATTTCATGATGATTCTAACGTGTGCAAAACACAGTGGTAGGCTGATACATGTTCAACAACTGGCCCTCCAGTGGGGGAAAGTTCTGATTTGTCAAGTTTGCCAATTTCCCTGGTGCAAATACTCCCACCATGGCCTATTTCAAACTGTCAATGTAACACCAATGGAATCACAAAGAGTCCTGAAGATTTAAAGGTCAGTTCTCACCAGCCAGGATGTGGTGGGTCAAGATGCCCTGGCTGGGATCAGCTGGAGGAAGCTGATTGGCTGTCAGCCCAGTTCTAAGGCCAGTGTTTGAAGAAAGGGGCATACAGTCAAAAGCAGCCTCGAATACCCCTTTTACTTAGACCTGAGAGTACAAACATGTGGCTTTAAACACCTGCAAGTGATTTCTTAACGTGAGAACCACCACACCATACTAAGGTTGCAACGAAAAGAACATCTTTATGCAGCTGCATGAGCACTCAAACCAGTCCACCTTTTCAGATAGCGATCAAGTCCCTGAGGTGGAGATGGGTGGAGAGTTCTAAAGTGATCCTGCTTGTCTGCAATTTATGTCACTGTTTTTAATCCGAAACCTCTATAACCTCAATTCACATTGCCCTGTGAGCTGAGTTTCTTGGTTGTAAGAGTTAAATGATACAATGGTAAATAGGGCTGAGCTAGTCAATTCTTGGGAAGCTGGGAAGCTAAATGTACGGTGCCACATCACAGTAATGTGTTAAATCTGAGCACTTCCTGGGTGCCAGGAGCTCACTTTGTCCCCCCCAACAACTCTCTGGGCTCATCTTCCTTGACAAAAGAGAAAACTGAGTCAGAGATTAAAAAGCTTGGCCAAGGTCACACAGCTGCCTCTTTGTATAGAGAGAAGGTAATTGGTGTCAAAACAATAAATAGTACCTTCCAATGATATCAGTTATGCTGCATATAGAATTCAGAAGCAATTTCCATGCCTATCCTTACAGAGAACTTCATGCCACAGCAGGCAGAGCAGAGATGACTGACTGCCTCTGTGTGACAGACAGGGAAGCTGAGGTTGTGGTACATGAGGGTCTGGCCCACTGAGCAGAGAATAAAAAAAAAAAAAAAGGGCAGGCTCTACCCAGGGCTGGCGTGGCTCAATGGTTGAGTGCCAACCTATGAACCAGGAAGTCACAGTTCGATTCCGTCAGGGCACATGCCCAGGCTGCGGGTTAGATCCCCAGTGTGGGGCGTGCAAGAGGCAGCCGATCAATGATTCTCTCTCCATCAATGTTTCTATCTCCCTTTCCCTCTCTGAGATCAATAAAAATATACTTTAAAAAAAAAAGACAGGGTCTAGACTCAGACCAGTTTCCCCACTATCTGGTCCTGTACCTGTCCCCTGGCCCCAGTTCCCATGCATGTGTTTCAAATAAAGAGAATCCCTTATGGGAAAAGAAGGGGAGCAAAAGCACAGCCAATCACATAGCTTTATTAAATTAATACTGTAGGTCTTAAAAGTCAATGAGAGAGAAAATCTGTGTTTTTAGGGAACCAAATTGGTCAAAATCCTCAGATTTAGCAGGACTTGCTAGGCTCACTAAAAACGCACAGTGACAAGAGGCCTGACTACTGGACCACACTCAGAACAAGCATCGTTTGGGGAAAAGACTCGGGTCACATGGAAATGATGGACAGGTCTTGATGTACTCAGGGGAGAGTAATAACTATGAAAGGGACTGTGCAGCTGGCTCAGGGGCCCCAGCAGGGTCGCTGGGGAAGACACATCCACCCCCTGCCCCACCCTGAGCCACTGACTATGGGCCCACACCTTCAGCCAACCTGAGGCAGGGGCCTGTAGCAGTTCTCAACCTGGGGGTCGCGAACAATGAAAATACATTTTGCATATTAGATATTTACATTATGATTCATAACAGTAGCAAAATTACAGTTATGAAGTAGCAACAAAAATAATTTTATGGTTGGGGGTCACCACAACATGAGGAACTGTATTAACGGGTCGCGGCATTAGGAAGGTTGAGAACCACTAGCACAGGTAGGTGAGTAAGAATATGCTCTCCCGCCCTAACCGGTTTGGCTCAGTGGATAGAGCGTCGGCCTGCGGACTCAAGGGTCCCAGGTTCGATTCCAGTCAAGGGCATGTACCTTGGTTGCGGGCACATCCCCAATAGGGGGTGTGCAGGAGGCAGGTGCTTGATGTTTCTCCCTCATCGATGTTTCTAACTCTCTATCCCTCCCCCTTCCTCTCTGTAAAAAAATCAATAAAATATATTTTTAAAAAAAGAATGTGCTCTCCCCCCAAATTAAAAGTAAACTTCAATTATCCAAACCCCAAATTCATTAAAAGAAAACATAGTTAAATCCACAGCATGACTGTAAGTAGTTTCAATTTATGGATATTTATCTATTTCATAAGCACAATAACACTGGGGGAATTTTTTCCTATTTATGGAGATGCTTCCAGCATCTCAGAGGATCTGAAATACAAGGCCGGAACCACACTTGCGATGGGCCCCCAAGTCTGAGTTTGCTGCCTGGCAGAGATGAGGAGTCCTAGCTGCCAGGACATGGGGAGCAATGTGAGACAGGACGGACAGGTCAGTGCATGGCTGTCGGCTGGGGGTGGAGGCCCAGGCAGTGAGGAGCGGAAGCCTGAGCGATGCAGCGAGATGTCTCAGAGTGGACACCCCGGCAGGCCAAGGCCACACAGGCTCGGTCAAAGCGTGGGGACTCAAAGTTAAAAGGTTTCCGTGGAAAGGCCGAGAACAGCGAGGCTTAGATAAGCGGTTATTATGGAACAAAACATTACATACACTATAACTCGCCCGAGAACAGTGTAGCAGATAAGAGAACACGTTGCAGAGATAAACACGGGTTTAAAACTCCAGTTGGTCCCTCACTCAATCTATGACCTTGGAAAGCTACTTCATATCTGAGTCTGCTTCCTCGTCCGCAGGAACAATGGGCCTGTTGTAGAATGGACACGGTAAAGCGCATGGTAGATGCTATGGAAAGGGCA
>NW_006284349.1:2590401-2591276 GCF_000327345.1 Myotis davidii | reverse complement strand
CTTCCTGACAAAGGGCCACCTTCCCAACCCCAGGTTCACGCCCTCAGGGATCACGGCCGGCATCCGAAGCTGCATCCACACGGACGCGTTAGGAACACCCCTCGGTGTGGACACTGCTCTCGGACATCCCAGGAGAAACCTGCAAACGGAACAAACGCGGCCGTGGCTGCTGCACCAGCACGGGGACTGCTAACAGATAGCGGACAAAGCAATCTGGGCTCAGGTCACGAAACCTCAGCCCCGTTTCCATTCACATTGCATTGCTCAAACGTTTCATTCATTCTTTCTACTCCATTCCACACAGCTCCCCTGGAGCCTTCCTGACAAAGGGCCACCTTCCCAGCCCCAGGTTCACGCCCTCAGGGATCACAGCCGGCATCTGAAGCTGCATCCACACGGACGCGTTAGGAACACTCCTCGGTGTGGACACTGCTCTCGGACATCCCAGGAGAAACCTGCAAACGGAACAAACGCGGCCGTGGCTGCTGCACCAGCACGGGGACTGCTAACAGATAGCGGACAAAGCAATCTGGGCTCAGGTCACGAAACCTCAGCCCCGTTTCCATTCACATTGCATTGCTCAAACGTTTCATTCATTCTTTCTACTCCATTCCACACAGCTCCCAACATTAACATTTCACCTGTCTAACTATCTCTAGTAAAACCACTAAAATGTCATCAACCTCTATCACTTCCATAGATAATCAAAGGTGTTCCAAATAAGTCAAAAACACAGTAAAGGGCAGATGAGGGATCAAAAATGTTAAAAGAAAAAAAAGCTGGAAACATCAAAAGTACTGAGCCAGAGCAGGGACTCCCGGAGCGTGGCAGGTGCTGCGAACCCGCAGGCTGGAGGGGGCTGAGCGGGGGGGCGG
>NW_006284349.1:2589728-2590256 GCF_000327345.1 Myotis davidii | reverse complement strand
GGTGACATGGGCCTTGGGCTCGTGGATGTGCAGGGGGCCCGCGCCTGCAGAGGCCGAGGCGCAGGAGCAGCCCGCCTGCGGCTCCTGGGAGTAACTGCCCCGGGGCTCACGTGCCCGTGGGGAGAGCACAGCCCGTGCCCTGCTGTCCTCCTCTGGCTCCTCCTCCTCCTCCTCGTCGCTGCTGTGTATCAGCATAGTGGCCTCGGAAAGGGACTTGCTGTGACCGTATCTCAGGCCTTCCTGCTCGGCCGTCTCTGCCCGTCTCGTCCTGTCTGGGAAGACATTTGGCTGGGAGCCCGCGGAGCTGGCCCGCGGGGCCACGTCTGCGGCCGAGGCCGACATGGTCCTGTCCTTGAGCCTCATGCCGTCGAAGCTGTGCGTCAGCCCCGCGAGCTCGATGCTGTTCCTCTTCTGCAGGTGAGCGTGCCGCGCGGCAGTGAGGGGCTCGCTGACCTCCTGCAGGGAGTGGGCCACGGGCAGGCTGTCCTCCTGGAAGGTCTGGACCGAGTGGTGGACGCGCCGCGTGAT
>NW_006284349.1:2586363-2589561 GCF_000327345.1 Myotis davidii | reverse complement strand
GGCGCCCACCACGGGCCGCCGCTCTGCGGGGTAGGGGTACGGGGACTGGCTGTGGAAACTGTAGTTCAGGCTGAACGGGTAGTGGGCCGACTGGGGAGAGGGGAAGTGGGCGTGCTCCCGGATCTCGGGCTGGCTGTAGACCAGCGCGTCGGGCCTGCTGTAGGCGAACGAGTGGCCGATGTTGAGGTTTCTCAGCGAGTGGCTCTGCCGCTCCGCGTGAGCCATCCCCCGGTTGAGCTGCTTCATTACCGTCTCGTAGTCGGGGGTCGGGCGGTAGGACGGGGGAATCAGCGCGCTGTGCCGGTGAGACGGGACGTAGTCGGGCCTCATGACGTCGCTCCCGGTGATGCTGGGGTTGGAGGACATGGGTGAGGGCTGCGGGTAGGGCTGGGGGTTGTTCAAGGAGCTGGTGCTGTGCGCGCTGTAGACACTGCCGTTGCGGATGCGACCGTTGAGGTCGATCTGGGCTCGATCCAGGCTGGTCTGAGAGTGACAGTAGTATCCATTCTGGTTGGTCACAAAGAGGTTATCTGGGGGAAACATTTAAAATACAGTTTAAAAGGAGGTTTTTTTTTTAAAAGGTACTAAATTGGACTCATTACTCTGGACAAATACTGAGAGAGGTCTTGACTGTTGATGCTTGTAGTTTATGGAAATGGCACTGACATGACCTGGCTCCCCCCACACACATGCTGAGTGACCCTGGGCGAGTCATTTCCTCATCTACGGGATGGGATGGCTCTGCCAGCTCCGAGGATGGAGTTCAGGACGTGGCACCCAACAAAGATTAGGCACATCTAAGCCCAATAGTAAGAGTACAATTACAACACAACCCATCGTCTTTTTCTGAAAGTCAAAAACACGTTTGACGGGAGCGATGCAACAGACCTTCTGGAGCCCCAGGAGCTGCAGGCTGGGGCACCCGGGGGCGCAGGGCCCTGGCTCTGCCTTCCCCTGGTGGGGAGGCCCTGCTGATCGGAGCTGGTTCAGGCACCAGCTGCCCGCAAGTGCACCCTTATGTAGAGCTGCAGCTTGTATGTGTAGGTGCTTCCAGATGAACAAAAAAGGGCAACGCCTGGGCAGAATCTGAGCTTCTCCAGGTCCAACAGTGTCAGCAGGAGCCACGCCTCACCAGGGGGCCGGAGCCGAGAGGAGCCAGTCCCCCAACTTCCGCAGCCGGAGCCACACTCAGAATCGGGGCTCACTCTCATCGCCAGTGCCCACGAGTGCACGACCCTGCCGGGGCCGGGAAGAGGCCTGCTTCCTGCAGCCCATCTTCGGGTCACCTGAAACACTGCGAGATGAACTCCAACCCTCAGGAAAAGCAGCTGTCCAGTCCCCCAGGGAACAGCCTGTGAAAAGCTGTGACTGGGTGATTCTAAGGCCCCACGACCGCTTAAGTGGCACCTGATCCTAAAGTGAATACACCACGGGCTGGTGTTTGGACTTGGATCTGGCGGCACACAGCCATGAAGGGACAGGACTCAAATGCATCCCCGTGTGCTCACGGCTGAGGCACGGTGCTTCCTGTCCCTGCGCTCTTCCCGTACCTGGACGCACACACACACAAGCTGAGTCAGGAACCCCCCACCTTTGCTCACTGCAGCCTGTCCGGACTAGCACAGCCGCTGCCGATGTGGAGCTGGTTCAAGCACCAACTGTCTGCTCTCCCAGCCTCCAGGCTCCTCCGCGCACCCCACAGACCACCCATTGGTGAGCCCATAGGCGTAAAAGACCGTACTAAGAACTGACGGGGGGAAATGACTGGAACCCAGTCAATGAAAAGGTCTGGGTTGATAGGGACAGAGAAGAGAAGATCAAGAACCGTATAGAGGCCGTATAATCCCATAGATTTGTAGCTGACTGGCTGCTGAGGGCCAAACCTGCCTGCGCTCCCAGCCTCCAGGCTCCTCCGCGCACCCCACAGACCACCCATTGGTGAGCCCATAGGCGTAAAAGACCGTACTAAGAACTGACGGGGGGAAATGACTGGAACCCAGTCAATGAAAAGGTCTGGGTTGATGGGGACAGAGAAGAGAAGATCAAGAACCGCCTCACAGAAGCTATGGCATTGGAGGGGCCTTGAGGGACAGGAGGACGGAGCAGGCATGCCCAGCTTTCAATAGCAGCCGGTCTACCGCCAAGTGCACGCGGGATCATGCCTCCTCCCCTCTGGAGGTCAGGCACTACCGTGGGACGAGTAAAGGCCATGGGAACGTGAGCAGAGGCCCACAGCCCATTTCCAGGCTCCCTTCCCTGCCATTCTGACCAGCAACATCACAGAGGGAAACAGGGGCCTCCTGCCCATGCACAAAGTTCAGGTAACTGAGCAAGAAGTAGCTTCTCCTGAATAAGCCACAGGGGGCTTAGAACTGTGCTTTCCCACAGCACAGCACAGCCTACCCTGACTGGGCAGAGGCCTGTGGGCAAGAGGGTGCGTGAAGGTGCGTGGGACAAGGGCACTCTGGGTGACAGGGCAGCAGGGACCCCCACGCCCTGGAGGTCATGCTCAGCGAAGCTGAGCATTAGGCAGCCAGAGAGGAGTGAAAGGGCAGCAGAAATAAGACGGGAAAAGCAGTGAGGGAGAAGCGCGGGGTGCTGAGCCCAGGCAGGGGATGGTCTCCAGGAGCCGCGATGAGCCTGGGAGGTGGACACTGAAGGTGTCCGCTCCTGTGACACAGCAGCTCGGGAGAGGTTTAGACAGGAGAATCTGGGTCCGTCACAGAGGGACAGGAGAAGGAAGAGATGTCATATGAAGCGAGAGGCCGTATAATCCCATAGATTTGTAATCCTTGGTGAACTCTGGATGGTGGCTGAGCCTGCACGGGGTGGTGGTGGTGAGGGGGGGCTGAGAGCAGGCGTAGGAGCCGTGAGCAATGCTGTCGGTGCACGAGGAGGAGGGAGAACCGCACACTGAGATTTGCAGGCGGAGAGCACGCTGGGCTCTGATGGTAAGGAGGGTGTGCGGGTGCCGGGGACCAGGAGAGGGCAGCGTGAACAGAAGAGCAAAGGCGGGAGGAGTGAACGGGGGACCAGACAGGAGCAGCACACAGGTGTCACTCTCAGCAGAAGTGGGTGCAAGAGGAAAAAAAGGGAAAACACCAAACTGCAGTTGGAGAGAAGAGGAGACAAAAAAAATAGTAAGATGTTTCTAGACCCAGGGAAAGAAATTAATGGGAAGGAAAGGCCAGCAATGGG
>NW_006284349.1:2577193-2586129 GCF_000327345.1 Myotis davidii | reverse complement strand
CCCCTCTTCCCCCCCCCGGCTGGCTTCCCTCCCCGCCGCAGCCCCCTGCACCGCACGACCACCTAGCAGCCCTGGAGGCGTGGGCTGAGCACAGGAGTGAGGAGGGGGTGGGAAGTACAGACCTGACCCTCGTCCTTGGTGAACTCTGGATGGTGGCTGAGCCTGCGCAGGGTGGTGGTGGTGAGGGGGGGTTTGAGAGCAGGCGTAGGAGCCGGGAGCAATGCTGTCGGTGCGGGGTGCACGAGGAGGAGGGAGAACCGCACACTGAGATTTGCAGGCGGAGAGCACGCTGGGCTCTGATGGTAAGGAGGGTGTGCGGGTGCCGGGGACCAGGAGAGGGCAGCGTGAACAGAAGAGCAAAGGCGGGAGGAGTGAACGGGGGACCAGACAGGAGCAGCACACAGGTGTCACTCTCAGCAGAAGTGGGTGCAAGAGGAAAAAAAGGGAAAACACCAAACTGCAGTTGGAAGAGAGAAGAGACAAAAAAAATAGTAAGATGTTTCTAGACCCAGGGAAAGAAATGAGTGGGAAGGAAACGCCAGCAATGGGAAGGGAGCCTTTTCCCAGTAGGAGGGCTGGGGTCGGAAACCAGACCAGGCAGGGTGCAAGGCGGAGAGGACAGTGACGGTGGAAAGCACCTGAGTCCGCACCCCAGCACTGCTCCCCTGCTGCCCGCCTCACGGCACCGAAATTCCCTTCTTTACCACAAGGCCCGGCACAAACCACACAGTCCACCCACCTTCTGTCCCTTCAGCATCATTCCTACCAGTTCCCTGGGGGAGCCCACTGGGCCACTCTCCTCTCCAAACACCCTTCTCCTCATTCTGCGCGACAGCATTCACCGTCCCCCCAAAACAGCAGCAGGATCCCAGTCAGACACCCATCCCTCTCTACCTGCTGAAACCCACCCACCCATCTTCTGAGGCCCGAAAGCCCCTCTCAATCTCCCCAACATGAGGACACTCATCCTTCCACTGAACGGAGCAGGAATTGCTTGCTCTCGCTCATCGAAACAATCATGTTCTCTTTGTATTTAAGGTATTTGAGTACTTGTCTTACCCCCAACTATTAGATTGTAAGCTTCCTAAGGTGCGGAATGACTTCTCTGCATAAAGCTCCTTGGCCTCTAGTCCAGTGATGGCGAACCTTTTGAGCTCGGCGTGTCAGCATTTTGAAAAACCCTAACTTAACTCTGGTGCCCTGTCACATATAGAATTTTTTGATATTTGCAACCATAGTAAAACAAAGACTTATATTTTTGATATTTATTTTATATATTTAAATGCCATTTAACAAAGAAAAATCAACCAAAAAAATGAGTGCGTGTCACCTCTGACACGCGTGTCATAGGTTCGCCATCACTGCACTAGTAGGTCCTTGTAAACAAAGGGGAGAGCAGATGTTAAATGAATGCGGAGATTCAGCTTTGGAAGCATTTAAAAAAAAATTTTTCTTTTTATTCAGAGAGGAAGGGAGAAGGAAAGAGATAGGAACATCAATGATGAGAGAGAATCATTGATCAGCTGCCTCCTGCATGTCCCCTAATGGTGATCAAGCCCACAACCAGGGCATGTGCCCTGATGGGGAATAGAACTGTGACCTCCTGGTTCACAGGTCAATGTTCAACCACTGAGCAACACCAGCCAGGCTGGAAGCACTCTCTTAAATACAGCTCCCTATACTAATCAAGTGAAAAGTCAAAATACATTTTAAAAATAAGATGTTTAAACCTCTATAGTAGGAAGGGCTCAGGCAGGGGAAAGACAGAATGAACCTGGGACGTCCTGGGCCAGAAAGCAGGGAAGCACTGAATGCTAACAGTGGGAATAACAGGACACACAGGAAGCAGCTGGAAGAAGAACCAATGAGACAAATTAGGGGCCATGTGAGCATCCAAATGCAATGCATGTGATCCAGCAATTCCTCCTCTGGGTATTCACCAAGGAAACACGAAAACACGAATTCATAAAGATATGCCTGCACCCGCATGCTCGCTGCAGCATTATTCACAACAGCCAAGACGTGGAACAGCCTCAGTGTCCACTGACGGGTGAATGGGTAAAGACGTGGTGCCTGTAAGTACAGGGGTACTACTCGGCCATTAAAAGGACGAAGCACTGCCTTCTGTGGCAATGTGAATGAGTCCTGAGGGTATTATGTTAAGTGAAGGACAGAGAAAGACAAAACTATATGATTTCACTCATCTGTGGAATGTAAAACAAAAAAGTAACAAATGAACTAAAAAACAACTCACAGATACAACAGGATGGTGGTTACCAGCGGGGAAGTGGGGAGGGGAGGGCAAAGTAGGTAAGGTGATCAAATATACGGCAACATAAGGAAACTAGACTTTGGGTGGTAGGCACGCATTTGATTATACAGATATCAAGTTCTAATGTTGTACACATGAAACTTACATAATATTAAACAACGTTACCTCGATAAATGTAATTATTTAAAAAATTTAATACAGTAGTCGCCCCATATCTGTGGTTTTGCTTTCCACGGCTGCATTTACCCAGGGCCAACCATGGACTGAAAATATTAAATAAAAATTCCTGACATTTTGAGAAAGAGAGAGAGCACATTCACATAACTTTTATTAAAGTATATTATTACTATTCTCTAACTGTAAAATGAACTACTGTTGTCCTTTTTTTATTAGTTATGGTTAATCTCTTACTGTGCCTAATTTATAAGTTAAATTGTACCCTGGGTATGTATATTTTAAGAAAAAGCACAGAACCACTCTTACTGTGCCTAATTTATAAATTAAATTGTACCCTGGGTATGTATGTTTTAAGAAAAAGCACAGAACACTCTAGCTGGTTTGGCTCAGTGGATAGAGCGTTGGCCTGCAGGCTGAAGGGTCCCAGGTTCGATTTCAGTCCAGGGCACATGCCCGGGTGCAGGCTCGATCCCCAGTGGGGGGCATGCAGGAGGCAGCCGATCAACGATTCTCTCTCATCATTGGTGTTTTCTACCTCTCTCTCCCTCTCACTCCCTCCCTTCCTCTGTGAAATCAGTAAAAACATATAAAAAATAAAAAGAATAGATCAATAGTCTCTGAAATATACAAAATTAACACTATTTAAAGAAGAAAAAGCATAGTACATATAAGGTTTGGTACTATCCCCGGTTTCAGGCATCCACTGGGGGTCCTGGAACGTATGCCCGTGGATAAGGGAGGACTAATGTACTGCATATTTTCTACACATGTCCAAGAAACAGAATATAATGGCGGCCTATCCTATGAATCTAGCATGGCTACCATCATCACACCAATTCTGCATGTCACTTCAGTCAAAAATTATACTGGCTTCAAGGTTTCCAAATCTCATGACGTATTCAAATTGCAAAGAGCCAGTGCCCCTTACCTTGAGAAGAAGTGTAGGGTTCTGTGTAATGTCCATTGTAATGCAGCGGGGGTGGGGCGGGCATCGCATAGGGCTGAGGCTTAGGCTGAGAAATGGGAAGTTGGAGGCGGGGTTAAAACACACTGCCTAGGTAACATGCAAAGGCGCTGTCTGCTGGCTTCTTTGTCTCCTCTAACACACTCCCAAAGGAGGCACAAACATACGTGAAAAGCGAACATAGAAGTCCACAGCTCTTATCTGCCATTCTCACTGCTGCCCCGAGTGGCGATGCCAAGCCCCGTGCACTGAGGGCAGACATCACACAGCACAAGAAAACGTGCTGCATCCGAAAAGTTAAGGGCAAGGAGGGATAGACAAAAATGGCCTGAATTCTCTTGTAAACATGAATGTAAGAAGCTTATATGGGGTATATTTAATTTTAGGAGGCAAAATTGTCCAGTACTTTAAATATCTACAAACTACGGATTACTCTTGGCTAATAGTCAAAATTTTAAACATTAGATTCAACCTAATATATCAATGTATAATATAATAAATATTATATCAATACTGGGCTTACCCTCTGGGGGGGGGGTGGGAATCACCATTTCTTTGGTCAAAATACAACAGAATATCAACACACTTTTGTGTTCAAACTAAGCATCAGCACTGCCCCCAGTCTACTTTACTAAGAGGACATCACTAAGGGAAACAGCCGTCGTGGCTTTCCTTCCCTTACCAGAGACATCCTGGAAGAAGACCTCCTCCTGATCAGGTTCACGGTGACGGTCGGCGTTTGCCTGTAAAATAAGGCACGTCCTTAGAAGAGCATACATATGTTCTCCCTCTCGCTCGCTCTCTATACACGCAATCTTAATTCTACGAGAATTAATAAGACGGTAAAATGATACAGGTTCTCACACAAAAGACAAAGTAACCCAATCTCAAATCTGAGACAAGGAAGGAGGGTCCCTGTCCCTGGCCTGGCCTCGGCCCCATCCCACTGCCCAGGCCCCTCTGACCACACCAGGGGCTGAGCCTCCTCCCACAGCATCCGCCGCCTGGACCGGAGGGGCCGACAGGGGGAACCTTCCCTGGTCCAACCAGGACAAGCAGAGGGGGAATGAGTTGAGGTCAGGCTACCCACAAACTCACCCCAGAGGCAGCAAGACCGTGCAAACGCATCGCCCCGTGGCCTGGCTCAGCACCGACCACCCCACTGACACACCTGAGGGGTGGCCATCGGCTGCCAGCCCCAAAGCCGGAAGCAACCGGGACTGCCTGCCTTTAGCTAAAGTCTGTTAACCACACACTCCAAATGTAATGAAGAGATAAGCTTATCACGTTGGTAACTTAAGAATCTGTATTTCTTCTAAGGAATTATATTAGGGAAAGCAGGAGAATAGGAAAATTGTTTTAGTGGGCCTGTGGTAAACCCGTTTATTTATCTTTCTTTCAAGAAACTTCTCTCCGGTTTTAAATGTACTTTTTAAAAAGCAATGAGACTGGGTGGAGGTGGGAGAGGGCACAGAAGGGATAAATGGTGATGGGAAAAACTAAATGTTTTTAAAAAGCCATGAGGATATTAAGGAGGGCCAACTAACATTTACCAGATAATCTGAGAGTTTAAATGAGTCACGACAAGTCCCATCTCTGAATAAAATTAGAAACAGGAAGCAGAATAACCCATTTGTAATTCTATAGTTTTTAAACAGAGGCAGGCATTTTTTGTTTTTGTGTGGTCAGTTTTGTCAAAAGTTAAGATCTAGGAACCTAAGCACTAAGGATTCTTGGCTTTGCCGATGACTTACATAATTTTGTCAAAGCACTTAAAAAAGACACACAAAAAACCTTTGCCATCTGTTCCTGGTTCGTGAGCTTACACGGCACGTAATCACTGATTACAGAAATATGCTGTGACCTTTGGTTGCACTGCTCCAAGGACTGATGACTGCAAAGCCACAGCACAAAGTGAACGCTCATGCCCCATAGCACCGAGCCTCGGTCTCCCCGATCAGCATTCCTAGCGCTCTAACAACGAACATCACATTCAAACCCTGTACATTATTAGCTCAACACCAGGTGACCACAACCGCTTTTGCTAGATGATTTTCTTTTTAAATTAAATGCTTTAATAATTTCTTTCATTATCTCTGGAATGTAATAAGCTTGTTGATGAACAGATGTCTCTTTCCCAAGGACGCTCCGTTCTGCCAGTATTTATGTTACTCAACCACCCCGTGGACACGACTTCCGTTAGGCGACGAAAATACCACACATGCCCGGTTAAAGGTGAAGGAGGCCTCCTTGGTGAAGCAGGTAAGAAGGCTGGGTCTGGGCTTTATTTAATTTTTTAATAGTCCTTAACTGCGCGTTAATATATTCCTAAAATCTGGGTCCAGAATTTGAAGACATTGCACTTTGCAGCCTTGACATTCACTCTGCCTTTGCTCATTCTCCAAGGTCAGGGGAAGGCTTAGGCGAACTGGTCTTTTGAAGTTTCGATTTAGCCCAGAGACTCGCCGAAGTGAACTGAACTTTAAAGCACTACAAATCTGAAATTGAGACTTGGGAGGAAGGACTGCTGACAGAATCCTCCAAGGACATGTCCAGAGTTGCCCAGCCTGCAGCAAAAGTCAACCGCAGTGTGTTAAACACAAAACCCCAGGATGCAGAGCCTAGGACACAGGCAGCAGCTCCCCCACGTGCTGTCGATGCTGCACCCTGGCCGGCAGCACCCAGCATGCGGGCGACACTGCCCGCTGCGGACGCTGCTCCCGCTGCACACACACAAGCCAGTACCTTTTCCTCCTGCCACACTGTTTGGCGGAGTCAGCCTCGCCCTCGTTCTAATTTTCTAACCTCCCCTTTCTTCCTGCCAGTGTCCTTGCCAATGCAGTTCACTGTGGGACCAGCTACCCCACACTCAGTGCACGACAGAAAATGGGGGAACTGTGGGTTGTGTTTTCCGGACTTTGGGGGCCGTTTACAATGCTGATGGGTGCTGCCGACAGGGGGCCGGTGAAGAACTCTTAGGAAAAAATCACCGGAATGCGTGCACCGGGGAAGACAAAACAAGAAAAGGCTGCCAGCCCCGAGGAAGATAAATGGCAGGACTTGTTGAAACAGGGCTGACAACTGAGCGTGATCACCCAGTGGGGCCCACACCACCCCATGCGGGAAGACGGCTGACCCTGATTTCACAGATGAAGAAACTGATACTTAGATTAAGTAAGTTACTGCTGGTCACGTGGAAAATAAGTAGCAGAACCGGCATTTGAACAGGCAGGTCAGTCCACTTACTGGGCACAGGCTCCTGATGATTGATTATACGCCTAGAACTGCGCCCCCCGCCCCCACCCCATGCACACACACAACCCCACCTGCTTTGCAAGGCCCATGGGGGCAGGAGCACAGGCCACGGTATGGTGGTGCCTGGCATACAGGAAGCCCCCATGTTTGCTGAACCAAAGACACAGGGACTGAGGAGGGAAGTGATGCTCACTGCTAAGCATGGGCGGCTGAGCTATACTTCTGAGAGTTGTCTAAGTTTTGCTTTGTCAGCTTCTTTCTTATAGATTTCTGGCTATTGCAGAGGAATGAGATTTTTTAAAAAATATATTTTAATTGATTTCAGAGAGGAAGGGAGAGTTAGAGAAAGAAACATCAATGATGAGAGAGACTCATTGACTGGCTGCCTCCTGCACGCCCCCTACTGGGGATCGAGCCCACAACCCGGGCATGTGCCCTGACTGGGAATCAAACCGTGACCTCAAGAAAAGCCTGGGGGAGAAAAGGAATCCTGAGAGGCCAATTCTAGGCCTGCTGCAGTCTCAGTAAATGCTCACCACGCTTGAGTTGACCCAGTTGGACCGTGAGAACAAGTCTACCAATACTTCAGTCTAGGTTTAGAGCCTTAGAAGACATGACCAGAAAATTAAAGTTATTTTCCATTTTATTACCTACCGAAAAGCTAAGCATTCATTTACTTCACCCGGGGAACAAGCGCTCACCATGAAACATACTCGTTTTCCACAGAGCGACGTGGATATTAACCGTCATGAATAATTACATAGGACTACCGCATGGAAAAGGACATCCACAACTTACTGGATGTACAGAGATTAGAAACAAAATGTGGCACCAACTAATACGGAGGCCTGCGGGAAAGGAATTATATTGGTGGCTTATTCAAACCCATTGAGTCTTCATTATTTTCCAGAAAAAGAATAAACTGAGGGAATGATGGGTCAATAATATGGACACTCTTCAAAGTATGAAAGGCTTTATCCTTATGAAAAGGCTGTGGTCCAGAAGGCTGCATGTCTACTCCCTGAATCTCAGAACACACTTCTGTATAAAAATAACGTCGCACGTAGCTGGGTAAGTGGGCCAGCCCGGAGGAGCCCCCAATGCAACTATCCTAGACTAGCAGCACCCCCGAATCTAGAAGCAGGGGAACATTTTTACCACAAATGCACCCCAAAGTCCCAGCCAGGCAGCAAGCAGAGGCTCCCATATCCACAAGGAAGCAGGCGTACTCCCCCCTGCCAGCTGGTGCTTTCGGAAACCCCGTCACCAGACCAGCAGGGGGACTCAGATACAAACAGGGGTGCAGGGATGCAGGGAGCGGGGGACAGGGACCTAAGTGCTAATCGTCAGGTGGTTCTGCACGTGTGAGGTTTTCTTCACGCCCAGATCCCTATACAACACAAGCACTCCCGCAGCCTTTCCTCTTCCTTCCTGGCCAATTTTTTTTTTCCCCAATTGACCGTAAGTACTAAAAGGAAAGCAACAAGGAGCGAAAGGGCTCTTCTCCCCATGGATCCGTCACTGTGTCACCCAGGCTCCCACCAGGTGCTAACTAAGGCTTATGCACGCACAAGGCCCCCTGCCAGGCTCCAGGGCACGAAGATGGATGGGAGGACACAGCAGACAAATCGCATCATCTGCACAGGGGCTGACAGCACAGGCTCAGCACGGGAACAACACTTCACGTCTCTGAGTCTCCATGCCGTCGCCCACAAAAGGGCAATAATAACTACCACACCGGTGACTGTGAAGATGAGAGGAGATAAAAGCTCTCAGCATGATGCTCGATACGGAGAAAGCATTTGCTGAATCAGAATTATTGTTATGAAAGTGATAGGAAAAAACGGGACTGGGAGAGTGAAAGCGAGGACTAACAAACAGAATGCATGGTGGCCTCAAGGCGGCTGCATGCAAACCAGATCTTGAAGAATGACTGGCTCTGCGAGAGAAGAGGAGGAAAGGCGTGCCAGCGAGGCCTGGGGCTGCGAGGAGCATCTGCATTGGAAGGACTGAGGGCCCTAGAGCCGGGATCAGGAGTGAGTGGGGCAGGGGAACCCGGAGGAGGAACACTGGACTCTACATGTAATCCCACAGCTGAGGAAGAGTGGAGAGGGACAGGCTCAGATTTGGTCCTGGGCTGAACTCCGAGAGCAGTGCTATGTCTTTTGCTCATCCAACCAGAACCCTGGCTGGAGCCAGGAGGGATGGGGTAGGTGAGGCCAGGAGGGATGGGGCAGGCGAGACCAGGAGGGATGGTGTAGGTGAGGG
>NW_006284349.1:2576317-2576631 GCF_000327345.1 Myotis davidii | reverse complement strand
TGATGGGGGAGGTGAGGCCTGGATGGATGGGGTAGGTGAGGCCGGGAGGGATGGGGTAGGTGAGGGCAGGAGGGATGGGGTAGGTGAGGCCAGGAGGGATGGGATAGTTGAGGGCAGGAGGGATGGGGTAGTTGAGGGCAGGAGGGATGGGGCAGGATAGGCCAAGAGGGATGGGGCAGGCGAGACCAGGAGGGATGGGGCAGGTGAGACCAGGAGGGATGGGGCAGGCGAGACCAGGAGGGATGGGGTGGGTGAGGCCAGGAGGGATGGGGCTGGTGAGGCCGGGAGGGATGGGGTAGTGAGGCCGGGAGGGA
>NW_006284349.1:2572214-2576307 GCF_000327345.1 Myotis davidii | reverse complement strand
GTAGTGAGGCCGGGAGGGATGGGGCAGGCGAGGCCAGGAGGGATGGGGTAGGTGAGGCCGGGAGGGATGGGGTAGGTGAGGCCAGGAGGGATGGGGTAGGTGAGGCCTGGAGCGATGGGGCCGGGAGGGAGGCAGCCGCACTGGGCCAGAGGAGGGATGGAGTGAAACCAGGTCACAGTTGAGCTGTCATTTGGCTGGGAAGCCGTTCCTAACTGGAGGCTCTGGGTTATATACCCTTCTCATAGGGCCGTGATGGCGAACCTATGACACACGTGTCAGAGGTGACACGCGAACTCATTGTTTTGGTTGATTTTTCTTTGTTAAGTGGCATTTAAATATATAAAATAAATATTAAAAATATGTCTTTGTTTTACTATGGTTGCAAATATCAAAAAATTTCTATATGTGACACAACACCAGAGTTAAGTTAGGGTTTTTCAAAATGCTGAACCTTTTTCTCAAAAGGTTCGCCATCACTGTCCTAGGGGCTCCTACAGCACCACACACACCCCAAAGCAGAGCTCCTAACAGTTGTTTCTATAGACTCATTCAACAAATTCATCAAGGCCCTTGTTCAGTGCTGAGAATACAGGGTTAACAAGACAGGAAGAGTGTTGGCCATGAGCACAGCTGGGAGGAGACACAGACAGTAAACAAGTAAACAAACAAACATAGATATTCAAGTGGTGCTAATTGCATGGGGATAGAGAGAGACAGGTTTTAGGGGGAAGGGACACAGGTGGGAGGGGACAGCCTGGCCACCTCTGATCAATGACGACATGTGAGGACACAGGAGAAGAAGGGGCAAGTATAGCGCCCCCTAGGGTGTAACATGTTCACAGACCAGAAAGGATCCTGTTGTGGCTGGGACAGGGGAAGCAAGGGGGAGGGCAAAGGCAGCAAGGCTGGAACCAGGCAGTGGCCCGATGACACAAGCCTTGTGCTTTTAAGTGGTGGAATGAGGGCCAGAAGAGCGATGGGATCTGACTCACGTTAAGGTCATTCTGGTCAGGGAGAAGCTATAGGCAGGGCAGGCTCAGAAAGGGAGTCTGGAGGCCACTGCCGTCTTCCAGGTGGGAGACCGTGGCAGCTGGCTCTTCAGCTGTTAGCAGAGGAGGTGGGAACGTGTCAGATTCCAGGTACATTTTGAAGGCAGATTAGGCAGAGCTTGCTGAGGAATTGGATGTGGATGAGAGAGAAACGGGACTCAGGTAGGTCCGGGGCCGGTGAATATGGTGTTGCCATCTGCCAACACGGGGAAGAGGGAGAAGCAGGCCTGCGGGCAGGAAGCAGGAGAGCACCTCCAGAGTTTGGTTTTAGACAAATGTGAGGTCCTCGGAGGTAGCAGGTGGGGATGTTGACGAGGCGGGAGGATGTGTGAATCAGGTGCTCGGGGAGGAGACGGGGCTCGATGGGAAACCAGACGCACTTTCGGCATAAAGATGCTGTTTCTAAGCCCGAGGCCAGATGAATCCCCCAGGAAACGAGCGGATGGAGACGAGGTCTGAGCATTAAACCTCAAAGGTGAGTGAGAAGAAACAGCCTAGAAAGAGGAGAAGCAGGGGAGGTGGCGTCCTGGCAGCCAGGGAAGAGCAGGTGCAGGAAGGAAGGGCGGTCAGAGGACAAGTGCTGCTGGAGGGTCACGTGAACGAACAGAAATGACCACTGGGTGAGGGTCACTGTCCCTGGGACAGGCAGAGTCAGTGGTGCGGCAGCTTCGTGGAAACAGGCTGGGAGGAAGGAGAGAAAGCAGGTGCACACAACTACTTTGAAGAAATTTGCTCCTTTGAAGAAAATAGCCGGTTTGGCTCAGGGGATAGAGCATCGGCCTGTGGACTAAAAGTTCCCAGATTTAATTCTGGTCAAGGGCACATGCCTGGGTTTCAGGCTCAATCCTTATAGGGGGTGTGCAGGAGGCAGCCAATCAATGATTCTCTCTCATCATTGATGTTTCCATCTCTCTCTCCCTCTCCCTTCCCCTCTGAAATCAATTATTTATAAACACACACACACACACATATATATATTTTTAAACAGAAAGAAATTTGCTATAAAGGAGAGCATGATGCCACGGCTAGGGAGCACATGGCATAAAGAAAAAGTGTTTTAAGATGTGAAATATTACAGCACGTTTATATGCTGATGGCAATGATCCAGTAGGGGGCAGTGCATGTAGGTTAAGAAAACTACATTAGGCAGAAGGGCCATAAATTCTTCACATGACTCGAAAAGCAATAATTCCTAATTACACAAAATGCTGATTAAAAAAATAAAAGATATTCACTTTCTAACTTTCAAAAATTAGAATGATTCTAGTAAATGGGTAAAAGAAATCTTACAGGCATATCTGTAGTAATCAGAAGTTGGTCCAAAGCAAAATAAATTGTAAAACTTTGAGAAATATCATTTTAACATGCAAAAGCCAAGAGTTTATCATAAAAATGCCATTTAAAATATCATATTTCATAAAACTGGCCTTTCTAGATGATGCAATGCAACTCAAGATGAAAATGTCTAAACTAATTCTTTTCTCCAATTCCCATGAGCAGGATATACTTACAGGCTGCACTGGTTTAGTCTGTAAAACTTGTGCCTCGCCACACAGAGTCTCCACATGTATTTTGCTGTTTCCATGTCTTCCTAGTAAGTAAAATATGCATAGAATAGATGAAAGCACATTTACAACGTGATACAGAGTTTATCTGGGGACAAGACGTAATCATGTCAAGTCACTTTAAACACACTGGGACTCTTTCATTTCCCAATACTGTGTCTTCACAGGAATGTGAAGGATAATTAGGATTTAAATTATGAAGACAAAAAAAATCTATTCAAACAGTGTGATTCTTGTATTAAACAGCTTCAAAATGACTTAGAAATTTAAAACTTATGAAAATGTCAACTTTCATTTTGACAAATAGATAACTCAAAGACATTTTTATTTATTTTTTTTAAATATATTTTATTGATTTTTTACAGAGAGGAAGGGAGAGGGATAGAGAGTCAGAAACATCGATGAGAGAGAAACATCGATCAGCTGCCTCCTACACACTCCCTACTGGGTATGTCCCAGCAACCAAGGTACATGCCCTTGGCCGGAATCGAACCCGGGACCCTTGAGTCCACAGGCTGATGCTCTATCCACTCAGCCAAACCAGTTAGGGCTCAAAGACATTTTTAAACAAAACATTTGACTCAGTGACTCAATACTGCCATGTGTCAAGGGAGCAAAAGCAAATACCTGTGAAATAATCTTTCTACAGAGCCATTCACTTCATGGAAATTAAGATATTAGTGCTCACTTTCTCCCCTAAGTAGGTGCTTAAATTTAGTAGTTATCTAAGGATTCATTCAACAATATTCACTGAGCAATTACTTTTGTCAAATGCACTATTAGGACAAAACTACCATTATGTAAAATGTTGTAAAATTTTATTTTATAAAACTGTAAAATATTATCATTTTAATGCCACCCACCCCCTTCTCCCCCAAACACACACACAGAGACGCTAACGTGTTACCTTTCGGGGGAAAAATATTCCATGCTATTCCTACTGCCCACTCACCGTTTGAAACTGGATGGTCTCCTCTTTACTCGCCAGCTCTAAGGCAAAGAACGACTTATTGTGGGACATGTTAGCAATATCGTGCCACCTAGAGAACAACAAACAGAACATGGCAATGTGAGTGCTCATGCGCACGCCAAGGAGGTGGAACATGTGATTTCCACGTTTGAGCTTGATACATCAATTAATATTGGATTGTCTCGGAAACAAAACAGTTGTTTTAATCCTCTAGCATGCATTTTCTCATTGAAGTGATAACACACAGCCGCAAAAAGTAAGTGCAAAAGAAGGCTTGAAAATGTAAAATCTATTTACCCCCATTTGTCAGACTAGTTAGATCAAAGATCCCCGTATTAACTGGTTGCCAATGACCCCTTCCTTCGTTCAGCAAACGTCTTACAAAGATGCATCATGGCAAGGTCAGGACTATGTTAGGTCCCAGGGACGCCAAGGTCAGTGGGGCTCCGTGCTTCCCTAGAAAGGCGCACACCTGGTTGCAGGTTTGCTTCCCATTCCGCGTGCGGGAA
>NW_006284349.1:2535846-2572127 GCF_000327345.1 Myotis davidii | reverse complement strand
TCTGAAAAGCAATGGAAAAAAATATCCTCAGTTGAAGATTAACAAAAAAGAAAGAAATAGCCCTAGAAACCAGAGTTCATGTGAAAAATTCACATCAAAAGAAAGAACGCCTCCATATGGGAAGAAAAGGGGCACATTTGTAAGTATTTCCGAAGTCGACCCCCATCACAAGCACTGTTTTTCTGCACATCTGGCTTTGAAGAAAGCGGCGTACAGAAAGCACCCGGCAGTGAGGTGGTATTTTATCCTCGGAAGGGCGTATTTCCTTCTCCTACTGAGACCTTGAGCAATATAACTAACATTGAAACTAAAAAGTAGCACCAACAGGAGCCACAGAAACTGCACAGAAAGTTGTAAGAAAAATACCGAAATATCACAGGAGGCCTTCCGTTCTTGTGTTTCACAAAGATGCCCTCCAGACAGGCTCCGATGGAAATGTCGCTGCCCTGGCTGTCCTGGAAGGAGAAGGACACACTCAGGTGGCAGGTGCACAGCAGCCACAACTGCACCCCGTTCCCTGAACCTGTTTCCCAGACGTGAAAAGCTCGGAAGACTCACAGGATAACTATTCTGAAGGGGGAAAGTCTGAAAGGTATGAATGTGTCATCTTGTAAGCATATGTGGATATAAGAAGAGATGGACCCCTTAAGGAACTCTCTCTCAAGAGCATTCAGAGAGCCCTAGCTGGTTTGGCTCAAAGGATAGAGCGTCAGCCTGTGGACTGAAGGGTCCCAGGTTCGATTCCGGCCAAGGGCATATGCCTGGGTTGCTGGCTCGATCCCCAGTAGGGGGTGTGCAGGAGGCAGCCAATCAATGATTCTCTCTCAGCATTGATATTTCTATCTCTCTCTCCCTCTCCCTTCCTCTCTAAAATCAATAAAATATATTTTTTTTAAAAAAGAGCATTCAGAGAACGGCATATCAGGACTATGTTTGCTGCATCACCTTGGCCACAAGGACCTCAGCTTTGAAATGTCCAGAACTTTGCACAATGTCGGCCTTCGCACAGCAGGCCACCCTGGGCTTTCCCTGTAATCCTCCATCCTCCGGGAATCGCTGAGACTAATTTTGGAGCAACCCCGGCCTCCGCGTCCCACTTACCTTCGCAGGGTAGCTCTCTTCTCCGTAGCCTTCCATCCTCTCCACCTCCTGCATGTACAGCATTTCCGCCTCAGGAGCTGAGAGCCCTCTGCAACCCAAACGATGTCAGTGAGATTAGCCACAAAACTAAAAACAAACAAACAAAACCACGGAGCTTTTCTAAAACACTACATATGGATTTGGCCTAAAACAGTATAAACATTTCAAGTTTCTAAGCATCTGCCATCGGTTATATCAACCCAATATTTACTGAAAATGGGCTACATGCAAAGCACCATGCGGCACGCTGAGGTTAGTTATGGAAGATCTTCTCCCTGCGCTTCAGACAGGCGAGGGGAACGCAGGGAATAAGACAACCCCTGGAACATCTTGGGGAAAAGCTAGGATTCTTTCCAAACCACTGAGTAACTGCTTACTATCCAAACTACCAGGGGATACTAAGCATCACGTGCCCAATGCCAAATGATAAAAGTGCGGAAAGTAAGAGTTAGGAGGACGGAAATCCTTTTTAGCTCCAGTGACACAATTACAAGGATGGGTAGGTAGGAAGGGGGTGTGGGCAGAGACAGGGCTCAGCTGCATGGGAACTTGCCTCTCCAGCCTCATCTTCGCTGCTCCCCCACACCCACAGGGCACCCCACAGCTCAGTCATCCCAAACTCTGCCTTTCTGTGAATACACCACGTTCCCTCAGGCCCTGGGCCTTTGCACACACTGATCCCTCTTCCTAGTATACCTGTCACTCACCTGTGCACCTCTCCTTTAAGACTTGGCCTCTGTACCCATCACTCCTCCTCTGTCACCTGCTGTGATCCCCGAGTCTAGGTCAGACATCCCCACTCTACACAAACCCACCACATTCTGTGCACATTTCCCACTGCTCCCATATTCCATTCTGACTATTCTAACTGCCTGCTCAGTGGGTTGTCCTGCCTACCCCTGAAAGGCAGGAAACGCATCCTCTGATGGCAGGGGACTGTTCAACTTATCTCCGTGCCACTCCGTCTTTAAGGAGACGCACAAATGAATGACTGAAAGTAACAAAAGACAAGGCGATGTAGGCCTGGGGGATTAATTGTGCTTGGGGGGCGGGGGAGAGGGGAAACATGGCTCATTTCAGGGGGCAGAAGGTAAAGCTGGAAAGGCAGGATTTAACCAATTCATAGGAGGTCTTTAATCCCAGGGGCAATGAACTCAGGCTAGTGAAGAGCAAGAACAAATTCATGAGCATCTGAGAAGGGGGCTGGGGGGGAAGAAGAGAGAGGAAAGTGATGTTTTCGGAAGATTAATCCTTTGTGAGCCATTGTGTGGATTTGAGTGAGGAGAGACTAAAGGTTATTTTTAAGGGGGGGGGGGAGGGAATGAACAATAGGTTATAATTAGACAGACCTGGGTCCAAATCCCACCTCTACCTCATGTAACTTTGGGCAAGTTATTTAGTCTTTCTGAGCTTGGCTTCCCCAATCTGTAAGGAGATAATAACACTGACTTAAAGCGTGGTTATAAGAATGTAATGATACATCACATACTTGGAACGGTGCATCTGGTTTAGAATGGAGACCTAGCATTCTCCAGGTGAGGGTTTTTCTTACAACAACGCGTACAGATTCGCTATCCAAGAAAGTCAATGTCTACCCGGGACGGTAGGTCAGGGCAGTAAGCACCGTAGCTCTTAGCACAGCTTTCCCGGAGGACAGAGATACAGCTTCCAAAGGTGCAGAGGAGAAAACCCTGTACCTGCTGCGTCGCATATGAAAAGAAGCCCCTCCAACCCTGAACTGACCTACACAGGGCTCGGTTAGCACCAAACCTTTCATACTCGGGGTGGAGGCTGGGCACCCTTTCAACGTTCTCAGCCTGCTCGTGGGGACAACATGGATAATAGATGAGGTAATATGGTAAGTGCTTGGACCAGCACGCGGCACAGTGAGTGCTATGAAAATGCGGGGACTCTCAGGAGGGGCAGCGGTTGCAGCAGCAGCAGCAGCAGCAGCAGCGTTAAGTGCCGAATTTCACTGTGTCAACGCACATTCCAAGTTCAAACAGACACTGGCTCCATACCCTTCCCCTGTCTTATTTTCTCAGCGTTACCTGTACTTCTGATGCAGTAAGGCCACTTTTTGGGTTGCTTCTTCCAATACCTTTTCATCCTGTAGCCAGCCCTGAAGAAAACACACGGCAGTAAGTATGTACACAAGTCACCCCGATTTCCCAGGAAGATTCGTTGCTGCTGACTCTACCCAACTCTCGTCGCCATCAGGCAGAAGCGGGGCTGGTAGGAGTGCGAGGGAACTTGGCTTCAGCACGTCATCATGGTCTCCCTAAGGAATTGAGTGGCTTCTGGTCAGAAGCCAAACACCTGCCCTGCCTTTTCCATTCAACCTCAGAGGAAGTTCCCACTGGGCTATGTCCGGTGGTAACATCCATGGGCAGTTGCCATATGGGCACTATGACACCTGTGCCCTCCCACTGGCCGTGAAGACGCTCAGAAGAGCATCCCTCCCCGGGTGGCTCCAGGGCAGTTTTCCTGCCAAGGGGACCAGTAGTGACCGTAACAGAGTAGAAGGCAGTGTCCTCCCATCATCTACTTTTTAAACTGCTGATGAGAAGCCGAATTTATTTCCACGTAATTTTGTGAGGTCTCAAGCCTTCGGTTAAAAGCAAAACCTCTTGTGGCTCCTCAGAAGCGGGAAAGGAGTAAGACAAATGTCTCTGGTGACAGCCCGGTGACTGCAGACCCTCCCGTGTCCGTGGCTTTACCACAACCAAGAAAGGTGTTACAGGAAAAAAACGTATACTTGAGTGTTTATCAGAGGGAACCGATTTTTCAATACTATTCCTGACTGTACAGGGCCCCTGGGAAGGCACATGGGCATTTCTTTAATAAATTGTCAGCCGAATCCAGGGCAGTAGGCAGAGCCATGTCCTGGATACGCATTTTGCCAAAAAGGCAGAAGTGTTCTCAGCTTGACCTTCATTTTGCCCAGGTGCCTGGGAGTGGGTTTATTACGTAAATCCAGCCAAGCACCAGGAATGAAGGGCCCACCCAGAACTGACCCTACGAGAATGCAAATAAGCTCCTTTGTCTTGACCTTTGGTGAAACTTCTGGTATTTTGCAGGTATATAAAATAAACATGCTGTTTTGGTGCTGGGTCCCTGTCTCTCCATCAGAAGAGGACAGCGGTCCCACCCAGTCCCAGCTTTTTTCTTCCATCTTTGTGTTCTGTCTCTTTCATATTCTCAATCCCCAGCCGCCCCTACTCAAAGAACCGGACCATTCTCAAGCCGTGCTGGACGCGGAAAAGAGAGACCCCTCCATATCTGACTTCATTTCAGGGAGTATTAAGGGCATGGAAATAAACTGGTTATACAAAGGCCCAATGTCAAAAGGAGTCTTGCCCTAACCGGTTTGGCTCAGTGGATAGAGCGTCAGCCTGCGGACTCAAGGGTCCCAGGTTCGATTCCGGCCAAGGGCAGGTACCTTGGATGCATGCTCAACTATACCTTATATGTCGTATGTAGATGGTGTGCTTATGATTCAGAAGTCAAATTTGCATTATAGCTATAAAGTGTATATTTTAAAAATATCGTTCTTAAAGGATTAGTGAGGTGGACCCATGTGTCTTGACTTGAAAAATGCCTATTAATAAAGTGAAAAATAAATTACAAACTGTATGTAATGTGATCTCATCTTTATAATTAAAAGACAAAACTGCCCTATAATCATCTGGGCTTACTTATGCACAGAAAAATGTCAGGAAGAAACCAAAGTGTTCACAGTAGTGATTATTCCTCTCGAGAATGGAATCAGATCATCTGAATATATTACAGCAAGATGTATTGGTTTAGAAAGTTTTAGCTGTTAAAAATAAATCGATAGTTTGGCAAACAGTTCATGAAAAACCAGCTCTTAAAGCCAAGGATGACATGTGGGAAGAGTCAAAGGACTTTGAAAAGGAATGTGGTTTCATGTGACAGGCAATTGTCTAAAAATGATAAAGGTCTCCATGCCTGCTAATATCTGAAATTAGCTGTTAAAAATAAATCGATAGTTTGGCAAAAAGTTCATGAAAAACCAGCTCTTAAAGCCAAAGATGACATGTAGGAAGAGTCAAAGGACCCTGAAAAGGAATGTGGTTTCCATGTGACAGGTAATTGTTTGTCTAGAAATGATAAAGGTCTCCACGCCTGCTAATATCTGAAGAATTTTATTAATAATTCTTCTGACTAAATTTCAATTCCTAAGATTAAATGCCAGTTATCCTATGAAACAATGCCCCACCAGAAGTCTTCCCAAGGTATATGTATATCCGTGTAAATACTTATCAGTTGGGCACAGGAAAAAATGACAGAATTAAACAATCCCAAAAACTACCCGTGAAAGGCAAACTTGATCTGTTATGACTGACAATGCTCTGTAATCCAGGAACACTGTTGAGGAAACCAAACAAGTGACGAATGCCTAAAGTAGAAGTGATCATAACCTTATCAACCTCACTGTTGGCTGATCTTTCTTCCTAAAATATTAGCTAGTAGCAAAGCAAGAGAAACACATAGCACGCAAATGCTCTCTGTGTGTATATTTTTCCTCTGTTTCTCTGTTGACATATGAGAACATGTTTATCCTTCCAGAAGTCTCTTTTCATTAGAGAATCCAAATTCATTCTTCCCACAAGGAAGCCCCTTCGGTAACAGAGTAACATTTCACCAACATATTTACACTACTATAGAAAGTCTGTTACTTTAAGAATTCCTGGCTGTTTTTGTTATAACAGTTTTAATCTGATAGGTCAGGTACAGTATCAGGTGTCATCATTTACCTTGAACAGCCAAGCCTGCTAGTTGAATTGCTTGTTCTAATGTACACGGAATGTTTCCTTCCAAGATATCTTTCTTCAGCTGCAGATAATACTGATACCTACAAAAAGCGGGGACACACTCCTAGCCCAGTGGACACAACGTGGGCGTCCTCTGCGCATGAGGTGCAGAGGAAACACCTTTCCTTTTCTTCTTTTTAAAAATATATTTTATTGATTTTTTTACAGAGAAGAGGGGAGAGGGATAAACAATTGGAAACATCGATGAGAGAGAAACATTGATCAGCTGCCTCCTGCACACTCCCCACTGAGGATATGCCCGCAACCAAGGTACATGCCCTTGACCAGAATCGAACCTGGGACCCTTGAGTCCGCAGGCCGACGCTCTATCCACTGAGCCAAACCGGTTAGGGCAAAAATGTCAATTTTAAAAAGTTAACAACAACATTAGCTCCAATTGAGACAAAGCATTTTACCATAATTTATTAGAGAAGCATAAACTAATCAACTGAAACCTTAAGCCGATGGTTTCAAAAAAAGACAAGAACATCCTTGACCATACCTACACACACACACACACACACACACACAATGTAATCAATTTATTCAGTTATTTCTCCTTAACTGCAGTCATTTCAAAGCTATAACCATGTAGAAGACAACTGGTCATCTATCTTATGCCCCATAAGACAGTCCCTACATATTGTCCTTGTTAGTTGGAGAGAGACGCCATAGGCAATCTTTACTTTAAAAACTCTGCCTCGTAACTTGGTAACATAAGACTTTGCTTACTCTGGTGGAAGTTCCCTAGCCCTGGAAGATAAACCCAGAAGAAAGCGATTCCTGATATTTCAGACCAAGTTTATATTGAAATTTTTTTGGATGAAATCCCTAAAAGCATAGCTGCTATAAAGCTTTCTTAATATTCTTGTAAAATGAGTTTACTTATTATTACACTTTCAATATTCGGGGCACAGGTTACCAGCCAAGCTTTAGTCACGCAGACCTAGGTTGCATTCCAGCTCTCCAATCAAGCATTCTGCAGGAATCTGAGCAAGTCGTAATCTATGGGTTAAACTGTCACTGGCAAAATGGGAATGCTATCATCCCTTCACAAGGTGGAATGTATTCAAGGAATATAGTTTAGAGCTTTTAGCACAATACTAGAACATAGCTGGCACTCAAGAAACCGTAACTATTATGATTGTTATCAGCAATCATCTACTTGAAGCCAGTCACCAATAGTTCATGTTATCACTTCTCCATTTTGGTAAAGCCCTACAGTGCAGATTTATTCTGCCTCCCATTCACTTACCCCCTTTCACCGGGGATTACTGGTCCCTACTCTGCATCAAGCGCTGTTCTAGATGCTGGGGACATGATGTGAAATGAAGATCCACCAACTCTCTGCCAATACGGTCCAGAGAAATAATGCCTTGATAAAATGTAGCCTGCAAACCTGAATTCAGAACTGTTTAAACCAAGGAATGAAAAAGACTGCACACGTTAATTCTAAAGCAAGCATTCCATATACTTGCCCAAAAGCCAAATATGCTGATTAAACAAAAATATTACCTACAGCCTTATCAACTTGTTAATTTTCTAATATAAAGTATTTTTACACAAAAATATTACATTAATACCTCATGATCTCACTCATTTATGGATAATAAAGAACATTATAAACTGATGAACAAAAATAGACACAGAGGCAGAGAAGCATCAAACAGTCAAACTACAGCGGGAACAAGGGAGGGTTGGAGGGGGGAGTAAGAGATCAACCAAAGGACTTGTAGAAGGCCGGGGGGAGGTCAGTGGGGGAGCGGGGAGACATATGTACTACTATTTGTAATACCTTAAAAAATAAAATTAAATTAAAAAAATATATATTTTACATTAAATAATTATAATAGATTAGGTGCCTCATTTTGCACAACAGAAATTTTAAATAATGTGCAGCAGGTAGTTTTCACCTGTTTTTCTTAGGTTAGTAATAGAAGGCTAATGTACAGACATTTTTATTTTTATATATTTGTTTTATTATAGAAATTCTGAAAGATATACAGACAATAAGTACGAAAACTCCCATAGCCTTAGCATGCAGCCTCACCAATCGCCAACTTTATGCCTGCCATGTCTCCTCAATGCTCTCCCCTCCCTGACTCCCAGTGTTTTACAGCAAATCCCAGATGTATCATAGCAACTACAAATACCTCAGTATATATCCCTAAAGGTCAGCTTACACACACACACACACACACACACACACATACTTTTAACATATCCAACAAAATAAATGACTAAAATGCCTTAACACTATCCAATACCCAGTCATGTACAATTCTTGTGACTGCGTCAACAGTCTTTTTACAGTTGCTGTTTTTTAAATCAGGATCCCAACAAACTACAAATTACATTTGATTATTTCTAAATTTCTCTTAATTTTAGAAAAAAAAAATGCCTCCTCTTTATTTTCATGTTACTTATAGACAAAATGATGTGGTTTATCGTGTAGAGTTTTCCACATTCTGGGTTTGCCTGATTGTACTCTCATGGGGACATGTGATGTGTTCATCCCTTCTCCTGTGAACTAACTGCTAGACGGAGAGAGCAGTGTTGTCTAACTGAACTTTCTGCAGGGTGCAATGGTATATATCTGTGCTGCCAGAGGGCAGCCATTAGCCACACTTACAATGTGGCGAGTGTGGCTGAGGAGTGGGAAAAGCCCCTTAGAGCAGCATGACTTGCTGAGAGGAGAGCCGGGTTTACACTTCTGCTCCCTGGAAGGTGAATACAACAGTGAGGTGGTCTCCAGGATCCTTTGGCTCTGAGGTTACGTAGTGAATGGAAAGAACACGAACACACTGAGGATGGTGGAACAGTAAGAGACAGAGCATGGGCCCTTGAAGGCTGGTCCTAGAAGCTCTGCAGGGCTGACCTCCAGACTTCCTTCATGGGAGAAGTCAAAGGTATTAAGGGCTTTTGTTATATATAGCCATACCTAATCCTTACTGATGAAACTTATCTATCAGGTTCTGCTACACCCAATTAATGTGTAATCATACTGGGTGAATCTACAGGGCCTGTTCTCTCTCAGCCCTCTCCACAGCTAATGCCTTTGTTCAGGTCCACATTCTACACTAATGCCCATATTATGGCATGTACATTACTAACTGGTCTCCTGCCTACAGTCTTGCCACCTCTAATCTACCTTCTATGATGGGTTACCTTTGTAATATACAAATTTTATCATTCCATTCTGTTAAAATTAAAAAATGTCTGTCCTCATTGTACCATGATTTTATGACTAAAACACTCCTATTTTTTTAAACATGGGGGAGGGGGAGAGGCACATATTAGCCAACATTTTCAGACCTTCAACACCTCCCGCCTCTCCCTCTCCCCCTCCCACGTCACCACCCCACACTGCCACTGGAGTCAAAGAATTGTGAGAACCCTGCTGCACACTTCCTTGAAGAAGGAACACAGAATCTGTGACTAATTTTAATTTTTTCCCCCTCCCTCCTTTCGTTGTTAGAAAGGTCAGAAACAAATCAATACACACCCTAACGATGACATCACCACGAGAAGAGTTCACAGCCAGGGTTGAAGTGTTTTCCCCTTAATCACTCCTTTGTGCCCAGTGAAGCCATAACTCATGCAAATGCAGTAAGGCGTTCTGACACACCACATACCAGAACCTCCACGTGACACTGTGGCTGAAAATGTGGGGCGGGAGGGCAAAGGTCAGCCTGATCTCCCGACTGCAACCTTCCTTTCACTTTTCCAATCACACGCGGTCATTTCCTGAAAGCAGAGCATGGACTCTCTCACCTGGTGACCTCCTGCTGTAGCTGGGACACGGAAGGCACGTAGAACACCACTCCGAAGGAGACGGTGGGCTCCAGGGCGTACTTATCCAGCTGCTTCTTCAGAGGCTTTTCCAAATCCACCCACCGGCGCTGATTCTGCTTGTTGTAGTACCAGAGGCTGAAGTACGTGATCTGGAAAGAGGGAAGGTCACTGAAGGAGGCAGAAATGTACAAAAGGGTCTCTCTACTTCAATTGCTCTAATCCATGACCTGGGACCAAGTGACAGCCATCTCCTATTGTTTTACTTCTCAGAAAGGGACAATAGCAAAACCTGAAGGGGGAAAAATAAAAGAATTAAGACCTATCTATAGCTAGATACTGTATTCAGGGGAAAAAAGGTGAGAAGTCAATTACTCTTGCAGACTATTTTTTCAACCCTGCACCAAAAAAATGCCTTCATGGTCTAGACAGCAGAATGTACTGGGTGCTCTGAAATTTTACATACAGTTTTTAACAAAAACCATATGCTAAAAAATATTGAAATACTAAGTGTATTATAATTAATGTTTTATAATAAACATAACTGGGGGTCTACCTAGTACTAATCCATGACCTGGGACCAAGTGACAGCCATCTCCTATTGTTTTACTTCTCAGAAAGGGACAATAGCAAAACCTGAAGGGGGAAAAAAAAGAGTTAAGACCTATCTATAGCTAGGTACTCGTATTCAGGGGAAAAAAGGTGAGAAGTCAATTAGTCTTGCAGACTATTTCTTCAACCCTGCACCAAAAAAATGCCTTCATGGCCTAGACAGCAGAATGTACTGGGTGCTCTGAAATTTTACATACAGTTTTTAACAAAAACCATATGCTAAAAAATACTGAAATACTAAGTGTATTATAATTAATGTTTTATAATAAACATAACTGGGGGTCTACCTAGTAGAATTTTTTTTTAATTGATTTCAGAGAGAGGAAGGGAAAGGAAGAGAGAGGTAGAAACATCGATACCCGGGTTTACGCCCTGACTGGGAATCAAACTGACAACCTTGTAGTGCATGGGATGATGCTCAACCAACTAAGCCACACACCGGCTAGGCTACCTAGTAGAATTCTGAAGAGACAATGCTCATCCAACCTTTTGCTACTCTCAAATTTGGCTTCTATAAATAAACTAGAGGCCTGGTGCACGAATTCGTGCACAGGTGGGGTCCCTCGCCCTGGCAAACAATGGCGGTCTATGGTGGGGAGATGGCCAGAAGGGGGGAGGGACCATGGGAGATTGGCTGTGGGAGTGCACTGACCACCAGGAGGCAGCGCCTGCATTGAGCATCTGCCCCCTGGTGGTAAGTGCGCATCATAGCAACAGGTCGACCAGTTGTTCTGATTGTTTGGTCATAACGGTCACTTAGGCTTTTATATATATAGATAAGTCTGTGTAAGTATTCTAAATTCTAGTAATACTAGTGCAATTGCATAACTGCAACTCCTCTTTGCCTCCAAAAGTTCATTAGATACAAACTTAAAGCAACTGTAGGCCATGGAGATACATTACCTCTCTCTTTTTCTCTCTCTCTCCTCTCTTTCTCTCTCTCTCTCTCTCTCTCTCTCACACACACACACACACACACACACACACACACACACACAAAGTTATACCTAAAGCAGTAAAATAACTTGTTATTTTAAGTTATTTAAGTTACCCACGGGTTTGTTTTTTTTTAAATGCCCAGACATGTAGATCTCACTTGCTGTGTAACCAAACTGTTCAGGTAAATCAATACTAGCCCTGAGCATGGTCAACCTGAAAGGGCATTAATGCACGTAAGAGTTGAAAGGACAGCCTCGGGCCACTGCTAATATATACCTCTTCCCAATCAATTTACAGTCAAGGTCATTACAAAACTCACTGCTTTGTCCTAGGCTCTACAGAAACACTACCAAATAGAACCTTCTATGATGATGAAAATATTCTCTTACCTGCACTCTCCAATACAGCAGCCACTAGCCACATGTGGCTATTGAGCACTGGGAATGTAGCTAGTGCAGCTGAGGAACTGGATTTTTTAATGCTATTTAATCTTTTATGCAAAAGGGACTTTAATAAATTTTATTTTCCAAGAGCACTTAAGAAAACCCATATCTAAATCATACACAATAGTGAAAAACTGAAATCTTTCTCCCCAGGATCAGGAACATGTTCACCACTGTTATTCAACTGTACTGGAAATTCTCTCCAGGTAAGAAAATGAAATAAAGGCATCCAAACTGGAAAGAAGTAAAACTATCTCTATACACTGGAGACATGATCCTTTATTATTAAAAATATATATATCACCCTGGCCTGTGTGGCTCAGTTGGTGGTAGCTAGTTCAATTCCTGGTTAGGGCAGGTGTCTGGATTGGAGGTTCAATGCAGGAGACAGCCGATTGATGTTTCCCTCTCTCCATCTGCCTTCTCTCTCTAAAAAATATCAAGAAAAACATTTTTTTTAAATCCCAAAGATGCCCTCACCAAAACAAAACAAAACTACTAGAGCTAATAAATTCAACAAAATCGCAGGATGTAAGATCTCCAAGCAAAGATCAGTATAGATTCTATACACCGGGAATGAAAAATTCAAAAAGAAACTGAAGAAAGTATAAACATCTAGAAATAAATTTAACCATGGAGGTGAAAAGGCTTCTGTACTGAACAATACAAAACAATGCTGAAAGAAATTAAATTGAAAGACATACCATGTAAATGGATTGAACACTGAAGTTTGCTAAGATGACAAAACTCCCCAAAGTGATCTACAGATTCAAATGCAGTCCCTATCAAAATGCCAACAGCTACTTTCACAGAAATGGAAGAGCCAATTCTCAAATGCACATGGAATAGCCAAAACAATATTTAAAAAAGAACAAAGTTGGAGGACTCACACTTTCTGATTTTAAAACTTACTAGAAAGCTACCTTAATCAGAGCAGTAAGGTATTGGTATAAGAATGGGGTCCAGAAATGAAGCCACACATCTATGGTCAACTGATTTTAGACAAGAGTGCCAAAACCATTCAGTGGAGAAAGAACAGTCTCTTCAACAAATAGTCAACAACTGAAGTTAGGTCCCTACACTTCTCACCATGTATTAAAAGTAACTCAAACTGGATCAACAACCTAAATATAAGAACTATAAACTCTTTAGCAGAAAACATAGAGGTAAATCTTTATAACTTTAAAATAGATCCTCAGATAATGACACAGAAAGTTTGAGCAACAAAGAAAACAACAGATACATTTCACTTCATCAAAATTCAAAACTATGTGCATCAAAGGTCCAAATCAAGAAAGTAAAAAAGGCGCAAACTATATAGAATGGGAGAAGATATCCGCAAATCACATATCTAGTATCTAGAATATATAAAGAACTCTTGCACAACAAAAAGATAACTCAATTTTAAAAAAGGGCAAAGGGACTTGAAGAGATATTTACCCAAAGAACATATACAAATGGCCAAGTGCACATGAAACAAGCTTCATGTCATTAGTCACTACGCAAATATAACTCAGAACCACAATGAGATATTGGATGTGAAGAACCTGAAATCTTTATACATTGCCAGTGGGAATGTAAAATGGTTCAGCCACAATGGAAAATAGTTTGGTGGTTCCTCAAAAGTTAAACATATTAATCATCATATGAACCAGCAATTCCACTCCTAGATACATAACCAAAAGAACTGAAAACAGCCAAAACCAGTGTGGCTCAGTGGATAGAGCGTCGGCCTGCGGACTGAAAGGTCCCGGGTTCGATTCTGGTCAAGGGCATGTACCTTGGTTGCAGGCACATTCCCCGTAGGGGGGGTGCAGGGGGCAGCTGATTGATGTTTCGCTCTCATCAATGTTTCTAGCTCTCTATCCCTCTCCCTTCCTCTCGGTAAAAAATCAATAAAATATATATTTTAAAGAACTGAAAACAGATACTCAAATACATGTACAAGCATGCTCATACAAGGGCTATTTGCAATAGCCAGAAGATGGAAACAACTTAAATGTCCATCAGCAGAAGAAAGGATTCATAGATTTTGGAATATACAGATAATAGGACATTATTCAGCCATGAAAAAGCAGCACTGATACATACTACAGTGTGGATGATTTGCAAAAACATTATACTAAGAGAAAGAAGCCAGGTACAAAGGGTCACATATTGTATGATTCCATTTAAACAAAATATTCAGAATAGATAAATCCTGAGCAACAGAAACAGAAAGTAGACTGATGGCTTGGAGAGTGGGTTGGAAGAAAGGAGAGCAATTGATTAACCCGTGGAGGGTTTCCATTCAGGGTAACGAAATGTTTTGAAACTAGATAGAATAGGTATTGTGAATGCACTAAATCACTACATGGTTTATTTTTAAAACGTTAATTTTTTATGTGAATTTCATCTCGAAAAAGATTTTTTTTAAAGAACAGAAACACTAAATAAAAATAACAAACCACTAACAACTAAAATTAAGTATAGACTTTTTAAAACTTATAAATAGGTCAAATGCAGTGTGTTTGAAACAGTCTAAGGAAAAGAAATGAGCCAGAAATAGATGAGGCTAGCCATGAGTTAATTGGATTTTTTGCTTCCTAATATCTATCCTTTGGTCTTCCTCTATTTAAAGTTAAGATATACCAGAAACATTTTTTTTCCTTACAAAAACCTTAGTGCCCTAAATTTTGACTTTTACCAGTCATTACCTGGCCTAGGATAGTTGCCCAGAATCATGTGTCTTCTCTTCCTTGAATCCAAATCTTCTGGGCTATGCATGCCCTATAGTGTTTATGGGCTTGGTTTAACTGTAATTAACATGTTCCCAGGAACCAGCCTTTACTTATTGGCTCTCAGGTGATGCCTCTCATCACTCCATTATGCCCCAGGACCTTTCCTAGTAAGAATCCACATGGCTTCCCTTGCCCCACAGCTCTGTCTGCTCTCACTGATGACCAAAGCAAGCTGACTAGGCCTGTGGGAAACTCCAAGAGAATCTTCCAGCATCCTCAGAACACTTCTCAATGATCAGTCAATAGGTTTTTGTGCCAAAGCTGGTGGCTCGGTGGATAGAGCGTCAGCCTACGGACTGAGGGGTCCCGGGTTCAATTCTGGTCAAGGGCATGTACCTTGGTTGCGGGCACATTCCCAGTAGGAGGTGTGCAGGAGGCAGCTGGTCGATGTTTCTCTCCCATTGATGTTTCTAACTCTCTATCCCTCTCCCTTCTTCTCTGTAAAAAATCAATAAAATATATATTTTTTTAAAAATAGGTTTTTGTGAAATTTCTTCACGGTGAGATACTTTTACCTTCACCGGTTCTTTCCTAGTTTATTCTAAACAAACACATCAGTAGTCTTACTAAAGTTGCTCAAGGATTTCTTCATAAGCTGTTTAAAATTTACTAGCTACTCTCCTAAAATGGCATGGATAATTGTGCTTGCTGTGTAAACAACAGTAAAAACAAAAGTTATGCGGTTAAAAAAGTTGGCTTCTTTACAGGCACAAACGGGTTTACAGGAACCAACATTTACTCAGAGAACAAAGTGATTGGGTAACTAAGCTTTTTGTTCAGCAGAAAACACAGCTACAAATTTTTGAGGTCCGGTTGAAGGTGTGTCCCAAATCACAGATCGTCTAAGGAGACACCGATGGTTATAAGCAGGTCCAAATCCCGCCAGAATGTGACCCTTTCCTAAGCCCCAAGTCATTTCTTGTCTAATTATTTTAGGAGTCTTGTTAGTTGTACTATTTTTAAGGCAGAGCAGAAGGACACACAAATTAGCGGGAGGGTTTTTTAAGCCACTGATGCACTGAGTTTGATACAGGTTAATCCCATATAAAATGGCAACTATAATTTTATCCTGATGCTTTTCTTAGATGAAGGAGAAGTCAGCAGATGTTTCATCAGGAACGAGATGAGAGGAGATAGCACCCGATAAAGCCTTTCCCAGGAGAGATCATCTAACAAGGGTGGTGAACAAGTATTAACCTAATTCAAGCCCAGCTCTTACCTCTATACTGAGTCTGTCATAAATAATGAAGCATTGTGCTTCTTCCTCTCAGCTGTGAGTATGGTGGTCACACTGCCTCAAAGCAGACAATATATATTGTCCTTTTCTGTTTAATTGCAATCCATTTTCTTGTGTCCTTGGTCAGGCAGTATATGATCTGTTTTACAGTCAAGGTTATAATTAATATGCAATATCACTACACCCTAGCACATATGAGGATTCAGAAATATAACAATCAAAAGTGTATCTTCACCTCCTAATTATACTGAAACTTTTATTAAACTGAAGCCCAAGTAATGGATGGCCTCAAGTAACCAGATTTTGTTGCTGTCGTAACATTTCACTTCCAGGAAAAAGAGTCCAATGACAAGCCAACTTCGGGGATTTATTAAAAGTAAGTCCGAGGCATGAATTGGGATCA
This sequence comes from Myotis davidii, assembly GCF_000327345.1. Lineage (NCBI taxonomy): Eukaryota > Metazoa > Chordata > Mammalia > Chiroptera > Vespertilionidae > Myotis > Myotis davidii. The sequence continues at coordinate 2,555,943 of NW_006284349.1, read as the reverse complement.
CTATCTACATAGATGACTGCTCATACCTTCTCTATTTACTCTCCTGAACAATAAGATGCTATGAAGAACCCAGTGATCCCAAAACACAGTACGAACATCCCTCAAAATATATATATTGTACTTCCTAAGAAAAATGGACTGTCTTAGAAAAATTCATCTATTCATTCAATGAATACTGATTGAACACCTACTATGTGTCAAACCCTTATAGGGACACAACACTGAGGAAAAGAACACATGGAAAGAAAGACAAACAAAATATAGGGGAGGTCAGATACCAAGAAGTGCTACACAGAAATATATTCAATTATAAAGTTAAAATGATATTGACATGTTCTTAAAGACTAAGGCTAGGATTAAATGCAAAAATGTTAATACATACATTTTACTGCCCCAAATGATAGAAATAACTGAGATATTCCTGCACACAGTTTCCATACAAAGGCTAACATGCTCTATCTTGTACCAACCACATAAAAGGTCCGTTTGTTTAGGACCCACATACCTGAGGGTAAGCCAAGCCTCCCATACTTTAATTATTTTAGCTGTCTAGTTTGCTATATTACAGGGCCATTTCTTATATCCCATTCCAATAGAATCAGGCAGATTTCTCTTTATTCAGGTCTCTAAACTTGGGCTTTTGCAGGTTTGCTTATTAGCTTAATTCACAAATGTCTATGTTTTAGATCATTCATAACTGTTCTCTTTTTATTTATAAGACAGATAACCTCAGTCTAATTTGGCCCATACTCCAGTTTTAAAATTTCAATTAATTCACAGGAAAAATTTGTTCCATGTTTTCCTGAATTGGAGTCTTAGTTATTCTTTCTATCTTGGTTTACCATAGTATTGAGCAGTGTGAGCAGTATTCTTCGAAGTGTTAATGGCACAATGTGAAAATGAAAAGAAGAGCTGAAATGAGTATATTTAGGAATAGCGGATTATTTTTCTGACATTCACTTTTGTCAGATTAAAATTATATCTGTTTCATGTGACTCAGGAAGTGGCAACCATGAAGGACCACAAAGAGATAAAGGGAATTAGAAAGAGGATAAATCCATTTTAAATGAATATGGGCCTTAATTCATGTTAAGAAAGAATCTAGTCAAAGTTAATTTCTATTGCCTGAAAGAACATTACCCAACATATTTTCCATTTCCCAAAAAAAAAATACAGTCGCTTCACTGTTCTTAAATTAGTATTGCCATGAAAGAGCTGAAGGTTATAAAATCAAGTAAATTATTTTTGTGGTTAAAATACTAAACAGATATACATGAAGAAACTCCTAGATTTCTGTTACTAAAAGCTATGCTGTTTTCTTCATTAATCAACACTTGCAAATTATGGTTTCATCGCACATGAAGTAACTCTTCTCTCCACATATTTACAAAGTGGTTTTCTAGTTACAGTAAACCCTTCTTCCACGTACACAAATGTTCCAAGAAAACAGTAAAGTTATTTCCTCTTTTAATACAAAAAGGCCATTATCCCCTTTTTTTATTAACGATATAAAGTTCCATTTAACAAATGGCACACTTACGGCTTTAGTGAATTTCCTTTTGAACTATGTTCCTCACTGAGGAATAAGGCATGGATGGTACATAACTCAGAAATATACACTCAATATTTTTTAATTGTTTAAGTACCATAATACCAGTTACATTTTATTCCAAGAAGTGCTACTTAAAAAATACAAAGGACTAGGTATTTTCATTATATTTAAAAGTAGAATAGTTGAACTGACCGTAAATATGTATTACTATTAAGGATAATAGGAATTACCCACTATTCATTATCCTATATCCAACTATCCTATATTCAAGGAATCCTATATAATAAAAGCCTAATGTGCAAATAAACCAAATGGCGGAACGACCAGTGGAACGACTGGTCACTATGATGCGCACTGACCACCAGGGGGCAGATGCTCAATGCAGGAGCTGCCCCAGCCCACATGCTGCAGACCAGCCAAGGCAGGTGCCAGCGGGGGCCCCTTATTGCCCCTCTGGTCGCCCCACAGATGGGCCCTGATCGCCAGCCAGGCCTAGGGACCCTACCCATGCACAAATTTTGTGCATCAGGCCTCTAGTATAATGATAAAAGTCCTACTGGGAGGAGTGGGGGGAAAGAGACAGACAATAAAGGTTAAATGATAGAATCCTGACCTGCAAAAGAGGAATTAAAAATGGGACAATTAATAGTCAGTCGCCTTGTCCCCATGCCAGGAATTCCCAGGTGGCAGCATGGAAACACTTTGGTGTGAACTGCTGTAACAGGTGGAAATACACCCATGGGCACAGCAGCTGAATCCCAGCGATCCAGCTCATCAGGAACGGCAGCGAGAACCACAGTGGGCTCACTAGTTCTCCCAGGCTTCCTTGTTTGTATACACATTGAGGCCCCAGAAGCCCCCAAGTCCATCCAACAGCCGTGCAACCAGATACTGCTTTGGAAAAACTCTCAGAAGAGAGCTCTCCTGGGATGTATTTCATCAGCCTGATGCTTCGACTCCACCAGGGAACAAGCTTACAAAAGGCTTCCTACCAACCAGCTCTGCCCCCGGCATGTCAGGCATTCATTGTCAACCTCGTCTTGCTGGCTAATCATGATTCATGTCCCTTCTCAGAAACGGTTCTGATGTGGTCACCGTGGAGGGCCATAAAGGGATAAAGGGAATTAGAAAGAGGATTTGGGAACTATAAATGAATATGGGTCATAATTCATTTTAAGAAAGAATCTAGTCTTTGCCTGATGTGACTTTAAAAGCATATTTTAAGCAAGATAATACATTGCACTAATTAAAATAAATGATACCAAATATCTCAAGGGTACTTAAAACAATCTCCATCAGCTTTGGGAGGCTGCAGTGTATAGCAGGCTGTCCTTAAGGCACCAGCTCCATGGCTGTCAGAACACCTGTCACTTGCCCAGGGCTACATGTCGGGAAGAAAGGATGCCCATCAAGGAGCCACAACTACTCCTCCAGTTGTGATTCCTGCCATGAGCAAGTGACTTAACACCTCTGAGTCTCAGTCTACCCATCTGTAAAATAGAGAAGAATATCACAGTGCCTCACAGGATTCTTGAGGATCAAAATAAGCGAAAACATTTAAAGCACTTGGAAGAGGGTCTCATACATGATACATACTCAAGGAATATTAGCTCTCATTCTCATAGTCTTCAAATCCCCTTAACTAATATAAAACTCCATATTCCATCTTCTTTCATATAGGAAATTCTACACCTAAATACTTCCTTCATTAACAGGGTTTTGTCATAGGCAACTTTTCCTTTTAAAATCAATTATTAGAAAACACCAACACTTGGATTGTTGGTTGTTGTTTTTTTAAGGAAAATGGCAATGGCTTGAAGGAAAAGTAGTGTGTGGTTGAGGAAAAATGCCAAACCTGGAGCCGGAGGACCTGAATCCTAGTTGGGGTCTGTCACTGACTACTTGCACAGCCAGGCAGAGGGGGCGCAGTAGTGTACAGTGAAGTCTATGTTCGAGTAGTGGACAACAAATGTTATACGTATAATAATATATAATATTAGATATAAAACAGGCTTCATTTCTTCCTGTTATCATGCTGTAATATAGAAGCTATAAGTGTTCTTTTCATTAAGTAACCATTCAAACATAAATTTGACTTCAAATTAGGAGCCAGTAATAAAAATACAGACAAGTCAAATATGTGCATGTCTAAATATTATGTGTAAGTGCAAAATATGGGTGGGTAGAGTGATTCTCTAAATAATTCATACCAAACTCTGGGACAAAGAGAGAGGATGTTACAGGGAATATCTTAATTCTCAGTGGTGTAACTGACTTAATTGGCTCACAATAATAACACCTCGGAAGGGGACTAGACTTCGGGTGGTACACAGATGTTGTATTATAAAGTTGTACACCTGAAATTTATATAATGTTATTAACCAACTAGAGGCCTGGTGCATGAAATTCATGCACGAGTATGGTCCCTAGGCTTGGTCTGCGATCAGAGCCATCTTCCCTGGCTGCCGGCGGCCAGCCCTGCCCCCTGCCACCACCCACCCTCAGTTCCCCATTTGCCATTGGGCGATCAGAGCCTGCCAGCCCGGGAAAGGGACTGAGAGGTTGGAAAGAGACTGACAGGTTGGCTGTTCTTGCCTGCTCACCAGCCCCATCTCCCAAGCTAGGTGCCCTCTGTGTGTGGGATGACTGGCGGGGCGGGGGCATTGGCCTGGCGCCGCCTGCATCCGCCACCACCCACCCCTAGATTTCCGTTTGCCATTGGGTGATCAGAGCCTCCTGGCTAGGGTAAGGACCGAGAGGTTGGCCAGCAGGCCCCAAACAGGTGATCAGGGCCTGCTGGCTAGGGGCAGCTCCTGCGTTGAGTGTCTGCCCCCTTGTGGTCAGTGTGCATCATAGTGACCGGTTGGTTCTGCTATACGGTTGATTTGTATTTTACCCTTTTATTATATAGGATTTTACCCCAATAAATGTAATAAAAAATTGTTAATAACACCAAGTCACTTTTCTTCAATCCATTTTTTCTCAGTAAATTATTCTAACTAAAGAACAAATGTACATGATGTAACAGAAAATGGAAATAGCTAAAGAAAAATAACTTTGCACACACACACACACACACACACACACACACAAACAGAGCTGACAGTTAACAAGTACCTTGCATGAGAACCTCCCTTTGGTCTGGACACTGCCCCTTGTGTCCACTCCATCACTGAGATGGAGGGAGGAGGAAGGAAGTCAATCACACACAGGGTTAAACATCTAGCCAAGCATCTATTTCAGCACTTGGCATATGGTCAGTACCCAATAATTAGCGATCATTCTTACTACCACTTGTAACCATATTACATATGAAAGAAACAAAATCCAAGAATATATGAAGAAACAACTATGGCAGGAGACATTTAGATGATAAATACCAAGACTTTGTGAGGGCTATTTGAGAATGTTTGGTCCGGGCAAGGCTACCCTTTGCTGATCTAAATAGCTCTCCAAAGACCTTTGGGGGTATTAACTCCTGCCCTGGCAAAGGTGCCCCCTACCAGCAGTGGCAAAAGCTGTGCAGGGGCCTCACGAAGAAGAACATCATGCCTGTCGACCCCACGCCTTTGTTCCCCAGCAACGTGCTCTAGCAACAAGAAATTTTTACTGTTGTGCTGGCAAATGGGCATCAGCTCTCAGTGGGCCAAGCTGAGTGCCAACTTGTAAAAGGTACGCCTCAACTAAACTCAAACTGCATTCCTTTCATCTCCCCTTGCCTTGAATAATAGTGTAATGAATCTATCACTGCTTTGGAGTATGTTATACTATTTTTTTTTAATATTTTTTTATTGATTTCAGAGAGGAAGGGAGAGGGAGAGAAAGAAACATCAATGATAAGAGAGAATCATTGATTGGCTGCCTCCTGCACACCCCACACTGGGGGTCGAGGCCAAACCCCAAGCATATGTCCTGACCCAGAATCAAACCATGACCTCCTGGGAGCACTATCTCTATTCGTTGAGGTTTTGCTTCCCCGCATATGTCGACAGTTTGGTACAAATAAACTCACAAAAATTCTTTAGAGGTTTCAATGGTTTAAAACAAACAAACAAACAAACAAACAAAAAACCATGACCTCCTGGTTCATAGAGCAATGCTCAACCCCTGGGCCACACCAGGTGGGCTACAGTATTTCTTTATCAACTTATTAAGAGGCATAATCCCACATGCTACCAGCCTGGGAAATTCCCACAGTGAACCTGTGTTAAATAAATTGCTGACAAAGACAAACTCAGTCTTGGAGCATAATTTTGCACACCCACCCCGCCCCCCCACCCCCACTCCAAAACTTGGCGCCAGCATATTGTGAAGACCGTGATATGAGCAAAGGCTGTGTTCAGAGGAAAGAAAGTGTCATGTTAAGGTAGGTGTGTATCTGACAAGAAGAATGAAGCGTATGTCTCAACAGCTGGCCTGGAATTTGGTTAATGCATAAGGGAAGCATGAGTCATCCATTCATTCACTGAAGAATTATCACACACCTACTGCTTGACTATTTGGTGGGCACAAAGGTGCTATCTGGTAGGGAAGACAGACATGGATCTACCGCCAGAACTGCAATGAAGGAATCCCACTCACAGCCTCCTCCCTTCCCTCCTTGAAAGGAGTTTTGTTTAGTTTTTCCATTAACAGTAAGTTGTCCCAGGGAGGAAAGGAATAACCCAAATGGCTTTCCTGAGATCTGAATACGAAGGCCACTCAAAAAGAGCATTTGAGCCTGGACAGCATAGCTAAGCAGTTGAGCATCGACCTACGAACCAGGAGGTCGTGATTCGATTCCCGGTCAGGGCACATGCCAGGGTTGCAGGCTTCATCCCCAGTGTGAGGCATGCAGGAGGCGGCCCATCAATGATTCTCTCTCATCATTGATGTTTCTCTCTCTCTCTCTCTCTCTCTCTCTCCCCCTCCCTCTCTGAAATCAATAAAAATATATTTTTAAAAAACAACACAAACAAACAAAAAGGGCATTTGTGGGAGAAGGGGGTGAGCAGTATACTTCAGAGGCAAGTTATTGTCTTAAAATTATGAAGGCCTTGAATTGCTCACAAAGATTCCATCCTATCAGCACCTTCACTCTGGAGAAAGATTAGGGAAGAATCTGTTAAACCAAGACAAGGGGAAAACTGCCTCATCCAAGAGGCTTCTAGGCCCCCAGTGTGAGCTCACAGATGGACTGAGGGAGGGGGCATCCAGGAACCACCTGAAACTGTGTGCAAAATTCTGCATTTTCATCACATTCTCCAAGGGGCCCATGACCCCTCTACCTTTAACGAAGTTCAAGCAGAAGTCTGACAGGTATAAACTCAAATTCTGGTTCTTTTGCTCATTAGCTATATGACCACCCAGATGAGTGGAACAAGTTACCCAGTTTTCCAGGGCTTCTTTTTCTTCATTTTAAAATAGAAAAGATAAGGCCTAACTCGTTGTGAGGATTAAACCAGATAAGGCATGTTAAGCTTCCAGCATAATCATGTTCATCCACCCAGAAGGAGGACAGCAGAACGCTGTTAAAGCTTTTACTATTGTAAGGAATGAAATCTGAAACCATATACACAAAGGACAATGACAGAACTTAGAGCCCCCCAAACGCCATCAGTTCCCCACATCTGACATTTTTTTTATTATTATTATTGATTTTTTTTACAGAGAGGAAGGGAGAGGGAGAGGGAGTTAGAAACATAGATGAGAGAGAAACATCAATCAGCTGCCTCCTGCACACCCCCCACTGGGGATGTGCCCACAACCACAGCACATGCCCTTGACTGGAATCGAACCTGGGACCCTGAAGTCTGCAGGCCGATGCTCTATCTCAGGGTCCTCAAACTACGGCCTGCGGGCCACATGCAAATACAAATACTGTATTTGTTCCCGTTTTGTTTTTTCACTTCAAAATAAGGTATGTGCAGTGTGCATGGGAATTTGTTCATAGTTTGTTTTTAAACTATAGTCCAGCCCTCCAACAGTCTGAGGGACAGTGAACTGGCCCCCTGTTTAAAAAGTTTGAGGACCCCTGCTCTATCCACTAAGCCAAACTGGTCAGGGCACATCTGACATTCTGTAACTCAACTTATAAACCTCCCCACAGGAGTAAAACCACACTTACTTCCAGGTGATCATGGGACTACACTATCGTGGCAGATGGTTGGTGAGAGAGACTCAAGGACATCTCTAATTCTCTCCATAATCCTATCTAATAAAGAGGGAATATGCTCATTGACCCTCATGCCGTCACAAAGATCGTGGTGCCCACAGCCAATAAGGAGGGAATATGCTAATTGACTGCCCTGCCCTCAAAGATGGCAGTACCCACAGCCTTAAGATGGCAGGGCCCAGTCCCCTCAGCCCCGCCGAGCCTGCCCCCAGGTGGGCCTGGCTGATCCGTGTGCCTGCCTCCAGAGATCCCCCAATCCCCTCAGCACCCCAGCTGCCCAGGGCCGGCCTGAGGCACAGGCAAGCCTCGGATGGCAGCTGCCCAGCTGCCCAGGGCCGCCCGACACTCAGGTAACCAGGGCCGGCCGAGGCTTGTGCTGTCGGCAGTGGCAGCAGCAGAGGTGTGATGGGGAGTCAACTTCCTCTGATCGCCTCCCACCCCTGAGGGCTCCCAGACTGTGAGAGGGGGCAGGCCGGGCTGAGGGACCCCCGCCTCCAGTGCATGAATTTTCATGTACTGGGCCTCTAGTAAGAGAATAACATCTCAGATTATTAGCCTTTACATTTACTAGAAATGAGGTGAATTTTTAAAAAAGTAATGAGGTGAAGGTTGAATAATACTCCATTTCTTTAAGTAAACACATTTCCAAATTAATTCTGTATTAACTTGTGTGATAATATATTATTTATTCTAAAGTGCATACTATCTCCATATCCGTATGTACAATTCCATACATATTTATATGGCTGGTTCTTAATTATCTAGTAGACCCAATGGAAAAAGTAACAGATAATCTATAAATCAGAAAATAAATCCTTGCTCACTTATAATCAGCTTTGGACTTTGGAAAGCATTCTTTATCTGATAGGGGTGGGTGCGGAACCTTTTTTCCTGCCAAGGGCCACTTGGATATTTATAATATCATCCGTGGGCCATACCAAATTACCAACTGAAAAATTAGCCTGCTATATTTGGTCAAACATTTAATTAACTCACCCCTACTGCCTTGGCAGGGCCACACCAAACGATTTCTCAAGGCCTTATATATACGGCTCACCGACTGGATGTTCCCCACCCCTGATCTAAGGGAAGAGGTCAACTTAAGATTTATATTTGCTTCAGATGGTTCAATAGATCTAACTGAAAATATTTACTGATCCATGCCTACTAGTATTGGTCAGCCTTACCGATTTCATAACATACATAGCTGATTTAATAACTACCGGCCCAAAAGGTTAAAAAGTTTGCAGGTAATTACACTTTTACCTTACACATATTCCAGCTATTTTTAGAGTCCAAATGAAAACAGCTAGTACAGAAGGAAATGCGCTTGAAATTCTTGAGGTCTACTCAGGTAACAGTCACGATAAGGTCAGTGGATATTTGGAATACCTGAGACACTAATTTAAAATACAACACTCTGGAGGCCAAGAACACTTTCTAAAGTTGCACTTGAGAGTAATGGCTTGCATTATATGCTTGATTCCTCTCCCTTCCAACAGATCCCTTAGCCAAAAATGTTCCCGTCGGCCAGAAAACACTGTAAGACTCATTTGTTCAAAGTTCAGCCAAGTGGACACTCCCAAGTGGATACAGCAATCTTATCTTAGGGGGTTGTTCAAACTAGATCATTTTCTAAGTGTTTCAAAATAAATCCCCAAAGTGAAAAATAAAAGGCTAAAGAAAAAGGTGCTTTTCAAGTTGTATTCAAAACTTTGTAGTAAACGTTCAACTTTCTCCAGGAAATAAAATCATGCAGTGAATAAAGGCTGACTACACTGAATTGCTGCCCATGCTTATCAATCTAAATTCAAAAAAAAGACTCTTAGTTTAAAAATAAGTAGACATTTATTCAGCAACCATGCACTGTAAGGCACAAGGCACCATACCAGGCAGTGGTGACAGAACAGTCCTACTCTGATGTAGCTTATGTTCTAAAGAGAAAAAAACCTGACTTATGTGTGATGCACTTCAAATACAATTGAAAAAAAAAACATTTTCTGAAGACCTGTGATAAACCACAACACAGTAACCAAATATCAAAGCCTATCATTATCATTTTAAAATGAGAGGCCATAGTAAGAATTTCTAAATGTTGCTAGACTTTTCCCCTTATTCAACAAAATATTTTGGAGGTTATTTTAGGAGTGATTGAGTATTGCTCTCAACCTCAAAATTGTAGTTATGTATATATACCATATAAGGAGACAACAATGAGGAAATACACCCACAAAACTCAGAAGTAGTTGAAAGAAAATGCCGTCTAAGATTTAAGTTGTAAAACTAACACACAGAAATCATAGCAAAAATTATGCAAAAGCTGTCTTCAAAAGGCTTTCAGGGTTTTATAACTTCCCTTAGAAATTTAAAACTTAAAAACTCCAACCACATGTAAATCCTAGCTGAATAAGGACTTTAAGACCAAGGAAGGCTCCTGTAAATAAGAGATTGCAATGGGCCTAATTAAAACCCATGACAGCATGATAAAAATGTGATTATCAAACAAGATTTTTAAAGAATTCTTGAGAAAGACACACACTAAAGAAAACATATAAATCTTAATCCAAAATTTCCTTAAAACTTTTTTATTTTTAATCCTAGTGGCTAAGTGAGGACAAGAGGGAAGAAATGGGCTAAGAGGGAAGTAAAAACCTATCGAGGCTCTAGTTTAGTGGTTCTCAACCTTGGCTGCACATTAGAATCACCTGGGAATCTTTTTCAAATCCTGATTTCTGGGCCTCATCCTCCGGAAATCCTGTTTCTTTGTGATGGGGTGGGGGCACAACATAAGTAACAAAGAAACAGAATTTCCGGAGGATGAGGCCCAGAAATCAGGATTTGAAAAAGATTCCCAGGTGATTCTAATGTGCGGCCAAGGTTGAGAACCACTGCAGTTGTTTAGGGCAATGAGGCAGTAACATTGTAGAAATTAATTTCAGTTGGCATGAAACAGTGGCTCAAATACGACTGCCAAATTACAGTGATCTACTAAAAAGTTAGCCCTTTAGTAACCAAAGAAGTGTGATTACCAGCGACCACTGTACTTGTTTGTACTATAAGAACATTTTATAAACAAGCGTGTATTCTCTCAGTAAATGGAAGAAACAAAGATATGCACAAAAGGAAAGAGTTAATTTGAAGAAGAGTGGGTCGGTCACCACCACGTGGAAAGGGGAGTCACAAATGATAACGGTAATGAAGAATAACACTTACTGAGAGTTCCCTAAATACCAGGTCCTCTGCTAACCATCTTACATTTGACATTGAATCCTCACAATGACCATCAAGTAGATACTGTGATTCTCAATTTCGAGAGAAGAAACAGTGGGCTTGGGAAATTAAGTCCGTTTGCCCAAGGTCACACAACGTATCAGTGGCAGCACTGGCCTCCAAACCCAGTGTTTTGATTCTGCTGGCAAATGTGTTCATCACCCTGTTAGGCAGGCTTCTCAAGAGGCCAACAGAGCCAGTGCCCACCTTAAGCACTGCCCAGAAAAACTACTCAGACTCAAAGGAACTGGAGGCAGTCCATTATGAAGATAGGTAAGGTTTTCAGGGCAACCTCCATTCTCTCATTTCTTGCTCACCAAGTGGCTTTGGCTCCCAAGTGGCCTGCCTACAGGAAGATCATGGCACACTTACTCGGGGCCCTTGGTGGGTTCACAGCTGGGCGTTAATTACTGAACCTGCACCATGGTTATATATTCTTCTCAGTGAGCTGGGGTGACACAGGTCTCCCTCCCTGAGACATTCAGCTTTTCAGTCTGACCACTTCCCTCTACAGCTGTGGGCAAACTACGGCCCACGGGCTGGATCCGGCCCGTTTGAAATGAATAAAACTAAAAAAAAAAAAAGACTGTACCCTTTTATGTAATGATGTCAAAAAGTTTGCCCCCCCCCCCACCCCTGCGAGTCTAGAATGTGCCGATTCCCATGGGAGACGCTGTACCCAGATGACACCCCCCATCAAACCTCTATAACTTACAGTTTCAATACTGGAGGGAAGATGTCCTAATTCCCCTTAAATTCTATAAAGCCTTTCACAGCTTCTTTGGAAAGTGTTGTGAAACTCAGAATGATATGTGGAGAATTTCAACAGCTCTGAGAGGCTGTTGCTATAATAAACAGCTATATTTTCCTATGAGGATAACTGTTTTCCCCTTTTTAAAAGTCACTTTCCATAGTTCAAATACGGTGAATTCTGAAAACAGCTAACAAACCTAAGTCAACTAAATTGCATATATTAACCTTTGTTATTAAGTTCTTAATGTATTGTAAAATACCTCAGACAAAAAAAAAAAAAGACCGAAAAGCAAACATCATATACCCACACATCCAGCTTAAGAAATAAAATACCGCCGTAACCGGTTTGGCTCAGTGGATAGAGCGACGGCCTATGGACTGAAAGGTCCCAGGTTCGATTCCGGTCAAGGGCATGTACCTTGGTTGCGGGCACATCCCCAGTGGGGAGTGTGCAGGAGGCAGCTGATTGATGTTTCTCTCTCATTGATATTTCTAACTCTCTATCCCTCTCCCTTCCACTCTGTAAAAAATCAATAAAAATATATTTTAAAAAATAAAAAAATTAAATAAAAAGACATCTGTTTAAAAAAAAAAAGAAATAAAATACCATCAATATAGTTGAAGCCCCTGGATACAGCATTATAACAGTACATTGTGGAGCCCTTGTAAGTGTATTATTGTGGAGCCCTTTTAAGTGTCATAATAGTGAAATGGTACACAATTAGGCAAGAAAAGGAAAGACTTTTTCCTCCCCCAATTTAAATGCGGGCAGTAGCGAAGTTTATCAGCCAAATCTATATACTATGATGATTCTGAGTTTGCTTGATGGGAGAATAGTGCGAGACAACATACCAATATCACTTGGTATGAATCTTATAAGTGACGTATGGACACAAACTCAGAACAGGTGTTGCTGAATCAGGTTATTTCTGAGCAGTCATTCAGTACAATCAGGCCTGGGGCTTGAGCCATCTGTTTACATGTTACAGCAAAAAGCTTCTGAAACTTTGTAAGGAAAAAATTTGCTCTACAAACTAAGTTCCTGACCATGACTGCCATGAAATCTTGGGAATGGTGGGACAGCCTGTGCAGGGGCAAGACATTTTCTAGGGATCACATCTGTTCCCTCTCAAAGCATTCTATACGCTTCTGTTAAAAAAAAAAAAAGAAAATCATTAAATTCCCACATCTGTATGAAGTTGCTTGTTCCTGAGTCTGATCGCCTTAAACAAGAGATAGCAAGCTCGCTGCACTTCTGGGCTAACAGAATGAAGGCAAGGCCTGTGGGTTCAGATCAACCTGTATTTACTGAGCACATTCCATGCCGGGTACTCTGGGCACAAAAATAAATTAACCACAGTTTCTCAAGACGTTGACTCTGTAGTGGTTGTAGGCAGATCTGGTGCGTGAGGAAGAATTACAGAAAAAAGGAACCAAAATAGGGAGGAAAAATGGGCAAAGGAAGCAAAAACAATGGAATAAATGCAAGTAAACAGGAGCGGTCGCTGAGGCCAACTCTTCTGGTTTACTCTCTCCTCCTAGGACTGCTCCATCTCCACTTCCCTCCAAGGCTCCCCTCCTCTAATTCAACCCTGCGGGTCTGCTACAACTTGTTCCCTCCTGGACAGCCTCCCACCTTCTCACAGCTTTGATTAATTAACTGATCTCAGCTGGTTATTCCAAAATCTCTTCTCTCCAGCCTGGATTCTCACCTGAGCCCCAGACCCACAATTGCTCTGCCTGCTTAACATCTCAATTGGCATCTCAATGTCAATAGTACTTTCAGAGCTGCGCTCACCGCACCGCTCCTTTCCCCCTCAAAGCTACTCTTCCTTTTACATTTCTTCTCTCAGTTAGAGCTCCCACCACTTACTGGAAACCTAAGTATCAACCTGGACCCCTGGTAGACCTTCCCCAACACTCCGGAGGCGGGTCCTGAATATCGCCTGATTCCACCCACTGTGTCCATCCCATCCAAATCCAACGGACCACCATCTACACCACAACTACTCCTCTCTAATGATTCCCCAGAGGGCCCTCTCTTCGGAAAAAAACAATCATCCCACACCCGTTTAAAAATCCTTCACTAACCTCCCTATTACTTTCAGGATAAGCCCAAACCCTTTAACAAAAACCCGTGTTATAGGGCCCCTGCCTCTCCCTACTCTCCTCTCCCCACTTCAGGTTCCAGGTAGATCCCCTGCTTCCTGTCTTTGGCCCTGTCCAGTTCCTTTGTTGGAATAGTCTTTCCCAAACCCTAATAGGACCACCCTGCCCCATTCTTCAGGTGCCAGTTCAGACATTCCTTGCCCTGGGAAACTCGCCCTTTACTGCCGAACCCTATTGTCTATAGCGCCCTCCAATTCCCCTATCATAGCATGGACCAGGACTGTTTCCTACTGGTAGCAACACTAGGGTAAGCTCCTAATACATATGTGCTTGGCATTCAGGTCTTTAATACTGAATCATCAAATGATTGGATGGTCACCAGGGGCACAGTTTATCTATTACTGACTATTTATGAACTACAACATCAGTGGGATCTCCAGTTAGGAAGATAGACATTTATGTGGAATAACCAGTTTCTCCATCTTTCTCTTACCCTAGAACCAGGTGGCCAAAGGGTGGAAGGATCCTAGGTTTAATTAGAGCCCTTTTCATCAAAGGCCTTACATAGCATTTAATTGAAGCCACTGGGTGGATACTTGAGGACTCTACAATTTCCTATTGACTAGATGAGGGGTTTTCCAGGGCAAACCTCCCTATGGTCACTATAGCAGACTAGTGATTAGAGCAGGGGTCCTCAAACTATGGCCCGCAGGCCACATGCAAATACAAGTATTGTATTTGTTCCCGTTTTGTTTTTTTTACTTCAAAATAAGATATGTGCAGTGTGCATAGGAATTTGTTCATAGTGTTTTTTTTTTAAATTATAGTCCAGCCCTCCAACGGTCTGAGGGACAGTGAACTGGTCCCCTGTTTAAAAAGTTTGAGGACCCCTGGATTAGAGCTTGGCTTTACCAGCACAGCAAATCACACAACCCCTCTGAGGATCACCCTTGCTATCCCCATGGTTCAGATGAGGAAACCGGAGCCCAGAGAGGTCACAGAGCTTGCCCAAGTTAAACAGCCAGAATTCAATCTCAAGCAATAATCTTGGCCTGGCCTAGGGAAAACAATGAATGTTGAATGAATGAAGTCAGTACACGTATAGATCAGGATGACCCCCATTTGGGATTATATTAGAAAAAAGAAACTTGATCATCCAAAATGCATTCATATTTGATTTTTAATGACATATGGGGGAACATATAAACATTTTTAAAAACTCAGGCACTGTAGCCCTGGCCAGTTTGGCTCAGTGGATAGAGCGTTGGCCTCCGAACTAAAGGGTGCCGGGTTTGATTCTGTTGGTGGCGGGGGAAGCACATGCCTGGGTTGCGGGCTCGGTCCAACATGCAGGAGGCAGCCAATCAATGGTTCCCTCTCATCATTGATGTTTCTATCTCTCTCTTCCTCTCTGAAATCAATAAAAATATTAAAATTTTTAAAAAAACAAAACCTCAGGCACTGTGCATTCTCTTTTCTCTCTTACCCCCAAGGAAAGACCTCTTGTTCTGTATCTATTCCCTCTCCTGGGACTGTGGGCTAGCAGGCTAATTCAGGTATCATGGCCAGGGACATGTGTTTGAGAACGCGCAGCCAGCATCCAGTCAAGTGGCTGGGACGTCAGGAGAGAAGCCAGCAGGCTTGTTTGTGGCTTACCTCCCGCAGCTCCAGCCTTTGGGCCACCGCCTCCAGGCTCTCCTGACCTGTGCTCTCCACAGACAGCGTGAACTCCACAAACTCATTATTGAGGAGCTGGATCCGGGCAACCAGGCAGCTCTTGCTGGACACCGTGTAGCGCCGGGTGCGTTTGAGTTTCAATCCGAATGGCAGTGGCATCTTCTCTCTTCAAGAGCGGAGGGGTAACGAGGGAAAGGCAGGGCCACCAATGCAGCGGCGGTGCCCGGGGAGGAGGGCGCTCCCTCTCCTCTCCTCTCCTCTCCTGCCGGGAGCGTAGCACAGTCCCCAGCTGCTCACCCAGCAGCTGCTGCCGCCATTAAAACGCAACTGAGTCTCCACGGGCCAGGCGACGGGGGCATCCACACCAGGGCTGAGGAAAGGAACACACTGGTTATACGGGCAATGGCAACGCTGGACTTGGCTTTTTAAAATCAACATCCATAAAGCTATATCCAGAGAATAAGCTTCCCCCCTCCTTTGGAAAAGGCAGGCATTAGCAGGGCTGGGGAGGCGCTGGGGGAGTTGGCATGAGAGCTGCGTTAGCGGTAGCGCTGGGGTCAGCGTCCACCCCTCACTCACTCCTACAGAGAGTGGCAACCGCCTGCGGCTGTTTCAGGATTAAATGAGATAGCTGGCTGGCACTACTGTAAACCCAAATAGAGTACCTCGCATTAGTGGTTCCGTTTCTGTTTTGGATAAGGTGGGCGGGTTTGGGGTTGTGTGTGTGTGTGTTTTTTTTTTTCACAGTTAACTCTTTTTGGCTCCCCAATACTCCACACCTGAGAGCCTTTAGTCTTTAGGTGAGTTAACTACAAAACACCTCCAAAAGAGCTACGTCCAAGCCTCAGCCGCCAAAGGCAAATTAACCCCGAACCCAAATGAGAGGAATAATCCCCTTGAACATATGGCAGCTGTTAGTTCAAAGGAGGCGAAGCGCTTGACAAGCATTTGGAGAAGCCCTTCTGGTTGCTAAATAGTGACGTCACCAAGTTGGTTGATTGGTAAAGAAATCATGAAAGACCTACACACGCTTGTTATCAGATCACCATGTGGAGCAAGTGCTGAAAAGCGTGGCCCTGGCTGCTCCGCGGGAGGGGACGCCTAAGGAGGCGGTGGGCCTTCTCCTAAGCGGAGCCCGGCCCAGAAGAGGCGGGCGAGGACTTAAACGCCATCTGGCTTCACGAGGGGCGGACGGGGTCCGGCCAGCCCACGTGGCTAAGAACACCAAGGAGCGCTCGGGCTCCGACTCCTCCCGGGAAAGCGACCGGCGTTGCCATGCCAACGCGCAGCCTCGGCAGCCCCGGAACCCTCCGCCCCGGGCAGCGTTTTCCGGACGGACGCGCTAGAGCAGGGCCGGGCCGGGCCGGGCCGGCTGCTCCCCGAGGGAACTTTTAAAGGACCCAGCTCGAGCCCCTACAAGTGCTGAGGTTTGGGCGCGGGCCGTTTGATTCCGGTTTGGAGCCTCGCGACTTCAACAACGTTTTGAGTCACACCTGTTGATGGCAACTCATGGGCTGAAGCGGCCACCGCGGATTCTTACATCAGCCGGCTGTCCTTCCCCCTGGAGGAGCGGACAGAACCCCGGGATAGTCCCCACCCTCCGCTCTCGTCTGAGTGGAGGAGGATGAATCGTTCCTCAAGGCTCGGGGGTGGCGAGTGGCCCTGAACTTGGGCCCGGAACCGCGCGGAGAGGCGGGGTGCGCCCCCACCCGCTCAGCAGGCAGACACGGAGCCCGGGCCTCGCAGCTTCACCCCAGGATGGAAGGAGCTGGGGTCCAGCCCAGACGCCTCATCCCAACCCTTTTCCGCTCTCCGGAATGCGTCCCAGCCCCAGAGTGAGGGGCACTCGGCACGTGGATGGCACCCAGCTCTGCCGGCCAACGCTTGGTAATTCCAGTCCGCAAAAGCGCGTTGCGTCTCTGGGCACCGGGCAGTGCCGCGGGCATCGCGAGGAATCCGAGGCGATCCTAAGCCGTCGCTGCCCTTGCGAGGAAAAGCATCTGTACTTAGATACAGGGATGTACCGCTAAGAAGGACCCGATCTGGCTGGCTTTTTGTTTGTGTTGCTTGTGTTTTGGTTTTTGAATTCTGGTTATTTTCAGAGAGCCAAATAAATAAATAAAAAGAAAAGTTTAAAACAAGGAATAGAGGAGGGAGGCCAGAGGGAAAAAAAAGAAAACAGGAACTACCTACAGCACTGTATTAACAGCATTTCCTGAGTGACTTTTGTAGGTAAAAGCATCATACTTCTACAGGTAAGGAGGGAAGTAGAAAATAAATATTATAAAAATATATGATCTCGCCCTGGGCGAGAACTTTTAAAGGACCCAGCTCAGTTAGAGTGGCATCCTGATACACCAAGGTTGCCAGTTTGATCCTCCCTTAGGGCACATACAAGAAGCAATCAGTGAGTAAGAGGAACAACACTGATGTTTCTCTCTCTCTTTCTTCTCTAAAATCAATGAATAAAATTTTGAAAATAAAAATAAAAAGATATGCTTCTCCACCTGCAGTTTGTAATGCTCTTTGTTATATCAAGGCATAAACTTAATAGATAGTTCAGGCAAAATGGATAAAAATCAAGAATGAGAACCTTGCCCTACCCGGTTTGGCTCAGTGGATAGAGCATCCGCCTGCGGACTGAAGGGTCCCAGGTTTGATTCTGGTCAAGGGCACATGCAGGGGTTACTGGATCCATCCCCAGGATGGGGTGTGCAGGGGGCAGATGAACAGTGATTCTCTCTCATCGATGTTTCTCTCTCCCTTCCTCTCTCAAATTAATAAAAATGGTTTAAAAAAAAGATATGAGAACCTTAATACTTTTAAACTAGAAAATTTCCTGGTGAGCCAGTAGCATTTGTATAAGTTTTAAAAGATTGCATATACATTAACATATATATACTACATACCCTTTCATGAGATGAGGTAATGCATTTCAGCTTACTACACAAATGATAGTAACTGAAGAAGGATTAAGTAGTGGACATGAAGGACAAGATATTGCATATATGCAGTTGAAAGATGAATATTTGTGTTAAGGGTGTTCAAATATGGTAGTCTCTTCACTACAAAGGAGAACTATACATCGAAGGCAATAGATAGGACACAATGTAATTATTAACTTATGCTCTGATTAAGCAAATGCAGAGTGAAACTTTTCCTTTATCCCTGAGATTTGAAAAATTTTACATCAGGGATAAAGAAAAGCCAATATGTTCTCTTTATTTTGGTAAATGTTAATGTAATCTTAAAAGTTGAAGGTGTGTGTATCAGGTGCATTTCCCACCCCCCACCCCCAAGATCTAACCATAAGAATAGCTTGCTTTTTGCATATATATTTGCATATATATGTATATATATTATTTTAACAGTAGGAGATATATATCCTATATATACTGTTAAAATAATGTTTTGCTATTAAAATATACTGTTAAAATGTTTTGCTTAACCACAAATTTATCAATGACTTACACATTTTAACTTTCTTTTATGTACAATATTTGCAACCAAATGATGTCACAGAGTTATAAATGTTTGAGTAGAGTAGAAATTTTGGATGCTTTGGGGAGAGTCTCAGGTGTAAAATAATATGTAATAATTTGAAAGGTAGTTGGGTCTGGAGTTATAAATTACCTAACTACTAAAGTAAACAATTCATAATTAGCTTTGGAAGGAAAAAAATTCCAAACCATTCTGTTATATAACAAGAAAGCAAATACATACTATATTCTGTTCAAGTTTTCAAAAGACAGAGATATTTGTAAATTCATTTTAATGTTTTCACATCCCCTCTCAAACTTTCTCAACTGCACTTTAACTGAATCCTATATTTTCCCCCCTTGCTGATAAGGTCTCCACTATATATATTTTACCAACGAGGCTTTAAAATAAAATAATCACTCAAAAAGATATTTTTAGAGTAATATATAGATCTATAGCATTCTAACCTATGTTTCTCATGGACCAAATATTTACACGTAGATACACGAGACTAAAATGCCCTAGAAACAAAACAAACAACTATTTTCAGAGTAAAATTGCTGTCATATCCGACACTAAAAAAAAACAAAAAAAACTGTCAGCAACTATCAGGCATACAGCGGTTGTCACTTGGAGCCCACGGAGTGTTTTGAATGTTTGAGAGCACACGCTATTATTATAAGGCTTTCTCAGCAAAAGAGAAAATAAGACGAGCATGCCAAGAACTTCTAATCAGCATTTGCAGAAATCACAAGTCGGAATTTGCAGACCCAAGAATTCTCTTTTCCAGAGTAAACACTCCTGACTCCAAAAACAAAACCAGTCGTCGCCAAACAGTCCTTCCCCGCTCCCCTTCTCCGCCAAGCTATCGGGCAAATTTCTTCGCACTTCAGACTCCGGGAGGCACAGAGATGCCTAAGACCGAACACCCTGCTCCAGCATGGAGCCGCCGCAATCGGAGGAGGAGCTCAGAACAGACCTTCCAGCCCCTTTAGAAACGACTCAAGTAGATCGCGGGGGACCTGGGGAAGGGAGACTTTTCTCTTTGTTACGCTCCTGCCATCCGATCCGTCCGTAGCCGGGACCCGTCCCCCAGGGCTGC
>NW_006284349.1:2529218-2535604 GCF_000327345.1 Myotis davidii | reverse complement strand
GGGCGCGCCGCGGCTTTTTTTAATCATCTGACCACTTATTTTAGGAGTTTCCAAATAAAGCCGGGCTTTGGATGCAAATGAGGGGCAGGGGGATGTTAGTCCTGTTCCAGGTAGAGGGTTGTATTCCAGGGTTGTTATCAGGTGGTCTGTAAAAGGCTGTTCTTGCTCGAGTTTTTCGATTACTCTTGGACATTTCTGAAAACCATTGAAACGCTCTGTTTCTTCCCTCCGAGGGTGTGTCCCATACATAAGGAAAAACACCAGTGCTGAGTGGAAAAGCCCTCTCTCTCTCTCTCTCTCTCTCTCTCTCTCTCTCTCTCTCTCTCTTTCAAAGGGTTGATACGACCCAAATCATCTGTGAGTCTCAACAAAAATTAAAAAGTTGTCTGCATATGCAGTGCAAAGTTAGAGCTATTAAGGATGCAGGCTCCAGGGTCCAAGTGTCCGGGGTTCAAATCCCAGCGCCAACACCTGCTCGATGGTGTGACTTTGTGCAGTCTCTTTTATAAGATGGGAATAAAACGACCACTATCCGGGAACTTGTGTAAAGTATATACTAAGGCCCTGGCTGGTTTGGCTCAGTGGATAAAGCGTCAGCCTGCAGACTGAAGGGTCCCAGGTTTGATTCCAGTCAAGGGCACATGTTTGGGTTGCAGGCTCGATCCCCAGTAGGGGATGTGCAGGAGGCAGCCGATCGATGATTCTCTCTCATCATTGATGTTTCTATCTCTCTCTACCTCTCCCTTCCTCTCTCTGAAATCAATAAAAACGTAATTTTTTAAAAAAAGTATATACTAAGTGTTTCATTTAATTCTAGACCCTACTAGCAATGTTTATTATTACATCGCATTATTACAGGAATTAGTAACCAAGGAATAAAACTGTGACCCTTACAACATCACAATTGGGTGTTTGATATTTAGGTGGCCTGTGGTTTGAATGTTTGGAGCAGAGAAGCTTTTATGTAAATTTTAACTTAAATTTGCTTTTTCTAAAATAGTGCTGTTTCTGGATAGCTTTTTTATGTTGCATCCCTTTTAAGTCTCATTTTCTTCTTCAATAGTTAACAGACGCTTATTGAGGACTTACTATGTATGTATAAGTTCTGACCCCTGCACACAAAGGACTTCTGGTCTACTGGGTGAGACAATACATACACACCACACATACCCAGTACAAACAAGGTGAGCACCATCATACAGGGATGAGTGCTAGGGGAGAACAAAGCCTGGGCAAGATGCAGGTTGGGCCATGGAGCTAAAGGCATCTAAGATTACATGTGTTTCTAATGGAAAAAAAATAAATCACTTCTGTTTGTAATTGATATTTCAAGCAGACACTATAAGGGAGTCAATTTGTGTGTGAAGAAAAAAAAAGACATGAAAAAGTCACTTTTCTGATCTCCCAAGCTAGAAAAATCGAAATTCTTTGTGATTCTTCTCGCTTTCTCATCCAACCTGTCATTCAGACCTAATAGTTCCTCCTTCCAAATGTCTCACGAATTTTCTTTCCTCTCTGTTCCTCATCGCCTCAACGTCCCCTCCCCAGTTCTAATCCAAACCCTCATCATTTTACATCCGGATTACCAAGGGTGGTCTCTCCTTGCTTCTGGTCTCTCAGCTCTCTCTTGTTTCCATGCTAATACCAGGCTTACCTCTCTCTCTTGAGACAACGCCCCTCCCTCTCCCCCCACCCCTTACCCCCAAGGCTAATTCAGCTTTTCTGCCCGTCCTTTAGGGCCTTTCTAACCTGGTCTCAGCCTCTCAAACCATCCTTATTTCTCTTCCTAATGCCCCCATCAAACTGTTTCTCCTGACCCCAAGCTCCTGCTGCCCACCTTCCACAAGCCCTCTGCCTCTCTCCACGTCTCAATTCAAGGCTCTCTGCTTCCAGGACAACTGCCCAGCCGCCCCATTCCACAGTGATGTCCACACTTGGCAAGAACTTTAAAAACTTTCATGAAGGCTTGTTTTCTAACTGCTAGAATTCCTAGGGCACTGCTGGGCAGAGAGGAGGCACTAAATAAAAACGTGTTAATTGAATCGGGAAGAAAATAAAAGAATTTTAAAAATAGAAAATGATCCCCAAACCCAAGGATGTTAGATAACTGAGTTGAACTTCCTCCCTCATAATCCGCGAGTGTCATTCGCTGACCGAGCACTTAAGCTGTTTTCCCTCAACCATGTTCATTTGACAGTCACATCCCCATGAGAAGCCACTTGAACAACCCCTTCAAAGTGTTACACATGAAATTATTATTGGCTTATGATTATGAAGGAAGTGAAGTCATTTATATGGTTCAACCCTGAAGCTACAAAAGGATATAAGTGGAAAGTCTTCCCACCCTGCCTGCTAGACACCTCGCTCTCCTCCTAGGGGGAACCAGGGTTACCCTAATCTGATGTATCCATCTAGAGATATTCTGTAAATAAGGAAGCAATTGCACATCTGTATCTTTTCTCCTCTTGTTACCTGGAAAGTGGCATATTATAAATACTTTTTCTTCTGAAGGTAATTCTTATTAAAATACATAAAGTAAAATTTACAAAAGGAAGTTCTGTACTGAAAAGATGCTCCATTAAACAGAAGGAAGTTGTGATTTGCGTGGTGCAGTGACTAAAAGTTTTCAGGAGTTAAGAAATTAATCTGCTCTTCTGGGGACGGTGACTTCTGTTTAGGTATTCACCATGATCCAGCGTTTGACATACCGTCAGAGGCTGTCCTACAACACAGCCTCCAACAAAACCAGGCTGTCCCGACCCCCTGGTAATAGGATTGTTTACCTTTATACCAAGAAGGTTGGGAAAGCACCCAAATCTTCATGTGGCGTGTGCCCAGGCCGACTTCGAGGAGTTCCTACTGTGAGACCTAAAAGTTCTAATGAGGTTGTCTAAAACGAAAAAACACGTCAGCCGGGCCTCTGGTGGTTCCATGTGTGCTAAATGTGTCCGGGATAAGATCAAGCATGCTTTCCTTATTGAGGAGCAGAAAATCGTGTGAAAGTGTTGAAGGCAGAAGCACAGAGTCAGAAAGCTAAATAAATTTTAAAATGAAGCTTTTTTTGAGTAATAAAAACAAAGTCTCAAAAAAAAAAAAAGAAATTAATCTGCTTTCACAGCTTGGTGAGTATCCACTGCACCTCACTATGTAAGTTACCATCCTCCGCAAGAATCTAAATTGAATGACTGTCCCACCCTAAAGAGAGAGTGATGCCTGGTAGAGGGAGTCGAGGGAGCTACAGCCAGAAAGGTGAAATCTCCTTTGGTCTCTGAACCCTCACGAGGTGCTCTGCCTACCACACTCAACACCACCTCAGGTACAGTACAGCACTTTTTCAGCTGCAAAACAGTGAGAATTTAGAGGCCAAAGTCCCCCAGACTTCAGGGGAATGACGGCGTTGGCAATATATCTACTTAAATGGACTTGAAAATGGAGAAAAGTATGTCAGACTCAGTAGCATAAGTGACTGCCACGAGTGTAATCCCCAGCACTTAGGGTTTCTCACCCAAGGGCAGACATGCCATGTTCTACCCACGATTGAAAAGACGTGTCCATTCACCTCATATTTATTGGAATACAGGTGCTGCAAAGAGAAAGGCAAATCAGATACATAGCCTGGTCCTCAAAGACGCACCATGGGGAGAAAAGATGAATCTCTAACTCTAGTCAAGTTACTAGTACATTTACTAGTGGGTATATATTCTGCATGGAGTGGAGACGCCTAGTTTAACACTGAGATCAGCTTCTGGCTGAGTCTGGAAGGACAAAAGTTCACTAAGCATCCAAAGGAAATAAGAGAAAAGCATTCCAGGCTGAAGGAGCCACCCCCAACGCATACTTCCAGAGGATGTGCAACCTCCAGTGGGAATGCTGCCTGAGAGGAGAGGAGGCTGGAGATGCCAGGGGCCAGAGGACGCAGGCTCCACGGAGTGGGGATTCGTACTCAGACCACGATGACTTCAGAACCCATGCTCTTTTCAGTCCTCTCTCTTAGGAGAGACAGCCCAGAGCTCGCCTAGACGGCACTGTGGTTTGTTGCAATCTAGTCTTCACTCTATCCCCTGAGCAAAATAACTCATTCCTCCTGAACCGGAGCGCCCTTCCCTGTTGGAAAAGAATTCTCATGGTTCAGCTTCGTCTTTTTCAAGCCGAATGCCCCTTTATTGGTTTCTCTCAGGACACCATCTTGAGCATCTTCCTCTTGATGAGATACAGTTGTGAAGCTGCACCTTCCGAAGAAGCACCAGACCACCAGCTGCTCCGCTGTGATCCAGACACGTGACTCCTCAGAGCTAAACATGCGATTTCTTTAGCAGCCTGCAAATCCTTTCCCAATGCTTTTCAATGGATTGTATCCAAAGCTAACTTTTTCTTGCATACGTTTTAATACAAGTTTCCCCATTCCAAATACATTTTGTTTTTTTTTAAATTTGTCTTTATTGTAGAAGGTATTACAGATGTCCCTCTTTTTTTCCCCATTGACCCCCCTTCACCTCACACCTGCCCCTCCCAGGCCTTCACCACACTATTGTCGGTATTCTGGCTATGCATATATGCATATAAATTCCCAAATTAATCCCCCCCCCGCCCCCACCTCCAGCCTTCCCTCTGAGATTCTTCTGTTCCATGCTTCCATGTCTCTGGATCTATTTTGTTCATCAGTTTATTTTGAATACATTTTAGTGAAAATAATCTCTAGTCTTTTAACATGTTCTTTCAATAGTATCTAAATATTGGCTAAGAATTTTGTACCCAGGAATGGAAAAATATGTGTTTTATGTTCTTAGTTCTGAAATGGTGGATAAACACATAGACACAATGTACCTGGCTTTTTTAAAAAATTGATTTTAGAGAGAGAGAGACAAGGAAAGGGATAGAAACATCGATGAGAGAGAAACATCGATTGGCTGCAGGCATGTGTGGAGTAGAGCTGGTGACCTCTTGGTTCATGGGTCAACACTCACCTCTGAGCAACAGCAGCTGGGCTGTACTGTCTTTTGGATTGTGTCCTGAATGTAGTCTTGCTCATCTTTGTGCTCGGGCTTCTAGCACAGTATCTGGCTCAGAGCAGGCATTTAATTTTTAATCAACAAACATAGTGCTGCTATGAGTCAAGCACAGTTTGAAACGTTTCCAAAATATTAACATTTCATCCTTATAATAACCCTAACGAAGGAGAAACAGGTGTCATACTTATGTCATAGGTGAATAAACTGAGGCTCAGAGAAATAAACAACATGCCTAAGGTCTCACAGGGAGTAGGGGAGCTGGGATTCAACGGAGACAGCCTGGCTCTGGTGTCCCTGTTCTCAGTCACTCCGCTCCACTGCCTCTCATCAATGTTGAATGAAGACATGATCACGGAATTTATCCATAAGGAATGCTCTCGTAACTTGGTCCTTAACTTCTTTTATCCTACAACATTCAATAAATGCTTACTATGTGTTTAGCATTCTGAAAGACACTTTGGAGAAATACAGAACTACAAGGAATTTATAATTTTGTTAGAGAGGACACACCCACAAATAAAATAAACATTACAGAGTATATTTTGTCCTAGTAGCAGCTCCCAAATAGACGTTAAAGGAATTCAGAAGGAAAAAAAAGGTGTATGAGATGAAGGGTTACATGGCAGACAGACCCTAGGTGGCCTCAGGATTTCTGCCCCTGCTGTTCACACCCCGATAACCAATCCCCTCCCTTGAGTGTGGGCAGCACCTGTGACTTGGGTGTAGCTACCCTTTACCCCACTCAGGGTAGGTGTGGAGTCAGACGAAGGACTATGCTTGATGTTTTAGCCCTGTGGCACTGGATATTCCATTTTCCCTCCAAGTGTAATTATAATGCAACCGCTAGGAGGCAGTACCTACTTCACAGGTAGAAAACCAGGACTCAAGAGTATAGATACCTACTGGGGGACCACTTTGTACAGCATATGATTGTTTCACCACTATTTTGTACACCTGAAACTAATACAAAATAATATTGACTGTAAACTGTAATTGAAAAAAATGTTTTAAAGTTTATCTAAACCAATACCATACTACCAATAAGTGAAGGCTGGACTCAAATTCGGATATCACATCAAAGCCAGGGATTTTCTCGCTGCATATTTAACTCATACATATTTTCCAGCGGAGAGTAAAGTTAATAACTAGGGGCGAGAACAGGAACCAACCAACAGCTCTGCAGGTGCCCAAAGAGAAAGAGAATCCGAGGCCAGGCGCAAGCCGCTGCTCTCCCTGCCTCCAGCAGAGGGCGCCAGAGCGCAGGTCCGGTGGGCACAGGTGTGCGCAGGCGCAGGCGCAGGCGCAGGCGCGCGCCACCCGGCTCGCTCCGGGCGCTGGGACGGTGTGGGCGGGTCACGCAGACCGCGCAGCCAGAAG